>NC_037529.1:60173843-60192555 GCF_001531365.2 Cynara cardunculus var. scolymus | reverse complement strand
TTTAATAATATAACATTTTATAAATATAATAATTAAGTATTATGTTAGAACTCAATGATTATCCTAATTATATTTTAGATTTTTTATATTTAAAATGAAATGTTTATCATGTATTAAATTATGTTTATTTGCAGTTAGTTACACGAATTCAGATAGACAGACATGAAATTTTAATAAGTTGTATTTACGCACAATCTACTTGTAATCTTGAGTTTTTAAGTAACATACATTAATAAATAGTATTTTATGCATAAATAATAGTTTTTAAGAGTTTTTGTTAAATACTTTATAATATAGCATAAATATATTTAATTTTTGAAACCGGGTGGACTATCCATGTTATTGGGTCCTCTCGCCAATGGCAAGTTTGGTAAATAACATGTAATTCGAACCGACTTTGAAACGTGATTGGTTTCAGTTATAACTGAAAGGGAAAATCCCGCCAAAATCAATCAATTCAGGTCTGTGCTTCTCTTTCTTCTCCGGCAACAATGGCGTCTACTTCCGGCCACATCTCAACCGTCGTCATCCTCCCAATCGTTATCATCATCATCATCACCGCAATTATCAACATCGTCATCGTGAGCGCCGTCTGGGAAGGAGAACTGAATGTGGTGTTTGGTGTATTGAGAGCCAGAGGCTACCATCTCTTTGCCAACGCCATAGCCACTTCTGACATCCGCTACGATATCAAAGCCAATGGTAACTTTACCTTATTCGCACCAATCAATTCGGCTCTGTTTGCTCTTGACATGACCATGGCGGCGTCCAATTACGTTTCGGCTCTCCGATACCATGTCGTCCCCCGCCGTCTGTCCATCTCTGAACTCTTGAGCCTTCAGCCTGGTTCCAATTCTGTTCCGACGCTTGTGCCCGGTCAGGATATCGTCATCGAGCAGCGTCGCTCTCCGAGATCATTGATTACAGTTGGCGGCGTTGATGTGGTGGTTCCTGGTATGTTCTACGGTAGAGATATTGCCGTACACGGCTTGGGAGGTATTCTCGAGTTCAGACCTCATGTGATTAATCCACCGGCGAATTTAACAGGTGCATCGCTGTCGAATCTCTCTGGTAATCTGACTTTACAATCACCGATCATGGACTTACCAAATAATCAAACCTCGATGAATGTGTATCCTAACGCCGACATACCACCGCTTCTATCTCCCAACTCAATGCAGAAGTCTCCGCCTCCTCTGGTTTCTAATTCAACAAACAACACGGTTCAAATTCCGGTTGCCATACTGCCTCCTCGGGCTTCTAATTCAACGGGAAACAACACAGTTAAAGTTCCGGTAGCCATGCAATCTCCTCCATCTTCCAATCTAACCCAAAATCGGACGGCTACATACTCCGGGACAGTACCAACTACATCAACCATGTCTGACACCGACATATCCCCGACGGTGCAGGGAATTGCTATGCATTTAGCTCCGAGCCCTAATCTACCACCGACTTATTCCACCTTTTTTGTTCATTCGAGGGAAGAACACATGCCAAAAGCAAAGCTGTTGGAATTGGCTTCTGATAGGACGTACAGCCTTTCACCGGCAACGGAACCGACCAGTAATGATCTACAGCAATTTCCTCCTGTGGATGAAAAAACCGTAGACTGCTCGTTGGCTAACGGTGGTGATGGGCTGAATGCTGCAATCCATGCCCGAAAGCTCTATATCGCATCTACGATGGTATGTGCACAGAAATAGGCTAAAAATCTTACCATGGTATATGTTCATATTTTTTGTTAGTTGAATACTTGTTTTGAATCATACAAATCATTCTTCAATAAAAATACATCTTCGTTTTTGTTGTGATTATCATTGCATATGTTGTTGTATATGGGTTTTAAATCTTCAATTAGCATCCAAAAACATCTGCTGATTCTCAAGGGCCTGAAACTTTTGCGGTCTGTATTTGTATGTAGAAATACTGAAGACATTTTTTTTGTATGGGTTATGATTTTTTTTTAAGTATATAATATTAATATTCGGTAAATAGAATAAATAAACTCACACACCCTCCTCACTTTTGGTGAGGTTTGAACCCTTGACCTTCTAGGAGGTCAATGACTCACATACCGCTAGGCCAAATGAACTTTGATTGTGTTATGATCTTTAATACCCATGTTTGAGAAACACAAAACAACCATGTTGTTTGAATAAAGTTTTACAAGAGGGCATTTTTTCTCTGATAGGCTCGCTTCTTCAAGCTCCGCCCCTTATTGGAAAAAAAAAGCACTAACGCGCCTTTACTTTTTTTTATTATATAATACCTTCTTTCTACTTCTTTCTCAAAGTAAAGCAAGCAACCTTTCGCCTTTATTTTTTTGAGATAAAAAAAGAAGCAACTTTACTAAGCATACGTAGGCTTAGGCTCGAAAGCAAGAAGCAACGGCTTTCGCACTTGTTGAAGCTATTAAGCATCTTAGACTATTCCATTCCATTTTTCAGCTGGACAGAAAAGTGGAAACTTTCCGCGGGATCCTCTTTCTGCGGGATGCTCTTTTGCGCTACGATGGACTGTTTTACTCTTTAAGTGCGCCACTCCTTCTTTTGTCCTGTATCTGTAGCTGCTTTTCCCGCACTCTCTTTTATCCCGCCGAAGGTCCCCCTTACGTAATAGAAGACCATGTTGAAATGTTTAGTGCCTACTGCCTAGTGTTTTAGGCACAAAAATAGTCCAAAGACATCATGTAGATGTAGTATCTTACCATTATTAGCAAGTAAATATCAAATCCAGTGTATCTTACTTATAGACTTCAAATATAATTTTTCTGAATACTTCTTTTGAAGCTTACAGATGGTTCTTTTTATAACTTTAGTATCTAATCAGCTTTCATGCATCTCAACCAATCTCATAGGCTTAAAAGAAAATCCCAATGCCTAACTCATATCATATGGGAATAAGACTCTGGGAACTTGCCTTTATTTGGCCTGTGATAGGTTTAAAGTTTGATTTTAACAACCAATACTATCACTAGCAAACCACATTCTTAGGAATTCAACTTTTTAATCAAATCCACAACTACAAAAAGAAATTTAATCCTTTACAACATTGCAAGTAGAGTTTAAATGGATGTTAATGGTAGGAACTGCGCTCATTCAAACAAGAATGATGATCAACCACATCTTGTTGAAGTAAAATCATTTTGTTGCAACACTGAATAAGAACAAGTAGAGTTTTATTTCTACATGTACACATTACATTTTAGACATTTGTGTTATTTGTAGTTAACAAGCACAACCAAATATCTCTAGAACAAAAATAAGACAAACTTCAGCAAGAATTTACAGTTGGCTAAACCTAGAATTATATAGTAATCTTCACTTGGATACCAACATCATTGTACAATAATTTTCCTATTTCCCTACATATTTTCAGTCTTCTTTTTTTTCTTTTCCAGACTGCTACCAAGATACATGAATTTCTAGTACTATTTGATGTAAACTGAGAACTTATAGCATGATGGGTTATGTATAATTGATTGAACCGAATCATGCACCCAATAATTTTTTTAGCTTTTAGTCATCCATGCCTCCATCGTCTCCTCCGCCAACATCATCTCCATAATCATCGTCGACTGGAGCTTGATCAGCATCAACGGCAAGATCATAACCCAGTGCATCAGTGTCCATGTCATCTGGGCCCAATCCCTCTGGCATGGCCTCCTCTGCCATCATGGATGTGAGGCTATTGTCACTGAAGAATTCAGTGTAGGGCTTAGAAACCTGAAAGAAGAAATTCACAACAGCTTGAGATAGGGATTGCAGAAATAGTTGATTCAGTTTCCTTTTGTGTCTATTGATCAGGATTTTTCCCTGATACCTAGGAAGCTCTCTTGTGCCCTAAGATGGCTACATTGGGGATTCTTTGCCGGTAGTGAGGAATTCCCTTTTGTGCCTGTTTTTGAAATTTTTTTTTTTCACAACATCTTGCTTCACTGTGATTTGCATTTTTTACCCTTTACACTCTAATTTCTTGATTTTTGCACCTTTTTTTGCATTTGGTACGTTAGAAAAGACAGAACAAAAACTTGTCCCATGTCTGATGCGATATTAGACTGGGACACGAAGGGACTGTCAGAAAAAACAAAAAATAGATGGAACAAAAATCAAAAAGATGAAACAGAATGGATAAATTATTAAACTACTCATGTCAAATTAAAACCCTTAAACCTTCCTCCACCATCCAGTCCAGTCCCATCTGCCTACCAAATTTCCACTACCTAAAGCTCCTTACAATCATGTTAGAATCTTCTAAAGCTTCAAATTTTCCTTTCAGGATTTACGTTTCTTTCCTCAAACCAGGGGTCTTCACGAAAACAACCTCCCTACCTTTAGACGTAGACATAAGGTCTAAGTCATCCTATCCACCCCAGACCCTACTTCCGGGTGGGTTTATGAATATGCTAGCTGCTGGTCAACTGAACAATTAGAGAACATACCTTGAATAGAAAATTTCTCTCCTCTGCACTTTCAATCAGGTTTTTCCAGTGCTCATCTTTTCTCAGTGCATCAGCTGCACCAACCACCTAGCATATAACCAAGACATCAGTTTGTCGACAGAAAGCAAGAGATAATATTAATGAGATTAGACCGTAGAAATCATAACCATCAATGACAAACCATACCAGCACAGAAGCCCTTGCTCTGGTTATACCAACATTCATTCGCCGAAAATCAGCAACAAATCCAATGCCTCTCTCTTTGCTTGCCCTAACACATGAAAATATTGCAACATCCTTTTCTCGGCCCTGCATTTAAGAAGGAAAAAACAAGATTACTGTTGCTGAAAATCTACGTGGAGTTTCAAACAGCAGAATGTGTGTGAATTCAAGGAGATGAAATTTCTAACCTGGAAACCATCCACGGTGTTGATGTCCACAACTTTCTCTGAATCTATCCCAAATGTCTCCTTAAACCTACTACGAAAGAGCTTCACTTGATGTCTGTACGGGGATATAATTGCAAGCCGAGAACTTGACTTCAGCTCTGGATAACTACTGACTAATTTATGATACATTAGCAAGCTAAAGTCAACCTCATCAACATTTTCCCATGATCCGCTCCCTGAAGGTTGTGTTTCTTGCCCTTCATGTATATCAAAAAAACAAAAAGGTCCAAAACAACGGTATTTATGCCACAAACGCTTTGTCCTGTCTCTAATATCCGCTCCATCTTCCAATTCTCCATTGTAGAATTCTTTCGAAGGGAAGCTTCTAATCTGTGGGAAATAAGCTGGCTGCAATTAGTAGTTGCACTAGTACTAGTTGAATGTATGTTTATAGGTTTTAAGAACACTGAATCATTTTGAGGATACTAAAAACGGACCTCGGGATGCATCCTGTATTGTGTCTTCAGCATCTGTACGGGATATCCAGCCTTTTGAAACCTTTTAAACAAGCTCATACTGTAACTGTTGTACAGATAAAGAATGTCAGAATCTGGAACCTGACCTTTTAAACAGCTCATTAAGTTCTTACCCAAACTTCTCGGCAACAGGAGAAATAACAGTTGCTGGCAACTGAACAGGATCACCAACCTATAAAGAGGGTGTCAGAGTGTGGAAAGAATAAGCTGGGAAAAGACCACCTCAATTCCAATATAAATGTTAATTCCCCCAAAAGAAGGGCGAAAAGATGCTTTTGACCCCTTTAGTATACACAAGATAATTTTGTTAGCACTATATACAGTCGAATAAATTATGACCATCTTGCACCTTAATGATGACTGATGGAAACATTAGTTTCAACGACATAAGATAGGCCCAAAACCCCAATTTTAGGGTTGATGTTTTTCAGTGAACTACAAAAAAGGCTAGAGCGCATTTAAATAAAATTAATAGAAACACTTTTTAGAAAATATAAAATGACATTAGACATCAGCCTGATGGAAGGGGGGTGAGGAGAGATTCATACAGGTTCTAGAAACTAGCAAGGGAATCTTCATCATCCTAAATAAAATTCCACCCCCTTCTCAGAATCATATATTCATTCACATGTACCCCAAGTAAACGTCCATTAACAGCTGAACTTGTGATTATCTTCATTTAGGAAATTATCATTATATAGATAGAGGTTTCACTTTCTTTCTTTTGAGGGAGATGCAGTAGCAATGCTACTTAATGAGAAAAATACCTTACTTTAATGAACCAAAAAGAAAAACGCCAGAAAGGCAAAGTTGATAAAAGATCCTAGGTCCCAAACAATGAGTCTGAGTTAGACCTATAAAAATACTCCCCCGTCCCAAAATAAGGGTCCACTTTTAAAACTAAGTGCTACTTCCCAATTCTACCCTTAATTATGAGATGTACAAATCCATTACTCCTTTATTATTATGGTTAAAATTGTCATTTAGTTAATTAAAAACTCTCATTATGGACATTTATTTTGGGATGGAGGAAGTATTATCTTTCAGTCTACAAGGTGGGATGGCGAATAAGAAAGGAACAGGGTGGAAAGGGGGGAGGGGGGAGGGGTGAGTAGAGGAGGTGGAAGAGCCAAATATTCTTTAAAAAATGAAAACAATGTTTACATGCATGTACATAGATTAAAGAAACCCTATACCAATCCCTTGTTACATGTTACCATTAACAGCAAACAAGCATGATTCCTTCTGAACCAGAAGAGTGTGCAATGTGTCATCGGAACAATGGATAGTGGCCAAAAAATATATTTCTTAGCAGAGGCCCAAAAGCACATCCCTCCCACCATACGTGAAGTAGACAGACTATTTTTTTTTTGAACTCTACTATTACAAGGCAAAGGTTAATGTTGAAAAGTCCAACATACTACTATTGAACTTCAAACTAGCATGAATTCTTTTCCATTTTGTTGAGACTAGTTATCCCACGTCTGGGAAGTAAACTTACGTGACAAACTCTTGTGCCACATCCACTTATAGTTATAATTGATAGGTTTTGAGCAGGAACTCTAGAAGTCTAATAAATTTACTCTTATGAAAATAGAAATCTGAATCACTTGAAAAATGTATAACAATTTGTGTAGATTTTTACTTGGCAAATACTAGGTTTAATATTGGGAGGTCAAACTTCTCCTTGTAAAACTAAATACAAAAAATGATGCATGTTAGAACCAGAGGTCACTTCAATCAAATGCCAAAACACAAAAGTAGTAGAGGTCCAGAAGATGATTAATACACGGGCTTCACTTAACATTGTTTCTTTTATTTACTTTTTTTCATCTATATTCTTAGCCACAAAAATAAGTAGTTCGTCTTTATTAAATTCATAAGACAATGGTACCAATTAAAATGAACTAAATGGAAAAAGAAGCATGATGTACATACCAAGAACACTTGTTTGCATCCACTGGCCAAAGGGACAAGTGTTGCAGGTTCCACCTGTAGAAAATTTTGAAGCTCAGATGAAGGCTCTTGATCATGAACGTCTTACAAGAACAGGAAACGTCAATGTAACAACTGATCATTTTAAAGTCTCAATAATTATATTATTTGTAAAGTTGATCTTCAAAAAGCATATTACAGTGCAATAATGTCCAGAGGAACTTACTGCTTGAGCAGCTTCATCTATCACCACGATGTCAAAATTGCGACCAAGTTTAGTAAAAAGACTTGAACCACTGAAACTAAGAGTGGAGAACACCTGCAAAAAACAAAAAATCATGAGTTACATATGATACTTTGGATCTCACCATAAAGCTAAAAATGCATACAATTGCCGATTCATCCATGATTGAAGCACGGATTGTATCTCTGTCCCTAGCACCACCTCCATGCTTCTGTTTATCAGCAGTTTGGAAATCCATGCCTGCAAGTTTTTGTTCCACCTGAAAAATTCCCATTTTAACATTCATTTTATATTTTAAAGAACTTCAGCGGCTGCTCCATTGCAAGAATGCCCACATCCTTTTATCACTAGTAGGCTCAATAGAAATAATTTAAGTAGAAATAGTATCGAAGATTTCCAGGTACATACTAGGTAATCCATAGAAACAGCTTGGACAGAATGATGTGCCTTGAGGCCAATCCGAACAATTTTAGGAGTGTATGCTCGGTCATTTTCATCTCGAATGCCTGAAGATGATAAAAAACAACTCATCCTCTAAATATGTAACTAAGGAGCTAAAGAAGAAACAGAACGTAAACATTGAGTATCAAAATGGAGCCCTGCAAAAGTCTATGCTAGTATGAATTAGCTGAAGATCATTTAATTATAAACAACAATGAGTATTGACTTAGACTTCTACTTGAAAGCAACAGTAACAAAGACTTTCCGCAAATTGAGCACTTAACTATGAACATGTGGTGTCTGTTCAAAAAATATCATCAAAAACTAGTGATTGTGTATTTAAAACTTAAACCTAAGTTCCACTTGGTATATATGTAGATGTTTTGTTGTTGTGTGAGAGAGAGGTAACACTTGGCACTCCACAGAAAGGATGTAAAAACCATCTAAAACACAAAAAATTGGATAGATTTGGCAAATACCAGTGCTTAAAAGCCGCAACACAATCTCGTCAAGTGCGGAGTTTGATGGAGCACACACCAGAACACGGACGCGATATTTGCGACTAGAATTAACGACTTCTGGTTTCTGTGTAAACATAAGAAGCTAATATATGTGGACCACCAAGATGAATATAAAAGGAAAGAAACAGAACTTACCAGCTCACTACCAGTAGTGGGAAAAAAACCATCATCACCATCTTTAGGCATCTTTGCATCTCTAGGATTAATGCCATATAACCATGGAGAAGCTTTTCCCCAGTGATTGTTTCTACAAAAATCCAAAATGAATGGTTTAATAAATAAAAAAATATGCCAGAATAACCAAGGATCAATCAAAGAATCAGTCACTAACCAACTCCCGTAATCAGATCCTGCCCTCTGTCTTATATATTTTCTATATATGCATATCAGATTATTTTATAAAATGAAAGACCATACAGACTTGCTGATGGAAATACACAGTTTTTTTTTTCTGCCCAGAGCATGCCCTAGGGGTTGATTTCACAATATCCACCTAGCTTACACATCCATACTACCCCATATGCACACTGTTGCCCAGTTACACAGACCTGTATCACGCTTACTATCAATTAGGTGAAACACTTTTATATCAAGTTATTGAAGGATTATGAAGAATGGTGGCATCTCAACCATATTCTCCCAGCTTAAATGGAGGTGAAACTTGGCTCAGTAAACACAACCTGACGGGCTCGAAGGAAGTGGGGATTGAATCCCTAGGAGGGTCATGGATAATTGTCAGACTTCAACATTAAGGGTGGTGGAGAGTCGGTTATGTTGGTCTAAAGCGAGGGAGGCTTGATCTGGTCTGAATAGATTGTCAAAGCATAACAAAGATCAGAATGGCAAGATTCATTTTTGGGGTTCAACCAGGACAAGAGACTGTTAAACGCAAAGGTGGTATGATGTTTAATCATTGCTGAAGCTTTGGGAGCAAAAGGCATTATCTTAATAAGGCCAGAAAAAGATTAAAGCACAAACGCATTGGGTTCTTCACCAAGTTCTAACTAAAGGCTCTAATAGCATGTCAACTTTTCAGGATCCAAAAATGTTTATGCTGTTTGATGGATCCTCAGACTTGAATCGAAGATAATTTCTGAACTAATTTGAACGCTTTGCATTGCCTGTAGAGTAGATGCAGAGCCTATATAAGGTTTTAATGAGAAGTTTATTCAATTCCATCCATCCAGGCTCTCTCTCTCTCTCTCTCTATATATATATATATATATATATATATCCCTATCTCCAGGTTTATCACCCCCTTAATTTCAATCCTTCTACTACTAATTCCCATAAATGGTTATGGCATGAACACAAACGTAAATGCATGATAAAACATGACAAGGGAAAAAGGTGCCTTCAGTGCCTTTATATAATAAACAAGAGATACTCAAGTGCAAGAGAAGCCAAAAGAATGAATAAATCAAAAAACTGGAGGACAAACATACTTGTCTTGGATGTGTAAATCTGGCCCACGTTTTATTTCATTTATTTTGCCCCTGCAAAAAGACATTAGGAATAAAGGAAGCTAATGATATATACCATTCATACACTGAAGCAAATGCTTATGAAGATACTAACAAGCTTGCAAGATACTCACTTAGCATGTATGCGTGCGGGAGTTGCGTGCAGTATGGCACTAAGAAGCCCAAGAATTGTTTGTGTTTTTCCTGTTCCTGGCGGACCCTAAAAGAGCATATGATAATAGTTAACATATTCATCTCCACTAATTGTTCGTTAATTATAGACTTACTACTGCAGATCCTATTTAGCCCGTGAGTTTTCCATTAAAATAACAAAGAAACAAGTTTGCTCCAACCAATTATCAATTAAAGATATGGAAACAGGATTGCTTATCTAAACATAGTCAATAATAGATGTATATCCTCCTCCCCACCACTGGGCAATGGACTTCATGGCAAAGGTATTGTTTGTTTGTTTCAGGTGAAAGTAAGTTCAAGAAAAGGAACCACAAAATCAAGGAAAACCTGAATCAGGACAAACTTTCTGCGTGAAAGACCTGCCTGCAGAAAATAAACATATAGATGGGAGTTATTGTATACTCATGTGCAAAGATGATGTTAGCATTCTACAATCAATAAAATGGAAAGAAATCATGTCTCAGAGGAGCAAATGTACAATTAAGGTTATATGAGGATCGTCTAGCATCTACTTACCATCCAATTCATGGTAAGTAGGTAGGTAGCTAGACCAATATTTCAGGGTGCAGGGGTTAGAAACTGCTGAATACTCACACGTATAGCTTCCAGCTGTGTTGTGTTGTGGTTAGTTTGGATAAATTCCATAAGAGGCTTAGAAATTTTCCACGCCTGATCTTCAGAATTCTGAATGCTATCAGCGGCTGTTAAAATCAAATCCTTGTATGGCAAGCTGCTAATTGAACGCAGAGCTACATACTCACGTGCTATGGTTGATAAACTGCAAATCTGCACTTGGCAAAATATGCCTATTAACGAGAAACTAATATGCCCATTTTTCATATATATATAATTCCAGAAGGAAAGAGCTATGCAACTTAAACAAATGGGTTCAAGCAATTTGGTCATAAGATACTGTTGGTAACTGCTACACAATGTACACGATAATAATGATGATTCTGCTTGCAATAAACAAGCATAAAAATGTAAAACTTAAACTGGCAATGCATCACCAACCATATGACGATGATAACATCAGTCAGTTGGGAGAATGATGACCAGGAGCATGCTGAGATAAATAGTTGTCAAAAACTAGTGCTAAGACGAAGGACAAGCCTAATTAAACCAAAAAAGATTTATTCACCAATCATAAACACAACTACAAAGGGCAAGAAACAGAGGAAGGTTACTCATTTGTGAGCTTCCATCACAGATTCAAGCCATGGAAACAGCTTTACAGCAAACTGCAAGGGGAAGGCTACATACAAAGACATCCCTCCCCGACCCCTCACAAAGCAGATCAGCCTTAATGCACATAGGTGGCTCTTTTCTCGTAAGATAACCACAATAATGTGTTTGAGTATGTAAGAATGACGAAGACAATTCTATCTTCTTTTTGTTCTTTTTGTGCATTCTTTCTTTCAGAAGTAGAAAATATGCTGGTTCAACTCCTTTCTTGATGTCATTATTCCTAACTAAAGAATTACATGTGATCACATAAACTTGAGTTGTTATTTGTTAAGCATGAGTATGCAACTCAGTTTGCACCTTGCACTATATATGGGTCTCATAATTTATTATTGAATTCCGTTATCAGTTTTAATGATGAAAACCTTTTCATTCTGATAAAAGTTCTTTCACCATCTCAGAGTCCTATTCTATATTGCTTTAAGGGAAACACAATGGCGTTTATTTACTAATATATGTATTGTTTAATCCCAAAATGAATCACCATTCCTTTGTGTGGCATTAGCAAATCACTTAGTTTGGAGATATAGCAACTAAAGTGCCATTATTACTAAACCATCCTCACACACACATATGATTAATCAGCATATCAAAGTTCACGAAAGTATATGAAATGGTACATCTGAAAATATAAGAGTGAGGAACAAAAAACGAAGACTTACAAGGGGTCTTTAATGAGATCTAGAGACGCGCAAAACAGGAAATAATGCCTACATTTTAGAAGATCATAAAAGATGAATACAAATACCTTCATTATGCTCCAAGTTTTGTTTTGTTCGACAATAAGAGACCGCATTTTCAACAGCCTTTTGGAAGAACTGGACTCATCTGTATCTACTCTCTTTATTTCTCCATCTAATTGCATTCTGAGTCTTATCTTATCTGGTAGACGATGCTCAACCAATGCAAATGCATATGTGGTGGGAAGTTCGTTATCATCTCCAAACTGCAAAATGAAATAAAAACATTTGCTGATCTTAACATATCTGATTCAGACGTAGTTCAAGTATATGTGTATGTTTCAGCATATATGCAACAGTGCTGGTTGGGACTAAATAAAAGCATACATCCATGAACGGATATCTTGCAATAACTACAGGGAAACAAGAGATGGAAGGGGCTGAAATGGAGTTATTTAGATATATAATTACATCTATTCACTTCACGAAGTACAAGATCAACTCAATTTTAATGCTTACCTTCTTTTTCGTGAGCAGCAACAAGTCGTTCTGTGATACAGATCCCCAGTCTTCACCAAATATCTCTGGTAAATGAAACCCATCGGTTTCATGACATTGTATTACCATACCCATCTTCCACTCCGTTTCTTTAAAACAGGAAGACAAAAAAAAAAAAACATATAAGCATATCGAAGTTGTAAATGCATGCTGCTATTTGAAGATACTACTAATACATATTAAAGCAAAACAACAATCGGCTTATCGATGATTGGAAGCAAATTATAGGTTTCACAGCAAAAACAAAAATACACATATAATCACCAAACTTCTATGTGGAGTTACTTAAATCTGATTTTATATTAATAACAAGTGAACAAATTGCAACTTGACACAAGCAATTTGAGATTAGACAGGAGTTGATTCCAGGTTTTAAGAGAAACTCAAAAAGATACACATACAAACAAGAGTCACTACCATGGGCCGAAAAAATTCATTATTTGGACGATACATACAGGTATGAAGAACAATCAAACAAAAATCCAGCTATGCTGTTATCCCAAACTAGTCGGGTTGGCCATAAAAAAGACCAAGAGAAATTACCAAACGATGAAACCAGACAAAAACATAAGAGGCAGAATAACCCCAGATGCATGAAGTAAATCTCATCCTTCCATGCACTCATGTCTAAGGCCAAATCCCATACTTCAGTCTAGCTAACATCTCTTTACTACTGCCCCCAGTGTCAATTTGCCAAATCTTTAACTCTCCTAACAACCTCCTTCTGGTACACATATCCTTTTCCATATGATGCGCTCAAACACTCAGAGATCTATGCTGGAGATGACCAAGCCACCACAAACAGTGTTCCCGCAGCATCTCTTCAACTGGTGTCACCCTAGCTTTATCCCTTATAGTATCATTTATAATTATATCCCTTGTTGTGTGACCATACATCCACCTAAGATTTGTATTTTTTGCTACCGGATCTAGTGTACATGTCTTTTGGTGGCACAACATTCTATGCCATGATAAATAATAGTTGGTACTACCATGTCATGTATGACTTACCTTGAAAAAATTCAATGGAACTTTTCGACTATGTAAGATTTCCGTTCCTTGTCAACATTTAAATCACCATGCTAGTTATTACATAAGACTAACATCCTCGCTACTCCCTAGCCTTTCTATATTTCTGTAAAGTTGATCCTAAATAATGAAAGATATCGTCTTGTCAGGATACCATTTTCACATCTTCAGTTTCCCTGGTAACACTGCTAAAATTTCCCTTCATATGCCCAGCTTTATTCATGCTTAATCTATAACCTTTAGATTTCAAAGTGTTCCTCCAAACTTCCAACTTTGCATTAGCCCACTGCCTATTCTCATCTATCAACACTATATCATCCATGCAAAGCATACATATGTCTTCCATATGCTCATCCATTACTCCACAAATATACATATCTTCAATCACATGCTCAAACATCCAGAGAGCTTTCTTCTTCTCAAGAACCCACCACATTACTTCTTTTGGCATCATATGATATGCTAGATGAACAGAATATGCAAATCCTTGTTCTAGCGTCATATCTCTCCATAAGTCATCTAATCAAGAAAATGGCTTTACTTGTTAATCTTTTTGATAACCAAGCAAACCAAGTATATTCCGCTCAAAAGCAGGGTTTGGGAGGGGAGAGAAGCACACAAACCTGACCTCTGCCCCGAAAGGATAGAGTGGTCGTTTCCGAGAAGACCTCCCCGCTTGTGCAAAAGTGTGAGCAAAAAGCAAAGACAAGGGCAAGAAGAATAGCCAAGACTAGCACAAAGTAAGCAATGCAAAAGAAGAAAAGGACAAAACGCACACAAAGACGCGCAAAGTAGGAAAACGCACACACCAGCCCTCTACCTACACGTTCGGTACAATGTCTAAGAATGTTTGACCGCATGTCCATCTAAACCATCCTAACTACTGCAACTTCCAACTCCCTATCATTGGCCTTCACACCCAACACTCCAACCCGTACAACATGGTTGGTCTAAAGGCTACCCTTAGTCACCAAATTGATTTCCTACACCTTAGTCACCTCTTGTGATCAACTCACTCCCCTTGTTCCATCATATGATTCTTAAGCGTTGTCACTATATAATTTATATGGTTCTGAATATTTCCTTCACTTTTTGTAGAATGACCCAAGTACTCTTCCTCCATTCATCAATCATTTTCTTTATCTTAAGGATGACATTGAAAACCCAATGAATCATACCACCCATGCCTCCTAACGTCTCTCGAAGCCTTGAAAGAAAAATCACCAAGCCCTGAAGCTTTACCTGCTTTCAACTTTCAACTTTCTTAGGGCTTGTTTCACCTAAATACAAGCCTTCTATTAACATCATAAGAGGATCATGAAATATCTGCTCACTATTTCCATCGAACAACCATCAAGATAATCCCTCCACCACCAGACACCAATCTTGATTTCTCATCCTTTATGCATTTTATGTGACTTACATCTCTTCCTTTAGTTCTTTCCAGATGCAAAATGGAAATGCGAATTTCCAGCAACAACATCGTAAAGTAGAATGTGGTTAGCTTTTTTCTTTTTCTCAACAAAAAATTAAACTTGTACATCAAATTTGAAACGAAAAACGATCGGGATTAAGATCCGAAGTCAAATGTTGGAACAGCAACAAGCAGTTTCAGCCCAAAAGCAAACTAGTTTTGATGTTATCGTGATGCTGGGATTATAACTACAATAACATCACACATACCTTCTTCCTCATTTTTGCCTTGTACGATCTGAGCTTTAACTTCTTCAAATAAGAGTGGCTCAAATGTGCCAAGGTAATCATCTACATCTTTATACGTGTCCTTTACGTGTTTCAACCCCAAATTCTTTTCATTCACAGTATTTTTGCTCTTTTTCTGCTCAAATGGAATAAAAAAGAAAACATGAATGAGTTAACAGAAATATTGATGCTACGAAATTAGATTTGATCGGAAAAAGAGAGAGCAGTTACGGAGGATTCTTTGAGAAGACGTAGATAGTCCCAGCCAAGAACAATTTTGTAGAAACGGTGGAGGCATCCTTCTTCTTCGATCAGATTCCTGTCTATGGCCATCAGGGTTTTAGGCGGTAGAAAGGGTTTAAGATCGCCTCCGCTTGGTTGGATCAGCCAGCAGGCAGGCTCTAAACATATTAAACACTAAATCAATTTTCTTTTCAAAACAAGAGGTAGTTGGACAATACAATTACACACATCTTGATTTTAATATTTTTTTTATTTTTTTATCTTTATTAATATTATAATATAATTTTATATGTTTTTAAAAAAATAATAATAATTTTATTTTTTGAAAAAATATAAATTTATAAAATTTATAAAAAATATATAACAATATTAATRTCAAATCAATTATTTAAAAGTTTTTATTTTTATGTAATTTTTTTAGTTTATTTTTTAATTATAATTTAATTTAAATTTAATAATAAAATAATTTATTTTTAGTTTAATAATATAATATTTTATAAAGATAATAATTAATTATTATGTTAGAATTTAATAATTATCTTAATTATATTTTAATTTGTTTATATTTAAAATGAGATGTTTATCCTTTATTTGATTATGTTTATCTGCAGTTAGTTACACGAGTTCATATATAGAGTTTTAATAAGTTGTACTTACGCACAATCTACTTGTAATCTTGACTTTTAAGTAACATGCATTAATAAACAGTACTTTATGCATAAAAAGTAGTTTTTAAAAAATTTTGTCAAATGCTTTATAATATAATATAGATTAAAAACGTATTTTTATTTTTATTTTTATTTTTATTCTTTTAGGGAATTAATAGGTCTCAATCAAAACTTTTAACCTTTTGGATTCTTTTTGATTGATTTAGATCTGAACAGAGGGTGAGACGAGACGAGGAGGCGAGCAGTATATGTGAATCGAGATACGAACAGTATTTTTGGACGGAGGCAGAAGTGGGTATTTTTGGACGGAGTCGAGCAGTATTTTTGGACAGATTTGGGTCGCCGATGAAACAAAAACACAGAGAAAAAGAAGAAATACATAAACAGATTTATGAGATTGGTGTGTGAGCTGTTAAAGGAGAAGGGTTTTAATGCATTGGGTGTGAGTTGTTAAATGAAAGGAGAAGGATTTTTTGTAATTAAAAAAAATATTTTTTAAAAAAAATATCAAAGAAAGGGTATTTTGTCCTTTTTCATAATTTCATTACAATTTTGTTGCAAAGTAAATAGGCATATTCCAATTCATTAGACAAATTACATTTGATTCATGTCCACCAAACACTTGGTCAAACCTGATAATATTTCATTCCAATTCCTTTTAGATTCCAATTTCTTTGACAGATTACATTCCTTCATAAATCATTCTACGAACCAAATACCCCCTTAGGGTTTAAAATAAGAAAGATTTGGAAATTTTGATTTGTTTGATTTTTAGTATTCATAATGTTATTATACTCAATTTTTTATAGATAATTTATAAAAATAAAATATAAATAATTAAACTACATTTTTATTAATTGATATCATGTTACAAAACGAATTTTTTATATTTTAAAATATTAATAAAATAAAACCTATGAAATATCAACTATCCAATAGGATTTTCAATTCTAAACTTTCCTTTAAACCAAATGTAGGGTTAGAATGGTATTCAATTTCAAATCCCTTCGAATCATACCAAATCCAGCAAACCAAATAGACCGTAAGAATTTATTTTCTGTTGTTGTCAATTGGCATAGTTTAAATACAAAATAAACATCACATTCTTTTTGTTAACTGTAAGCATACGGAACAGCCGACGCACCTAAGTTAATCATTTGATCATGAGGAGTGGCAACAACTAATAAGCGAAAGGAACATTGTCCTGATGATCTAGTTAATGCATCAATTTTTTTCACAAGGTTCTCTTCATTTTCCTCATCGAGTCATTTGGGTCTCTAGTGCCCTACTCGGTGACACTTTCAAGTAGCATTAGTTGCGGTCCTTGACATTTATGGCCTAGAGTAACTTCTCATTGCAATTAAAACGAGGTCTTAGGTTTTGTTGTTTTTGCATCTTATCTTAGGGAAGCCTCTTTATAGACGAAGCTTATTTGGATTCTGTTGGTGAGGAAGCATTAAAAGTGGGTCAGTTGAATGGCCTAGTGAGTCTTTGTTGACGTGCTAGTTGTTCATTCTTCATCTGTACAAGGATGATAGCTTTCTTCAACAGTTTCAGTTTAAACATTCGAATGTCATCAGTTATTTTTGACTCGAGGCATCCCACGAATCTCTCTACTTCTACCTTCAACGTCATGTCATGAACCCGACTTCCCAACCTCTCAAACTTCTCTTAGTAATCACATAAGGAGTCAATTTGCGTTACCCGCGATAAGGTTTTATATAATACCCCGTATCTAAAAAATCTAATCTTGTAGGCAAAAGCCCAGTTATGTTCAATTTTTGAAATCGTACTTTGTTGACTTGTATTTTAGTCTTCAAGAGTTGTTCAAGTTTAAGATCAAGGGTTAAATGGTAAATATTATAAATATAAATATGAAATTATTAATTTTTTAAAAACCAAAATCAGATTTTCTCTCAAAGATTCATATGATTTCTCCTCATTCTCTCTAGAAACCCTATACCTCATCTCTAAACATCTCTTATAAAATTCCAAGATTTTTGAAGATTATATGTTATAATTGGAACTAGGGGTCAAAATAAGGTATGTTTATGGTTTGATTTTTATGATTTCTTCTTTTTTGGGGAAAATGGGTTAAACTCTTAGTGTATTCATGAACAAAGGTGGAAGATTGATGATTTGAGCTGGAATTTCTTTAACTTTGGTGTTGTTGGAAGTGGTAGATTCAATTCAGTAAGTTTGAAAATTCGTATAAAATCAATCATTTATCCAAATGAGATGTTATTCATATAGACAGAAATGTTGATCCTCTCTCTCAGTGATTTGATGATAATCCCTTTTTCTTTTCGATGTATTTCTGTATCTGTAATTTCAGTTCCAGCGATCATACACTGAGCTTGTTCAGTGATCGCTGAAGAACTTGTTTTGTAATTCATTCAGAGACAACGATACTTCAAGAA
>NC_037529.1:60172038-60172166 GCF_001531365.2 Cynara cardunculus var. scolymus | reverse complement strand
CTAACCAAGTCTTTTAGGAGGTTTGCCAATAAGAGTAAGTTCCGCAGGTCTCCTCAGCTATCCCTTAAGGAAAAGCCAAAGTTTGAAAGAATAGACAAAGCTTCAGCTGTCTGCTACAACTGTCACCG
>NC_037529.1:60170489-60171938 GCF_001531365.2 Cynara cardunculus var. scolymus | reverse complement strand
GCACCAGGACCCCAAGTCGAAAGGCAAGGCGGTTACTGAAGAAGGAAATCTGAAGGTTCTGTTCGCAAGACCTCAAGAATCCTTATTTGAAGACTCTACCTCTCAGGTAGTGATCACTTCACTCAGGCAACTTCATATTCCATCATCAACCTGCGGTCGATTGGAGTTGGTCTCTGATCAACCAACCTCTTCTACTCCAATAGACCAGCAGATGGCTCAGCTTAAGGAGTCGCTCGACCAGACTAGAGTAAAAATTCCTCTTCATACCTCTAATGGTGGTGAGTTTGACTTCCTTTCCGAAGCTGAAAGACTCGAGGCATTAAGGGCTGAAGAAGAGCTAGATCTTCAAAAGAAACAGACTGAAGAAAGCCTAAGGCTTGCTAAGTCACTAGCTGATAAAGTCTTTCCCAAGAAATCCAAGAAAAAGGTGAGTGCTATCCGTGCCCAGGCCAAACTTCTTCAGGTTGCTGAAGCTGAACTTAAAAAGAAGCAAAAGGTCGAAGACAAGGATAGGCATTGGAGCGAAGCTAAACTGAAAAAGAGACTCAGTCCCCGTCCAATTATCAGCGTCAACATCAGCGGACGATCTAAAGACTGTGGTACTCTTGTCTCAATGCTCATCACCAGGGATAATCTTGATGCCGTTACCGAGTATCCTTCTTACCTTGGTCGTTATGGATACAGCGAATGGATGGAGATCAGGAAAGCCATTCAGCAATCCAAGTCGAGACACAAGACACTTATCGAGGACACCATCAGCGAGCTTATCAAAAGGATGTCCAGATATGTCAAGGTCCCTGACCGGCCAACTCTGAAGAAAGGTAGTAAGAAGAAGAAGACAACGCTCATTGATCCTAGTGAAGGACCATCCCTGAGGAACGAACATGAAACAAAGTTCTCCTTAGATGAAGTCCTGAAGCGTCATATGAGCATTAACATTTCTATGTTGAATCTTGACTTGCCAGTTAAGGGTCCCTTTACACCCAACACTGTGCATTTCAAACCTGAGTTAGGAGTTATATTCCTTGACTATGAAGGTGAAGTCAGATTTCAGAGAATGTCATAGCTGCCTCTTTGTCCAATGGATCACTTGATTTATCTCTTGCAATGGATAGAAGACAGCGTGCCTGGAAAAGTCGTCAATCTGAAGATTCGAAGAGAGCTCTTGCGTCGAAGACAACTTGGTGAAGATGTACCTGAGTAYATAGATCTAAGTATCTTAGATTAAGTCTCTTTGTATCAACAATCCACTTTTCCTTGTAATTCTTTTCTATATCTTCTTTCATTGATTGTTTTTACACTTCTGTAAATTTTGAACATGTACTGTAATATTTGTATTATTTCCATTGTTTAATAAGATGAGTATTTCATGTGCTTCACTGAAAAAGATCCCTGAAAAAAGTAATAGGGACATAAGTCTATGAGTTCCAATGTTACTTTTATCATTCA
>NC_037529.1:60163259-60169466 GCF_001531365.2 Cynara cardunculus var. scolymus | reverse complement strand
GCAAACAATCTTGTAAAATTTGTATTGATCTTCTTTATCAATATATATTTTAAATTTGGAAACGTTGTGTTTGTATTCATCCCCCCCCCCTTTTACAAACTGTTTAGTATTCTTGTAGACCCTTTTGGGACCAACAATCCTTCATCTTGAAATTATTCTTACGATACACATCATACGTAAGAACGCCCTCCGTATACAACATCTTTATATCATCTATTAGCGGCCTAAGAAACACATCCAAATAATGATCGGGGCTCTTTCTACCAGGGATGAACAATACAAGCTCAACATACGAATCTTTCAAAGCGATCCAAGGAGGTAAATTGTAGATAGTTAAAAAGACGGGTCATAGTGAATAAGGATTTGAAGATGAATTATTCGGATTTAAATCATCGGTGCATAACCCAACACGAACATTCCGGATCTCGGAAGCAAAGTCAGGATCTCTCATGTCGAAATGCTTCCAAGTCATCTCTTTCGCGGTCTTCAGAGACACATACAATCTTTGGAGTCTTGGAACAACCGGTAAGTACGTGAACAAGTTAGGGACCGTGTGTTTCATCCACTGGTCTTGTAAGGACTTTCATTGCATTCTCAACAGTGTGTCAACCTAGAATCATGCTTGTAAAATAACATGCAATGGTTTTTGCAAGCATCGATTTTTTGTTTTGGTAGAACAAGATTTTTCAAACTCTTTTTCGTCTCATAGAAGTTATAGGATAATTTATCACCCTCGGGTTGCATCTGCTTAAAAATGGGAAATACTTGATTATATGTCGTCTCGGGTACATTACATTACACCTTCCAATGCAACAAATTTATCGCAACTTAAAAACTCATCAACAGCCTGTAACATGTTATAAAATCCCTAGGCAGAAGGATTGGGTGTTTGCTCTTCCCACATCATGGCAACATGTACCATGTGATCGTTGAACATTTAGAAATAACCTTCATTATGATCCACTATATGATTAGAAGATTGACCCTTGTCTTGATGAGATCCATGGTAATAGGTTTCACCTTGTCCCCACCAAATGGTATAATCAGGCATGAAACCATATTGCATCAAGTGTAGTTTCACGTCTTCCCTTTCTTTATAGGCTTCGCTTCGACACTTGGAGCAAGGGCATTCGATTTGGAGGACTATCCCATCACGTGTAGTTCACCTTTCAACATAATCTTCATTGGCATGGGCAATGTCCAAAAAACCTTTCAAGTGTCTGACATAGGCCCGATTAAGAGCCCCCTGATCATCATTCTTTGTACACATCTATCCTCTATATGTCAACATATTCAATAACTACAACAAAGAAAGAAATAATTAGTCAATGTAATCAAGGTAGAGGTAGTGTAGAGAAGTTTTAGATGATTTTAAAACTCTAAAAGTAAAGGTTTGACTACTTGAATGTCAAATTGTATATATGAATGAAGTTGGAGTTTTTTTTTAACGAGTTGAAAAGCACACGTGTAAAGGTTTGACTACTTGAAAGTCAAACCATAGAGTTAGAGAAGTTTTCGATGACTTTAAAACTCTACGTGTAAAGATTTGACTATTTGAAAGTTAAATTGTATGTGTGAATGAAATTGGAGGTCTTTTGAACGAGTTTAAAAGACTACATGTAAATGTTTGACTACTTGAAAGTCAAACAGTAGGTGTGAATGAAGCTGGAGTTCTTTTGAACGAGTTAAAAAGAATACGTGTAAGAGTTTGACTACTTGAAAGTCAAACTGTAGGTGTAGATGAGTTTTGGATGACTTCAAAACTCTAAGAGTAAATGTTTGACTACATGAAAATCAAACCCTATGTGTGAAGGAAGTTGAAGGTCTTTTGAGCAAGTTGAAAAGTCTACGTGTAAATGTTTGACTACTTGAAAGTAGAGATGGCCAAAAACTGGTCCCGGACCGGGCCTCAACAATGCCGGTCAAAACCGGTCCCAGTTGAAAATACTAAGCCCGGTTAAGCAACACTATAACCGGTTATGGTTAGCCGGTCCCAGGCCCGACCAAAAAAAAAATATTTTTAAATTTTTTTTGATGATAGATTTTTTAATACATTATAAAATTTGTAATTGGGTCATTCAAATACACTTTAAAAATGCGTTTTATTATAATTAAAATTACATTGTCTTCTAAAAATACATTATAAAATTATTTGAAAATACACTTATTCATTATAAAATTAAAATTACATTGTTTTCAACAATATATTAATAACATTAAGATCATATAACGGATATATTTAAAAAAACGGCTACTTTTTAAAAACCCGGTCGGGCCGGGCCGGTCTTAAAGAGTCTTGGTCCCGGTCGGGCCGGTCCCTCGAAACCCTCCAAAATCATAACCGATCTTGGTTGGCGGTCCTATAACCGGTCCTTTACTGGTCCCGGTCCTCTGGCAGTCCCGGGTCGGGCCGGACCGTTTTGACCATCACTACTTGAAAGTCAAACTGTAGGTTTAGAGGAGTCTTGGATGACTTCAAAACTCTAAGTGTAAAGGTTTGACTACTTTAAAGTCAAACCGTAGGTGTGAATGAAGTTGGAGGTGTTTTGAATGAGTTAAAAAATTTACATGTAAAGTTTTGACTACATGAAAATCAAACCGTAGGTTTAGAGGAGTTTTGGATGATTTTGAAACTCAAACCATAGGTTTAAATCAAAGAGAGGTCATTTGGAATGAAACAAATAAGTTTAAAACACAAACATATCTTTTTAAAAATTTCGGCGGCATAATGGCTATAAAATGAATATTTTAAAATACAATCAAACATAATGTTTGCCCAACAATTGGCAACTCAACTACAAATAAATTAAAGCAAATATAATGTTTGCCCAATAATTAGCAACCCAATTACAAACAAAATAAAACCAAGTCTAATGTTTGCCCAACAATTGACAACCCAACTACAAATTAATAAAATCAAGTCTAATGTTTGCCAAACAATTGACAACCTAACTGATAATAACACAAGTTTTGAATCACATAATAATGTAGGTTTTCAAAAGTAGGTTATTAAACTCATTTGAAGCAAAAATGACACATTCATGGAACTTGTGAAATAATTGAACTAAAGATGGTTTTACGAATTATTAACATATATAAACCCATCTAAAATCAAAATAAATAAAGTATACATACAAAGTATAACACTATACATATATACATACAAAACAAAACTATACACATAAATACACACACACATATGCATACAAAACACGTATGTACACATAAATACACTAACTAAGGTAAAAACGAGCAATTTTATCAAAGAGGCAAATGGTGGCCGACGACTTACATTGGTGGCTGGAGAGAGCAGAAAGAAACAGTAGTACTGGTTGTTGTGGTGGTTATGGTAGAGAGAGAGAGAGAGAAAGAGTGTGTGTGTGTGTGGTGGCCGGTTGAGGTGGTGGCGGTCAGCGTCAGAGGTGGTGGCAAGGATACAACGGGGTAGAGCGCCCGATAGTGGTGGTGACAATCTCTCGATCTCTCATTTACTTCTCTCCTTCTTTACCACCCTCGATCTCTCCTTCTCTATCGCTCTCAATCTATCGCTCATTCTCGCTCTCTTGATCTAGTATGTAGGGCAAGAACAATAAGTTAGGTTTTGATTTTATTTTTTTAATTTAAAAACAGCGATGGATTTCCTAGGGAAATTCCATAGCTAATTTTAAACAATTTAAATTAATATTTTATTAACTTATTAAATTTTTTTTAATTAATAACTAGAAATTTAATTGATTATTAACTATTAAATATTTATTACTTATTAGTGTATTACAAAAATTAATTAATAAAATAAAAAACGGATTAAAACTCAATACAACCCATTAAAATCCATTAATAGCTAATAAAACTGAATAAAGTTCAATAAAATGCATTAAAACTCAATAAAATCGAATAAAGCTCAATAAAGCCTACTAATGCCCAATACAATGGATTAATGTCTAATAAAACTGAATAAAGCCCAATAAAGCCCAAATAAAATGGATTAATGTCCCAATAAAGTTGAATAAAGCATATCAAAGCTCAATAAAAACGAATAAACACCAATATAGCATGTTAAGGCCCAATAAAATGGATTAAAGTCCAATAAAACCGAATAAAGCCCAATAAAACTTATTAAGACTTAATAAAGCTCAATAAAACCCATTAATTAAGGTCTAATAAAGCTAAAAAAAACCCAATAAAACCGAATAAAGTCTATTAAGACCAAATAAAACCGAATAAAGCCCCAAAAAAACAGATTAAGACGCAATGAAACCGAATAAAGACCATTAAGACCCAATTAAACCGAATAAAGTTCAAGTAAATGAATTACGACCCAATAAAACCGAATAAAGCCCAATAAAACCATCTAAGGCCCAATAAAACTAAATAAGGCCCAATGAAACCCTTTAAAGCCCAACATAACTCATTAAAACCGAATAAAGACCAATGAACTCTTTAAAGCCAATAAAACCGAATAAAGCTCAGTAGAATGGAATAAAGCTCAATAAAACTCATTAATGCCCAACTAATTCACTAAAATCCACTATAATCTATTATAACCGAATAAAGTCCAGTAGATCTATTACAGTTCACTAAGACTCATTAAAGCCCCAATATAACACATTAAAGCCTACACAATACATACACATTATCTATACAGTCACATATACACATACATCTAAACATATATGCATCATTTGATACATGTATCATGAACAATATATACATAAATCCAATCGTGGTTAGCAACCAACACACGTATATACACATCGTGTATACATATGTATATAACACGGACTAATAGATATATACATACATATAACACATACATATTTGTACATATAAGAAACACATTATCTATACATTCACATATACACGTATTTTAATACTAGTTATGTACGCGTGCAATGTAGCAGGAGCCGTGAATTTTAACGATTTTGAAGTTTCACTGGTTTTATTAGAGAAGATTTAACGATGATATAAGTTATACTTGGTCTTTACATATTAATACAATTTGAATAAATAAGAGTTATGGTTTCAATTATAGTGTATCGATAAAAAAAAATTGTATGACAGTTTAAAATCCAACATATTTAAATGACTCCATAAATCTGTTCTATTTACACCAAGAGCAAAGAATCAAGAGATCAAGAGCGAGATCAAGAGTTCTAAAGCAATTGAATGAGAGAACTTTTAATAACTAATGGTGAATATCAGTTTGAATCTCACATTGGGGGATGGGGAGAAAACATAGAGGTATGAGAGGGTAAAGACATGAGTGAAAGGTGTCAAAAGTATCTTGGGAACATAAAAAGAAAAGGTAATAATGTGCATTGGTAACTTGACTATATGTTATTTTAATTGTAGATTAAGATATATTAAGTCTGAATGCATAAAGTAGTAGTATTTAATGCATTATGAGTTGTTTTTAAGATTTTTAAAACTTTGTGCATAAATGTATGGTAATTTGTGCATTAAAAATTGTTTTTAAGACTTCTCATAAATCTGATTTATAAGGTAGTATATATATAGTGTATATATATACGCAACATATATACATGATCTGATACATATATCTTTAACAATATAAACATAGATCTAATTATCGTAGTTAGCAACCAACACACACATATACACATCATGTAAACATATAACATATATACATGTACATTGTACATATAACACATAAAAAATGAGAAAATAAGAAAAATAGGATAATCCCTCGCTGATTAGTGACGGATGCCACATATCCGTCGTTAATCCATAGCTAATCAGTTTTCTAGTAGTGATTAGAACGGAATTAAATTCCAAATCCCATATACCATCCATTCCTGGAAACCAAATGGGACATAGGTTTATTGCTCTCGTTGATTATAGTCGTTTGTGTGTGGACATACACATAGAACATCAGTTCCTTTCCTTATAGTTTTTAATCAATAAATTAATTATTATCACTTCCATTGCCATCTTATATACTACCAGTAATTCTTGCTTTTTATCACCTATTTATTGCCAATAACTAATTATCACTTTCACTAATTTTGTAAGAAAAATAGGGCTTTTAAAAAATTTGTTAATTTGATTCAATATTATAATTATCAAACATTATTCACTACAACAAAAAAGGCTTTATAGGACACTCATTAGTGTCCTAATAAGGTAGTTAATAGGACTTTTAAGTTTATAGGACAAAAAATGTATGTGTCTCATCTAAATGTGTTG
>NC_037529.1:60158008-60162904 GCF_001531365.2 Cynara cardunculus var. scolymus | reverse complement strand
GTGATTCGATAGAACAAAATTCGAAGTTGTACAAGCATTTATATGAGTATCAAGTATCAACTACCAAGCTATGTAACGAAAAAGAATAACGCAAATACAAAATCTTTTTGTGCCCTAGAGATATCAATCTCCGTCATGCACAACCTACAATTAAAAAGCAAATATATGAGCTTAAAGTTATATAATAAAAAAAAATTATACACTTTATCAAAGATTAACATACCACAATGAAAGGACAAGGCCATGTGATTGTTGCTCCAATAGCGTCTTCAATTGTAATAAACAATCCATATGGCCTAACCAAACGTTCCCTCCTTCTTATAGCAACCAAAACATGTACCTCACACCAATTCGGACCAATCTCCTCGCCACCAACCAATTCATCTGGATCTAAGCTCTTAACACGTCCTCTTGCCACAATTTCCATGGAATTTATGATGCTCTTAAGATGAACAACATCCCCAACCTACAAAAACATGATTGAAAAACAAGATTCTAAGATTTTATTTAAAAAAAAAGCATGGAAACACTTGAAGTACACTTGATTTTATTAAGTTTTAGAAAGACACGTACCTTTAGAGGTTGAAGTTCGGTGGTAGCTTGACGATTTATTGATGTCATGGGAAATAGAAGGTGTAATTCTATAACCTTTTAAAAATCCATCGCATATGAGATGCATTCTAGCCTCCTCCTGAGTAACCCATGCCTCATTACCGCATTTAATGCATGGACATAACATCTGCCCACTTGAACACTCGTTAGAAAACATAAGACCAAGAAAATTTTCCAAAGATCTTTGATACTCAATAGTCATTCTTGGTAACAACATCCAAGTATTATCCATATTGGCCCCTAAATAAATAATAAAAGGCACCAATGAAGCTAGTTATTGGTGGAGCATACAACCCAAACAGATTTCCATTATACCATTAATGTTTTGCTTAATATTTTAATATCATGTGGATTAAATCAATCATCTTTATCCGATTATGATAAGATGATTAAGTATCATATCAAATCATATTTACTCAAAACAACAATAACATAAACCCAATGATGGACCTGGACCAGTAATTTCTAGTGTCTCTTTAGTGTATTTCCAATAATTCGGTCAGGTGTTACTGTTGGATGCCTAAACCAACAACTTTCAGCTTAAAACTTCAAYTGTCAATACAATAGCTATATTTTTTATATCTTGGAACACCAAGAAATGRCATTAGCACARCTGCAGCAAATGCCTAGTGGTAATAGCTATATTTTTTATATTTTCTGCATTATGTTGATCTAGAGTCACGATATCTTTGGCTGATAGAGGTTTCAAAGTCTTGGTGATGCATTTTATAGAGGAGTCGATTGCTGTGTTTTAGTGTACAATGTAAATGTAATGCGATCATTTGACACACTTGACAACTGGCATGAGGAATTTCTCAAAATAGGTAAAAGATATCCATTTCGGTCCTTGGTTACCAGTTGCTTTAGTGATGACCTTTAAATCTTAACCTTTAAGACGTTGAAGTTTGTTTGAATAACTTTGAGCAGAGTCAATTTTGTGAGAAATCGGACTGCATTAAACACTAACCTAATAAATTCTATGGTAATCACTCAGAACCTTAGATAACTTTTGAGTTATTTGGATGGTTTTCAGTGCAGTCAAAGTGACACTGCAGTTGACAAAAGCACAGAATATTTAGGCAGGAAATTATGTGTCTTTCTAAACTACTTGGCATATCGAATCACTCATATTCTTAATTATAAATTAAAGGCTCCACTTGAAAAATATTATAACATTTCTGTAAAGTCTCACCCTGTTTTTTCTATGGCCTGTGACAAAAAATCCACCTTTTATGGACAGTTGACAAAATATTTTCCCTAATGATAACGATGATATATTAAAAAAAAAAGAAGCAGAAGAAGAGATATATTTTCTTTACACATCCTAACCTTGTTGCGCTGCTTCACATTGTGTTCCAGACTCCCACAAACAAAACAAGGTTTCTTGTGCTTAGCTGATGTACAGTTCACAGCTGTATGGCCACCTTCACCACAATTATAGCAATTTCCCCAGCTGCTATAAGTAATTCATTAAGAGAGATCAAATGTGACATTGATTTATAGCTGCTATAAGCAATTCACTACCCGAAAGGAAACAAGTAAACAGGGCTACAGCCAAGTATAACCAAAAAAAGTGAGACTGTAGAATAGTTTTTTGAATTACGTGCACAAAAAACTAATTGGAATTGATGGCCAATGTTGATCATAAACTATTGGCCAATGTTGCTATACTCCCAACAACCATATTTATATTGATGGCAATAAACTATTGGCCAATGTTGCTATACTCCCAACAACCGTGTAAACAATTTACTGTGCACACAGCCATGTAACTGTTTCTATATCTATATACATGTGACTGTTTCTATATCTATCATGGCTACTGTATTGATCCATAAGTTTGAACCATACAGTCTACTATCATGGCTACTGTTTCTATATCTATCATGGCTAAAATTCACAAGCTCCCTGAAAGTATTTAACTGATTAAAATTTACAAATAGATCAGCCACTTTTTCAGCACAGATAAGAACTTCTTAAGAAATAAAAATACATAACCTCCTGTTAGCTACTCTTATCGAAGCACACTTTCAACTCAATACTAAGATATCAGTGTTACTGCATATTAACACAATTAACATAAAAATACATAAGTGCACTACAAATTTAAGTTAGAAAAAATGCTAGTCGGTTTGATTTTGTTACCGTTAATGTTGCAACCGAAGGCTTGACGAACAGCTAGGGCTTCAAAGACCGAGGGCTTGACGGATCTCAAACAGTGCAGAGGAGTCGATCGCAAACAGCCAGGCTTTGAGATTCTCAGGGTTTAGATGTATCGATCGCAAACGGATTCTATTCTCGATGATGATCGCAAGTCGCAACCGGATTCTATCGATGATGGTCGCAATCGCAAGTCGCAACCGGATTTGAGTATTTGGGTTGTTTTTGCTTATCAAGTATTTGGGCTTTCAAGTCCAACCGGATTTATGGTCCATCAAGTCCATTTTTGCTGCAATAAGTATTTGGGTTTTCAACAAGTATTTTGGCCCAGTGTTTTTGTTTTAAGTTAAGTAGTTTATAATTTTATATAACTCATTAGAGTTTAAAACTTTAAAAGACAAAAATATATTTCTAAATATATAATTATATTCATATTATTTTAAACTTTAGTGGACACTTAAAAGTGTCCTATTAGCTCTTAATCTCTAATAGGACAACCAACCGTGTTGTATTAGCTTTTAAAAAAATAGGATAATTGAAAGGGTCATATTAGCATTTAAAATAAGATATTGGTCTTTAAAATAAACGACACTTAAAAGTGTCCTATTAGACCATAAAATAATATGACATTTAAAAGTGTCGCATTAGATTACATGATAGGACGTCAAGATATGTTAATAAGACATCAAAAGTAAGAGTCCTATAAGATTAAGTCAAATAGGACTCATAAAATAATGTGTCGTATTAGCCTTTTTAAAGGACGTTTTTCAAAAAGTGTCTCAAAAAAGTGTCCTATAAACCCCTTTTTGTTGTAGTGAAGACAATAAAAAGACAAAATTACGAAAAGAGAAAAAAAGAGTAATCATCACATAGTTGTATAGGGGTGACATAAGTAAATGATAGGGGTGTCATTAGCCTTCCCCTATTTCTTATGGTGAGCCCCGTAGAGTAAAAGAGCCCAAAGATGGTGTTAGGTACCACCTTTATAGCGAAACGTAAACAACAGTGACCATTTTTACAGTAAAATGTAAATAACAGTGACCATTATTGTATATAATGAAGTTTAGGGACTTTGTTCTAGTCCAGTGTAAAATGCAAGCACCAAAATTGTCGTTTATTGAATATAATAAATATATATAAACATATAATATGTATATACTATGTTATAAAACATTTGACAAAAACTCTTAAAAACAATTTTTTATGGATAAAGTACTGTTTATCGATACATATTACTTAAAATTCAAGATTACAAGTAGAATATGTCTGAGTATATCTTATTAAAGTTTCATGTTTGAATTCGTGTAATTAATAGCAAATAAACATAATCAAATACATGATAAACATCATTTTCAATATAAAAAATCTAAAATATAATTAAGATAATCATTGAATTTTAATAATCATTATCTTGAAAATAATTATTTTATTAAACCAAAAATAAATTAATTCGTTTTTAAACTTCAATTAAATCATAATAAAAAATTGAATTAAAGAAATTACACAAAAACGAAACTTTTAAACAGTTAATTTGATACTAATATCGATTATTTTATATCAAATTTATAGTTTATTAAAAAATAAAGACATTTTTTTTCTCAAAACCTCATAAAATCGCATTATAACATTGATAGAATCAAAATATAAAATGAAACATTAAAATCAAGATGTATCTCGCTGTATTACGTGAGTATCTTTCTAGTATAATAATAAAAATATGTATTATTGTTTTTAATAAAAAAAATTTAAAAATTGATAAAGTGATGATAAACCCCCTTACTTAACTAACTGTTTTAACGATTGTTACTTTTAGGGACGAAAGTCAAAACAAATTGTAAATCAGATTGACCATATCTATAACTTGTTATAAAACATTTGATAAAAAAATTTAAAAACCATTTTTAAGCATGAATTACTGTTGATTGATGCATATTACTTAAAATTCAAAATTATAAGTAATATATATGTACAACTTATTAAAGCTCCATTTTTAAATTCGTGTAATTAACTACAGATAAACATAATCAAATACAAGATAAACATTTATTTTAAATATAGAAAATCTAAATTATAATTTAGATAATCATTGAGTTTTAACAGAATTTTTAATTGTTATTTTTATAA
>NC_037529.1:60141791-60157723 GCF_001531365.2 Cynara cardunculus var. scolymus | reverse complement strand
AATCTAAATTAATGTATAATAAAAAATTGAATTAAAGAAGTTACACCAAAAAATGAATATTATTAAATTAGTTAATTTGATATTAATATCAATATTTTTTTTAAATTTTTATGTTATCTTTAAATTTATATTTCATTCAAAAACAAAAACTTTATCGTTTTTTCAAAACCACATGAAATCGTATTATATCAATAGAGAAGAATAAAAACTAAATATTAAAATAAAGATTTATCTCGTTGCATTACGCGAGTACCCTTCTAATTGTAATAAATAAGGACCAGGATAGAAAACTGAAATTTTCAACAAACGACAAGAACGAGACCATAATTTACTCAACTAATAATCATAAAATATTATCAATTATGTGTTTATATTCTTAAGGCATCTCCAACCCAACCACTAAAAAAACACTAAAGATGATGGGTCCCTTAACATAAAAAAAAAAAACTAAGGGTGCGTTTGGTTTGCAAGAATGTTTCTGAGAGATTTAGATTCCCAGGAGGGATTTGGATTCCATGGGATTTGGATTGGATTGGATTTAAAATTCATTCCTGTGTTTGGTTTGCAGGATTTGGATTGGATTTAAAATCCATTCCAATGTTTGGTTTGTAGGAATTGGATTGAGATTATGATTACATAAATTGATCATGCTTACATCAATCTGAAGATTTACAAACTCTACTAGCCCATATAATACAAATAAGTAAATATGCTTAATAAGTGGACCATTACGTGGTTTTGTGCTAATTGAACTCTGTATATTTGGTTGTTCATCAAATTAAACCTGTAATATAGCATTAGAACCACGACGATGGAGGAGAAGATTGAAGAAAAGAGACGTATCTGGGAGAAAGCGACGTAGACGACCGTGGGGGAAAGCGACGGCGACGGAGACGACCGTGTGGGAAGCGACGGCGACGGAGACGACCTCGAGGGAAAGCGACGGTGACGTTGACGACCGTGGGGGAAGCGACAGAGACGACTGTGGGGGAAGGCGACGGCGACGAAGACGACCGTGGGGGAAGGCGACGGCGACGGCGACGGAGACGACCGTGGGGGGACGCGATGGCGACGGAGACGACCGTGGGAGAAAGCGACGGCGACGGAGACAACTATGGGAGAAAGCGACGGAGGTGAGCGATGAAAATGGAGGAGAAGATGGAGACGGGTACGTTAGGGAAAAAACAATCCCACGAGAATGGATTCTAAAATACCATGTCTTTCCAAAGGATTCTTAAAATCCATCGTTCATGGGATTTTAAATGAATCCTTGGATTTTAAATCCTACCAATCCTACAAACCAAACACTGGATTGGAATGGATTTTAAATCCAAATCCCTCCAATTCAATAAAATTCCTACAAACCAAACGCACCCTAAAAACATTGTTAATATAATAATAATGATAAAATAATATATGTATTTATTATTATAATATTTAAACTATCAATAAATATATATATATATATATATATATATATTTATGCTATATTATAAAGCATTTGACAAAAAATCTTAAAAACCATTTTTTATGCATGAAATACTGTTTATTGATGCATATTACTTGAAATTTTAAGATTACAAGTAAATTATGCACAAGTACAACTTATTAAAACTCCATGTTTGAATTCGTGTAACTAACTGTAGATAAACATAATCAAATAGAGGATAAACATCTCATTTTAAAATCTAATAAATAATTAGAATAATTATCGAGTTCTAACAAAATAATTAATTATTATATTTATAAGAAAGTTATATTATTAAAACAAATATAAATTATTTCGTTATTGAACATAAATTAAATTATAATAAAAAATTGAATTAAAAAATTACACAAAAAATTTGAATTTTAAATAGTTAATTTGATACTAATATCGATATATTTTTGTCAATTTTTTATGACATCTTCAAATTTATATTTTTATTCAAAAATAAAAACATTATCGCTTTTTCAAAATTACATAAGATCATATTATAACATCGACTGAGATAAAGAATAAAATAAAATATTAAAATCAAGATGTATCTCACTACATTGTGCGAGTACCCTTCTATAATATATATATATATATATATATATATATATATAAAAGGTGAATAAAATATTAATATATGATTATAAAGTACCTCCAAATATATATGCCAACAATTTTTACCTCTATTTTTTTAAAATTTAATATTAGGTTGGAGATGAAAATACCTCATACAATCACTTATCTTCGCATTGGGTGGGATTTTTAATTTTTTTAAAATTTAATATCGTTTGATTTGTAGCATAAAATTTATATGGATGTAAGTTGGATAACAATTTGGAAATAAATATACTTATAGTTGTACACATTTGAATTTTATTGTTTTAGTAGACACAAAAATAAGGGGCCGTTTATCAAACACTTGCCCGATAAAGTGCTTATCGATAAAATTTAACATTATTATTTACTTATCGGGTAAGATTTTAGTCCATCAAAATGACATTGTATGCAACAATTCACTCAGTAAGCGCTTACCGTGGTAAGAGTCGTCGTCCTCACTTACCGGATAAGACTCATGGTCCTTGTCTCTCTCTTACTGGATAAGATTTTTAGTACTTACCATATTCATCCGGTGAGGAAATGTGACTTGGTAAACGCTTATCGGGGTAAGTGTTTGGTAAACGGCCTCTAAGTGTCATTAAAATAAAATCAAATACTTAATACAAGCTCAGTTAACATTCATATTTTCTAGTTGAGGGGACGAACAATATTTAATCATCGTAATCCAACTACAAAATAAAAAGTTTAAGATAAAATATAAGCAAATTAAACATGCATGACATCAGTAAGGTGTTGTTTGTTTAACTCTTAATAATTCCATTAAGAGACAACATCTGAATCGTTAAGAAGTTGTATATTGGGTCTCCCTTAACCATTCAACACTTATATTTCATGTTGAACAGTTATCAAACAATTATATTTCATTTTGCACTATATCATAAGAATCTTTTAATCATTTTACACTAAACCATTCAACAACTGCCAAACAGTCTATAAGTTAGAAAATCTATGAATTTTACATTGGTTAATTAATTTTTAAACAAATAAATAACATATTTACTTATTATTTTAACTATTTGGAAAAAAAATCGATCAATAAATTGTTTTAGTTTGAACGGCTATAATTTATAATAGAATAATAAGTTGCGAAAAGTAAATCAAACCGACCTTAGCTCAGTTGGTAGAGCGGAGGACTGTAGTGGTTACAACCTTAGCCATCCTTAGGTCGCTGGTTCGAATCCGGCAGGTCGGAAATTCATTTTTATTATATTAATTTATTTAATAAAAAAAATAATTTTTTTAATACTAAATTTAAATTAGGTCAAGAACTTAGAACTCTAGATTCATAATTTGAGATAAATGATTTGTATTTTTTCAAATTGTTATATAATCGTTAAACTTAAACATTTACAATTATAGTATGTAATCGTTAAACTTTTAATATATACTATTAATCTATTATGGTTTGTAATCGTTAAACGATATTTGTAACTAATATTCCGTATAATTTGTATTCTTGTTTATTTATTTAGTGTTTTGACAATGTTTTGTTTTTATTTCTAAATAACAAAATTTTAATATTTTAGGAAGCGAGTACCCGGAACCAGAACCGGTTCCAAAAATTCAAGAACCGTTCTAACCGGTTCCGGTTCCAATATCTCAAAAACCGTCGTTTCCGGTCAAATAGGGTGGGTACCCACCTATGCTCATCCCTACGGTTAACTTCTTACTTCTTTTTACTTCCTTGACTTAAATAAATGAGATAATATGAATAACACATCATTTTGACTAAAATAAATAAATAAAACATCTATCAAATTGTTTTTGATGATTTTCATTTTTTTTCTACAATTTAAAAAACATTTCAATTCCTTTTTACTTTTTCTTTCTAAATTAAATGCAAATTAAATATTTTAAAATAAAATATTTTTGAAATAAATATAATATATTATTTTTTTAGGATAACTATTTTTTTTTGTAAAAATACATATCTTTTAAAAAAAATTAAATTAATAAAGAGATAAATTGTGCTCTATAATTTTTTTAATATTATTATATTAATAAATAATTTAAAAAATTTAATTAATTTAATATATTTATACTTCAAATATTTTTATATAAATAAGTATAATATATTCTTTAAAAGATAAAAAAAATTTGAAAAAAAAAGGTAACAACTCCTATTTTTTCTTTCAAAAAATACATATTATTTGAAAATATTCACGATAAATTGTGTTTTACTAGTTTTTAATATTGGTATAATTAATGAATAATTTAAAAATATACTAATTCATTTAATATGTTTATTAAATAATATATAAAATAATTTTTTTTCGAATTGTAATGTTGTAATAAGAAACGTTATTTGAGCAAAATTTTACACGTGAACATCCCATGTGATTAATGACATAACATGAAAACTTGTTGACTTGTATAAAGTCATCTAAATACAAATCAAAATGTTAGCAGTTGTTATAATCTTGATTTTGAGAGACTAAATTTTTAATTAAAATTTAGTATTAAAAACGGATACTAATTAATACTAAATTTAAGTAAACATATTTGATTAAATGTATAATATCTAAATAATAAAATATTAAAACTAAAAATACAATCTTACAATAGAAATTGGTGATTATAATAAAATACTTCTGTAAGTATAATGCTATAATAAAAAATAATACATCAGCGGTATAATACATATGGATAGCCTATATGGACAATAAGATGACATGGAAACTTGATATAATAGGTAAATTTAAATCAAAAAATTATCCAATATTATAATAGGTAATTTTTCAAAGTACCTTGCACTAATAAAAAATAATTTAAAAGTATATTTTGTAATTAAAAAAAAATGAACGTACAATATTATAATAATTACGAAAATAAGTTGTTATTTTGTGCATTTTAGCAAGATGAATGTTCATGTTATTTATATAATATATCATGTCATTATTACTTCTACAACATTTTCTCTTGTTATATGTAATTATTGTTCTATGTCTAGATAAACCAAGTTTTTAAAAGTTTTAAATGTTACATCTTAATTATGTATTAAAATTGAAGTTTTGAAAGTACGTTATCTAAACTAAAGTAAATTGTATTTTACTCTAATTTTAATAGTAATTTTATATTCTCTGGTTTCATTTTTTGTCCTTCAATGAAAATTATATACATTTGGACTAAAGCCCAAAGCAGCAAAAGCAGCCCAAAGCCTGCTCTCTTTCTACTTAGCCGATCCGGCATCAGATGGATATACCCGTCTTAATCCGACTTTGCTCCATCCATTAACAAAACGCATGGATCCTACCGGATACGTTTAGTCCAACCCATGCAACCCAAAAACCAACCCGTTTCATCCTCTCTTGACCTATATTGAATCGGTAAATGTGGATTTAAGCTCCAAGATCAATTTTGATCGATCTTTGGTCGTTTTTCTTGAAATCTTTGCATACGATGGAGGATGAAATGAAGTAGCAATCCCCTTCGTTTATTGATTATTCGACATCACGATGTCCTCCCACATACCTACAAAACATTACAAGCTTTTCCCACACCTCACACAATCCCCTTGAGCTTTGTTCTTTGGACATTAAGTCCCTTTAGTGTCATTTTCATATAGTTTCACATATAAATCTTATCATTTGCTTGTTTAATTTTAGTTCAATATGTAAAATCAGTACCACTGGTTTATGTATGTTTGAGCTGGATGAGAGGGTATAGCACATGATGCTAGAGTGTTGAGAGAAGTTGCTTTTAGTCCAACCTCTAGCTATCCAATTCCTCCATGAGGTATGTACAATTTTTACTCAACTTTAAATGTTTAACATTTCTTATACATTTTATATAATGGGGTTAAGATCAAGTTTCGATTGTAGATAAATATTATCTCTATGATGCTGCTTATGTCAATACTTGTGGTTTTATGACTCCATATCACAATACGAGGTATTGGCTTGCCGATTTTCGACGATAGCATGCCTTGACAAAAGAAGAGAGGTTCAACCATGCTCATGCGCAACTCAGAAATGTTATCGAACGTGCCTATGGTGTCTTAAAGGCAAGATTTCCAATTTTAAAGCAAATGACTCCCTATCCGTTTCGCATACAAAAACATGTTGTGATTTCCTGTTTTGCAGGTCATAATTTTAGAAGAAGATGCAATATCCATGATCAATTATTCATGGATTACGACAATGATCCCATGCTTATTGCCGAGGGACAAGAAGAAATCAAGGGAAGCGATGAAAATGACATGGATAGAAGGCTTTTTGTTAAACCGTAACCGGATTTCTTCTACAATCGTGTGAATCACTTTCCAAATTCGATATTTCGACCGTATATGCCTGGTATCACGAAATCCGAATTGGGATAATTGTAAAAGCAACAATCTTGATTTTGGCCGAAATCAAGATAAAAAACCAGAGAGAATATAGAGTATTTCCAATCTTCCGTGTGTGCCCAAAAAAACTGATCATCCGAAATTAGATCTTAAAACTCAAAACGGGAGTTACCAAGTTATAGAATTCACAATCATGCCACAGAAAATTCAAGAAATTTTCACGGTCAGCGGGACCCCCGTTTTGCGTTCAGGGGGCGTTGCCCCCTAAATATTACCGGGACCGACTTAGACTAATACAAGTGTGCACTCCACACTCTCCATACTTGTTTTAGAACAAAGTTCAATCCCCTTGAAACACACGTATAAAATCCATTACACTAAATGTAACCGGTGACACTAAAATCACCAACAATGTTGGTTTGGATTAATATGAAATCTTGTTTTGAACTAGTAATGTATGTTTGTTTGGATTAATATGAAATATGTGGTTATATTTGCAAAGTAATTGTTTTATTCAGATATCTGTCAAACAACTATATTTCATTTAGTACTAAATCATACAAAGAGTTAAATGGTAATTTGTTGTCATTCAGAGAACAATTACCAAACAACCATATTTTATTTAGCACTTAATCATTCTGGCCCTCCTAACCATTCTGATCACTTAACCATTTTTCACCAGACCATTCAGCAACTGCCAAATAGCCCCTTAGATTTATAAAATGAAATGCTTATGAAAATTCTTTACTGTTGATGAAATCATTTGGAAAGGGTTTTGAATCTGAATGTTTAGATTTATAACATTTTGGTTATTTTGGATGGATTAGTTTATGCTTAGTATGGAATGAATGAGTTTAGTTTATTAATGGTTGGGGTTTTCGGTATTAGATGTTGATTTATCTTGAAAATCGTAGCTGGGAAATATTTTGAAAAGAAAATTGGACCTGGTCAGTTTTGGGAAGAGCCTACGCAAAAAAGAGCTTGCATGACTTGGCACGAGACTTAAGTCGCGGTACAAGTCACGCGGTACAAGTCACGTAAGTCACTGTTTTTGGCATGATCTAGTTTGTTCCGTTTCTCGTTTTGGAGCAGAGTTGATGTATTGTTGTAAGGGATTATTTAGTGCGTTATAAGAGTTGTATTGGGAAAATTAAGATGGTTTAACGCCTTTCTTAATTAGGTTAATCTATGTGTTCGATTTAAGCAAATTTAGCCGTTAGGGCGTGTGGTGGTGTGATGAGCATCAGGTGAGTTCCTTTAACCTTATTTCCAAATATCATTTATGAATGTTTTGAAATCACTGATTATGGTTTTATGTTTTGATATCTTGAATGGTTACTTGTTTTAAAGATCGTTTGTCACATGATGATGTCTTTTTGGTATATGGTTGAATTTGCACAGTAAGAGTACTGTACCTTGAGATAACGAAATCTCTTATGAGTATAATTCCCGGTGCCTTGAATTCATTTCTTGAGCATATTGGACAGACATCTACTTGGGGCCTAGGTTGTGAACGTCACAATGGAGTGACGGTGTGTCTACAAACACTGCAAAATCCGTCTGTTTTGTGATTAGGTATCTACTTGGCTATCTTGTCTTCATGGTGGACTATTCCTTCAAATATTTTATTGTTTACCGTGAAATAGGAAATTTACTAGACCTTATGGTCTATCCTCATTTTTTTTAAATTAAACCATTTCAGGCAAGTTTCATTTTGAAAGTTTGTCCAAGGGAAATGGGAAGTTGTGAGTCACCTTCTAGAGATGGATTAGAGTTTAGATCTTAGTTTACTTGTAGTTTTGTTATAATTTTCAGTAGTGCGATAATGTTTATCTGCTGCGAACTTTTGAAAAATACAGAGTATCTTAGTACTTGTTTACGTTTAAAGAGTTTGGCTATTTTTATTGATTTTGGTTGCTTTAGTATTTCGGTTGTTACACTAGAGGTATTAACAGATCAGTAACAAAATATAATAAATCAATAAAATGAAAGAAATATGCCATTTCCATTAGCAAGAAATATTATTTATTTTTTTAAGATTTAAATGACATCACTAGAGAAACTATTATTTATTTATATATTAGGTTCAAATGACAATCACATGATCAAAACAAATACAAGTGATTGTCATTTGAATTTGAAAAATAAATAACGGGTAATAAACTTTTATTGCTTTATTGTATTTTTGGTACTCATGTATTGAACTATCAATACATCTATAGGTATACCAGCACATTGCAACACGATAAATCTCGATTTTAGATTGGATACAAAATAATTCTTGAATGAAGTATTCAATGTACCCGTACAATACAACATAATGCAATATTCTTATTGTAACTGGAATAAAAATTGATATAGTTTCTGTTTTCTAATTTGAACATAAAAATTATAATTTATATGGTTGTTGAGCATATCTTGCCCATTTGAAGTCTCGATTAAATAAATCTGTAACATAATATATATTGATGATTATATTTTTTGATATAATTTATCTGATTCAAAATTTTATGATAATTTAAATAGTGTAAATTTACTTTATTTTATTTTTAATGATGATATATTTTCTCTTTGGTTTGGGAAGGGTGGTATTGGTTTCCAAAACCTATATATATTATTGATCTATATTTAATGTTTTAATAATTGTATTTTTAAAAGATTAATAAAAAAAACACTTTATAATATGATTTTGTATGATTTTGAGAGAACAAAAGTTTTCGGTTAGTTATCAGTTTTAAGCAGTATTATAGCATATTAGTATAACTCAATGCTTATCTTGTATTTGATCATATTTATCGGTAAATTTTTTGGAATATAGTAAATATGGCAGTACGCATCAATATATACTCACATATGAATATGGTGGTGATCGAAAATTTGAAAATACATTTAAAAAATTGGATAAAATATATCGATATGAATATCAAATTAAATAGAATAAACTACTCATTTGTTATATGATTTGTTTAATTAAAAAATTACTTATATTTTAAGATAATTTAGCTTTTGAAAAAATGAGATTAGTCTATGGGGATTCCAAAACATGAACAATTCATTTGGGAAGAGTAACGAAAGTTATCAAAAACCTTTCAAATTTGCATTCGTACTATTCATAAAAGAACTAAAATAAGAATATTACAAAAATCGAAAGATTGTATATGCATTATAGGTTAACTAGTTGTGTACCCGTGCAATACGGCATAATATATTTCGATTATGAAGTCAATAGTTGTCCCACGTGATGCAGCCTGATGTATATATTTCAATTTTGAAGTCAATAGCTCAAAGCCTCAATCCTACTAGGTGTCAGTCATCCTTGTAAAAAGGTTGACTTATTGCAACTTTATTTCATCAAGAAGTAAATAAACACTAATTGTATACTACATACGATTCTAATCGGTCATTTCATCCATGAAAATGACATTACCAACATATATAAGAGAACTATCAGCTTTAGAATGGACCAAAGCAGATATCTATCATTCATCAAAAACACCAAATTGCTGGATCGACAAAGAACTTTAACCTTGCTAACAAATTTGTCTTTGTTAACTCAAAGAACTTTAATCTTGCTTTTTCATGTTTTTGACCTAAAACACAAAACATAACTGAGATGAACTACACATTTGCAACCTTCCAACTCAAAATTCCTGATAGGAAACTTCTTACGACTACGTGTTTCTATTGAAATACAAAAACACAACAACCAAAATCAAGTGCCGTAACATTAAATCTTCTTCAACGATTGGCCTAAACAACCCTCTCAATCACATGCTTAGCAATATTATAAAGAGTGACTGGACCATAATCGTAAACCCAAGGAAATGAATTTATATAGATGTAACATCCTGTTTTAAAAGATTAGATAAAATATTTGGATGTTTGGGGTAGGATTGTTTTATAGTGAAAACCTAAGGGTTTATAATGTCATTCTGTTAATCTAGTAATAATATAAATAAGGGTTTTAAAAGAAAAGAAAAAGAAAATTGAGATGGAAGACATCTAGGGTTTCAACTTTGCTTTCTTTTCATCTAATCGACAAATCAAATATGATATGTTAATCTGCTGTATTGGTTTTATATAAATAAATCATGCATGTATATGATACTTTTTTAAAAGTAAAAGTGCAATATACGTATATGATAAATTTGAAGTTCCCAACTTTCTATAGAAGATGTCGGCCTTTCCTATTGTTATCATCTTTGAGATCTGTGCACATTTTCCTGTTTCCAGAACACTTGGAAACAACGTAGGTTTCTTCGTATCATTCATGCACAACAAGTTTCCAATAATGAATAAGATATGGGAATAGTTTTACAATCTATTACTTCAACATTTAAATGTATTTATCTTGACATTTATATTCAATGTGATAATTTAGGTAGATAAACATGCATCTCAAATGCGTATACAACTCTCATCCCTCCCTTCTCTCTGATAAGATTGTAAATTGACCAGGAGAAAAAATTAATAATGAAACCCCTAAACTCCCGTTTTAACAGCTGTCCAAAAAGAATCCTTACAAATGTTCCTCATTGATGCTGTAAAAAAACAAACAGGTAAAAAAACCTGTTGGACCGTATTACTCAGTTCAGGGTATTGAAATCTTACTTGATTAAATAGATAGACATTGAGTACGCAGCGGACAGTTGTAAATCAAGCAAGTAGAAATCAATTAGAACACAATGAAGAACTCTTGAAGAACACAGAGAGAGAATGCTTCATATGATTTTCACATAGAAAATGTTGACAATTACAAAGTAGAAGCTTATTAAAATACAAAGGCCTAAAGCTGCTTTTATACAAGCAAATAACCGCCAAGACAGACCTAGACTTATTATTTAATCTAAGCCGTCCAAATAAAGCAGATTACTGACATGATCACGTGTTTAGCACGAGCAGCTTATAAACCTAAGTACATAGAGATCCTCACAGAAGACTAACTGCAGACCCTCTGTGAGACACCACAGAGGTTCTGCTGTTTATGACCTGAAAGCTTGATACAGAGGAACATTCTTCCAGAACCTCTGTGAGACACGACAGAGGTTCTGTCACCTTTGTCTTGAATGATGGGATACTTTGTTGAATGTCCTCTGCGGTCTTCTGTGACAGATCATCTTCTGTCAAAACTTGCTGTGTTACTTTTTCGATACTTTTACATTCAAAGATGATGAGAGCTAACAAAACCAAAAAAGAAAAGATGAATGCTTGCCTACGATTGTTGGAATAAATGAGAGAACTCCCATAGTGATTGCCTAAAAATATCAATGATGAAAAGGAAAACCCAAAAAGAAAATTACCCTCCCTTTTGTTGTTGTAGAAACGCAGCCCCGTGACTTCCATCTCTCTTTTTCTTGAACTCACCACTACCTGTTCTCGAACATTGGTTCTTTCTAATCATGTTCGATAGTTTTACGTATGGATGAGAGTTAAGGTATGAGAGAATTTAGGAGATATTTGAACTCCATTATCTTCTATATGGTTGACATATTTGAATTTAACGAACTGGTTGAGATATATTGGAGTTCAGTTTATTGTAGCTTTAATAGTTGTACATAAGCATTTAGAATTTGTAATATTGAAAATTAAGTAATTGTGCATTGAAAGGAGTAAATTATGCCTAATAATATATTTTTAAGAGTATGACCTAAGTGCTTTATAATATAGTATAGATATAGAAAACAAAGTTTATTAGAGCGAGTTAGGATTTACAAAAGTGCTCCATTGTTCAAACAATGAACAATCTTAAAAATCTGTAAGATCATACAAACTACACATGTGTGAGATTTTTTTTAAAAGTACTAACATCCCCTTATCGTAGCTATGGTTTAAAATCTCATAAATCTCTATGGCCTTGTTTGTTTTCATTTCCATCTCTTAGTTACCACTTATGTTTGATTCGTTCAGATATTTTGTAATTCAGACTATTGTTTTTTTTATATTATATTCAGAGCATCTTATCACTTAATATGGTCTGAATAAGTAAGAGGTAAACTAATATTTTAATTCCTTCTGTCTCCCCTTTTCTTTGGTTCTTTTTGCTTATTGCTTCTTTTCTCCACCAGTGATGCCCACTACTAGAAAACTGGGCATCAGTGACGGAAATTAGCAATAGAAAAAAAATTCTTCGCTAATCAGTGAGGGAATTGATTTTTGGCCATTTCCTCGCTGATCTGCAAGAGATCAACGAGGGAACTAGTTTTTGGTCAATTCTCTCGCTGATCCCTAGCAGATTAGCGAGGAATCAACGAGGGAAATGGTTTTTGGCCACCGTCATTTCATCACCCATGTGAAATGCATGCCCCCACCTTCTCTTTCTATAGATCTCTTTCTCTATCTCTCTCTCTATATATATATATATATATATGTGTGTGTGTGTGTATGTGTGTATGTATGTATGTATAGGTTAACTTAGAAGATCAATGTGAAACAAGAACTTCTATCGGCGATCTATCATCTATCAAAAGTATCGATCTTTCCACAAACAAACTCACCAACGGCACTCCCGATAGCATCGAAAGTCTAAAAGGTATCCAAAAAGTTATTATCGTGTTTCATATGTTAAGCAATTGTCTTGATGAATTTCGACAATGGAAATTTTATGAAAATCAAGAGAATTTTGCAAAATTTTTGCACCTGATTTTACAAAAACAAACTATTGATTTAGATTTCAAACTTCAGGACCACCTCTTGTTAATCAGAAGTGAAATAAGATTTCAGACTTCAGCACATTTTAAAAAACAAATGCCACCTATGTGTGTGGATGAATTTATTGTTACATGGAAGAACTAATGTCAAAGTTAAAGTGGATACATCCACATCGATTCTTCATGTACATGAAATAACTAAAAGCCAATCATATTTTTCAAATCAAAAAAATAAACGAAATTAGAAAAACGTGCTAGGCATGGGTTGATCGAGTTTCATTCAAGTTCAATTTAGGGATAGGGATGGCTTTAGAGACTGCAATTGATTCCTTGATTTGAATGAGATGTTGCTTCATGCTACTGCTGTTGTTGGATTAAGTTTACAATGTTAGCACCTTCTAATGTATATGGATTTTCTAAACCTTACGATTGTTCATTATTGATGTTGAAAAAAACGACACAAAGTACATAAACCAAAAAAAATGAGAGAACTCCCAACAGAAAATCATTCTCCTCTTTGTTGTTACAGAAATGCCACCCCTCTCTATTTTCTAGACCTCACAGACACCTCTGTTCTTGAACACGGTCGCACTTCAATTCTCCTTAATCCTTCCCTGTAGCTTGTTTTAGGGTTGGGTGAGAGGTACGATTTGAGAGTTTGTAGGAGATATGAATTTCATTATCTTAGCGATTAGCAATAGGTTGTTGGAGACATATAAGGGGTTATGATTTATGAAGCTTTGACATTTGTACATAGACATCAACAACTTGTAATTTTGAATTTTAAGTAAGGTGCATTGAAAAACAATACTTTATGCATCAAAAATCTGTTTTTAAGAGTTAAGGTTTTAATAGTTGTATTTTTGAAAAATATATCGTAATTTTATTATTGCTAAGGATTTTTTTTTATCAATTAGTGGGAATTTTTTGTTAATCCATCTCTCATTTTGATAACATCTGAAAAATTCGTAAGGTTTTCTTTACATTTTTAATCCACATTCATATTAAATATTTTAGAAATAATTAAGCATTTTTCTATTTTTTTTAATTCCTATAAAATTAAAATTTTTCCAACAATTTTAACCATTAAAGATATTCGATGATATTGATTCACAGTCAAGCAGACTTATACCAACGCTCACGAACAGAATCTTAGCTTGAGCCTACCTTTGCACACCTTCGTTACTCTTTAGGAGGCATCCGTCCCAGATAAACTACCCCACCTCGCAATGTCCCGCTAATTTTTTTTTCCAGAATTCGATACATAATCAAATATTTTCCTAAAGTTGGGTGTTTAATTTAGTTACTTTTCTTCTAACTATTTAATGTTGGAATTAATGACTTTCTTTTAATTATTAAAAATAAATATTTAATATATAATCAGATATTAATATACGTCTAATCAAATGTTGCAATAAATGCAATATAAATAATGTTTTTTTTTTCATTATATACTTTATTTGAGAAAACAAATACATTCGACATCCTAATATTAAATGATAATAATATTTTATAATTGAAAAAAGGCTTAATATATTAAATTATAAATATATAAGTAAATACATTTATTTGCATTCTAGAAATGATTACTTGCACTTTTTTCTTTTAAATATTTATCCTTGTAATTTGATCGATATATAACATTTTTTCAAACAATGTACTATGAAATAATTAATACAATATTTTATTTAAAAGTATTAAATTTAATGCAACATTTTTAGATAGGATACTCTATCTTTTGTTCTATAAACTTAGTTTTATAAGACACTTTATTAAAACACTTAAATAACACAGACATCCTGTAAACTTAATTTTATTATAATATATTTTTTAGTTTAAGTTTTATTGATTCTCCGAATACTTTATTTATATAATATAATATAGTATAAAAAATGTAATATAGTAGAAATGTAAGATAAAAGTAATTACTTAATATAATACGAAGTACTGTTAATTAGTAAATGTCTGATGTGTTTCTTAATATTAGTGGTGTAACTGTATATTATAGTTGAATGTAAAATTTTATTCCAAATCCATTATATGAAATTGGTTATGCCATACACATACACATACACACATATATGAATGTATCTATAATTGATTTTATAAGGTTTAAAGATGAAGTTTTAATAAGTTGTACATAACTATATACAATGTAGTAAGCTATAAAGTTGAATATTAAGAAATTGTGTATTAAAAAACAGTAATTAATACTTAATAAGTTATTTTTAAAATATGTTACCAAATGCCTTAGAATATATGGTATAAAAGTCTAAATAAAAAATTCAATTTAGAAAATAATGATTACTTTATTATTAAGAGCATCTCAAATAGTTTATACCCAATTTTTCTAAAATAAAGAAAAAAGTCAAAATTATTAAAAGAAATTACATTCAACTTTAAATTTTTTTCTATTTTAGCGATTTTAACATTAATTATATTATTAAAAATACTTGATAATATAAAGAAAATACTTTCTTTCTCTTTCATTTAATTTTCTTGCTTGATTGGAAATACATTTTTCGGCAATCAAAATGGAGCTTTTGGAGAAAAGTCCTTTGTCATATTTTGGAAAAGTTGTTGGAGATGCTTTAAAAAAATCTTTTAACTTATTCTAAAAAACGAAGAAAATAGAGAATTTTGAGTTTTTAACATATTTTTTTTACTTCAACAAATTTAATAAAATAAAGAAAGTAAGAAAAAGAACTTCAAATTTAAAGAACTCTCCAAAATAAAATACTGAAAAGAGAATCCCACCAATTAAGCTGAATGTACAAACATTTAATATAAAGTTTATTGAAATAATTAATTTATTGAATATTTTAATAACATAATTAATGTATCTGAAATGGAAAAACTGACACTACTAAAAAATGGGGTTTTTCCGACGGCAAAATCCGTCGGA
>NC_037529.1:60127420-60141691 GCF_001531365.2 Cynara cardunculus var. scolymus | reverse complement strand
TTAACCTTTCATCACCTCTTAACATATTTTGAACCAAAAAATAGAATATGAGCAAAATGGGTACCAAAGATACAATAAAATAGGGGTATAGAACAACAAATAACTCTAACAAAATGAGAGTTATCATCAACCTATTAAACATATAACATGAATAGAAATCACATCATAATCTAGACATGTTCATCTTCTATTAGGCTAAATTGACTGTTGCTTAACTTATATCATCCTTCAATATTTCTGTATAGAAGAGGATTGAGGTTCGAACTTTCCTAGAGTACATAGCTACATGGATGTGCAACTAATTGAGGATTGACGTTCGACCTTTGCATGCAGTATTTGATTATTCAGTGATGGATGAAGGAGATGATTGAAGCAATAGCTTGTAAATAGCACAGACCAACCACACAGCATACATAATAAGCAATAGTGTGGAAACAAAATCTTTATTCTTAGTTGTTTCATAATAAACAATAATTATTTGATTCTGAAGCATTAGTGTCAGTAAATCAGCTACAATGTGGATTATGTAACCTATCAATTCAAAGATTAGTAGTCATAAAAACAAGCAATAGCAAGTTGGATTCTTGATCAAATTAGGAAAAAAGCTGTGAAGCAAAAGAGATTCCCCAACCTCATCAAGGATCAATTTGGAATTAATAAACCAAACAAACCCAATACATCCCACTCGAAAGTCGAGGGAGGGGGGTGGGGAAGGTACGCTGAGAGATACCTCATGTAATCTATTTCAACACAAATTAACTAATCCTTTGCCTCAACATAGTTTGCTTCCATTTATATCTACTTTAAGGCAGCAAGTGTAAAACCAAATCAAAACAAACGAAAACAGTATATCCCACCCCGAAGGTAGGCTCTTTGGGGAGATATCACATACATATAATCAAAAAAAGCTGTTTTTAAAAGACAAATTTGTAAAAGATGCAAAGAGGCTATCTAGCTAAAAAGCACAAAGAATATTTCTAACCCAAGTGAAGACAATTCCTACTTGCAATCGACTACCCGAATATGCTAGTGAAAAGCTTTGTATGGCTGTAAAACACATACTTAGTTTCATGAATCTATTGCCATACACAACAAGAGTATGGGTTGAGTGCTTAAGAATTTAGCATTTATCAGTACGACATGTTTTGGCTACTTTCCTCATGCCAGCTATGCAGAGTTCTGATAACAAATCTCCAACCAGTAAATGTACCTAAAATATTTCCATAGCATGCAGAGCTTTATCCCTTGGGTCCCATTAACTCCCCACAAGCAGATTTCGGAATCATCTCAATGATGTCCTAGTAATTTTACCCAAAAATAAGTATTCACTTTCAAAAGTAAATGCCTATGAATGATACCACTAGAGATAATAAAAAGAACGAAAGATCAATGAGGAAATTATTAATATCTTCTCCTGATGTCAAATTCCCTTGAGGTAGATTCATTATGAATGATATTCAATTAATGTTCTTGCTTATTAGGGTTGAGTTCCGGTGAGAATGAAAATTAAGGTGAGAAGCGTAAGAAGGGATCTCCACCCTCGGATGCACATTAGAATATGATGCACCGTATCAAGCGCAATACATGGGTGGGTTTGAGATTAAAGGTGATCAAGGGTCCAGATCCCTTCTTAGACTTCTCATCTTAACTCTCATTCTCACACGATCCTTCGCCTTGCTCATTATCACACCTATTAAAAATAAATTTTCAGATCTAACAAAATTCATGGTCGTGAATTCACGACTGCAATTATGATAACTGCTAAAATATTAAGATAACACGTGATGCTGATTGACACCTGAAATGATCAACTAACAAATAACTCGATGCTCCTTTCCCCTAAAGTTTAATGAATTTATCAACAATGATTTAACGTGCAAGAGAGGATTAGTAAAGTTATTAGGTTCAGTTGCTTGTAGAGAATGAAGAACAAAAACATAGAAATGTTTAGGATATTACACAATGATTAGAGATCAATGATCTTCGTCCAAATAACATTAATCAGCGCAACGATTCAAGATTCAAAAGTAGATGAAATATCCAAAAGGTTACATAAATGCATACTTCAAATAGAGATGCACTTAAAGCAAAACATCTCAAATCTTGTTGACTAAATCGGACATAAGAAATATGAGAACCATACTCTGCATCATCAACCAGAGGGAGCCTCGGTTGTGTACGGATAACGTGATATAGGTTCCAATGATAAGTTTTTGAATAGAGTATTCCTCGTCGGACAGCTCTACCCAAACAGGGGGCCACTCGATGGTGAGTGAAGGTCACTCAGTTGCATGAGAAAAGACCAAATCATACAAAAACGGTTTTTGACTTTTCCAATATTTATACTCATTGTTAATCAACTACGAAAGCTCCCTTATCTTCTCCATATCAACACTTGTTTCTTCAACGGTCTTCTCCCTTGTTTCACTGTCTATCTTTTCTAGATGTATGTTATTGTCATGCTCTATTTTATTGATGCTACGGGTTGAATAGGTTCACTTGAACTTATAGCATCTTTATCTCCTAAATCAAGAACTGAAGGTTGGAAAACCAAATGTAGATGGAGGCGGAGCACAAAAGGGATGTCTTTTTGGGTAAACCTCATGGCCTTCGCAAGGGGAAGGAATGCAAAGAAGTTGTTTCAATTTTCCCTCATGCAGCATTAATCAACCTCAAATCAGAATGTTGACCAAGCAAGAGACCAATAATCACATAAACACATATACCAGCAGAACTCTAAACCCTAGTTTCATGAACTTCCCTAAAATTGCTACCCAAATCAACATTTAGTACTTATTTGGAACTTAGAATCTTATTGAACATTGGAAGAACAATTAAATTCTCTATTGTGGTTCGCCACCATCTACATTTCGTCATTCATATTCTTGATTTAGGAGATAGAGATGGTTTAAGTTCAAATCAGGAATAGACCTATGTATACCCAAGCGGTTCCGTGCCCCCGCTCAACTTATTCTTTGAGGTATGAAAGGTGCAAACATTGATGCCTCAGGATATTGAAAATATAAGAAACATCAATCAAAAACCCAAAAAAATAACCTCGAAATCAACCAAAAAAACTGAGAAGTCCTTCCAAAATCCTTCAAGAATGGAATTCGGCTAAAAACACTGTCACGCGATTTTGTGGACCTTTTGATCTAACTCGCTTGGCAAAGATCATTTCAGATGAACATATTCAACCAGTGTAATCAATAAGGATGGCGAGAATAACATAAATCTAGAAAAGATACATAGTGAAACAAGGAAGCAGATCGGTGAAGAAGAAACAAGGGTTGAAATAGGGAACTATGTAGCGACTACAAATGAAGCAACCGAGTGGCCTTCACTCACCATCGAGTCACTCTCTCATCGGTATAGGCAGAATTCACTGTCCAAAAGATTATCCTCGAAACCCCTGCTGCTGATCATAAATCCAAACACTTCGTTCTTGCAGAAATGAGGCTCCCTAGTTGAATGATGCGACTCACTTTTAGGGGAACCTTGAATCGGATGAATGTACCAGTAACCAAGCTTCTGCCATTTCTAGAGCGCTTCTCTGGTAGGGTTTTCACTAATATTATTGGGTTTTTATGTATTGTTTTAGGGGTGTTAAAAGTGATTGTTATAAAAACAACTTATAGATTTACGTGCATGTGATACCGGTAATAAATATTTTTAAGTGTTTTGATAAATAATTTATATTGGTATCAAATCGGTAATAAAAAGTTTTAAATAAGTTAAACACTTCTGACTTATAATAAATTGATAAGTGTTTTTATAAAAAAATATAAATTATTTTTTTAGTCGATTTAAATATTTTCAATTTTGGTCCAATTATATATGATTTAAATTTGGAAAATTAATTTAATAGTTATTTTTATCGATTGGTTTCACCTCTTAATAATTTTTATATAAGATTTATCAAAATAGCCTTAGGGGATGTTTGTTTGGCTCTTAATGGTTACATTAAGAGCCAACCTCTTAATCGGTAAGAGGTTAGGTCTGTTTGGCAAAAAAAACAACTCTCTTAATGGTTACAATAACCTCTTAACCATTTTGCATCTACTACCTCACTCAACCATTCAGATCGTTCTTTTTCCAATTTTACCCTTCCCACCCCTTCTTCCCATCTCGTCTCTTCACGCAGGTCGCCATCGCCGGTCACCATCGCTGGTCACCTCCACAGCTTCGCCGGTTGTCGCCGGTCACCTCGCCATCGAGTTGCAAACCCTATCGATCGAAAAAGGGGAGGAAAAAGGATCGAATAGCAAAAACCCTAACATCTCTGTTTTCGCCCTTGCTGTTTCTCCATCTCGATTGAGCCCTAACGGTGAAGGTAACACATCGCCGATCTTCACAGCCCCTCCCCCACCCTCTCGTCGCCGGTCTTCACAGAGGGAACTTTGAGAGGAGATCGATTGAGGGAACGATGGAGATCGTGGAAGCAGACCAAGCAACGATTGAGGGATCGATTCTTCACAGAGGGAACTTTGAGGGAGCCCTAACGGTTAAAATGGAATAAATGGGTTTTTGTTATAGAGGGTTAAAATGGTAATTTATTATCATTCAGAGAACAGTTACCAAACAACATTATTTCATTCAGCACTTAACCATTCTGACCCTCTCAACCATTCTGACCTCTTAACTATTCTGCACTAAATCATTCAGCAACTGCCAAACAGCCCCTTAGATCCGTAGTTTTAAATTTTCTTGCGAACCTAAGTGAAAAATGTAATCTTTGGGGGGATCTGGTCGAAAATGTAAATTTTTTGCGGACCTGGGTAAAAAATGTAATCATTTTTTGCGGGCAGGGATAGAAAAGTGTAAAAAAAAATTATCTTTTAGCAATAAGCCTTGTTTGAAGAGGCTCTTTTTCTAATGATTGATTCAACCTCTGATCAAAAAGATATACCTTGGTTATATTTCATCTAACTCTTGTGTCTTTTGTTTGCGTGCCATTATATTACTTGTGTGTTTGAACTTGGTTATTGCATTTCTGTTGTTCATGGATTGTTTATTGTAGAGGGATCGTCACCTGCACTTCACTAGACCCTGGTTTTCGCACCATTGTGTTGGTTTGATCACATTTGGATTCCGACTCATCTATTTGGGATGTATTGGAATCATTTGGTAATCTTTCGTTAATGATCACGTACGTTTGATGCTTCAGATTTGTGTGTAATCATATAGACGTGACCAAAACCAGTTGAAATCATCTATAACCGGAGCCACCACATTTGAACCTCCATGGCCACAAGGGGATTTTTATTCCTCCTTGGATTTAAGCCCGGGACCTCCAGATACTTTTAACCTTTGGAGCCAAACTCAAACCAATCAGGCACCACCCTTGTGGTTAAAGACTTCAAACCTTCATATCATACCAGAAGGAAAATGACAACAACAATAAAAGCAGCACAAAGTTTGGTTACTTTATTACTTGTATCCTCCATAACAACCACAAAGTTTGAGAGTAACATGTGCTAGAAAAGGAAGACTTTTAAGACTCCATGTTTATTTATATAATTTGCATCTGTTTTAGCCACCTTTAGCATGCTCTGGAGGCTCATTGGTTTCCACAACAAATTGGTAGATGTGTTCAGCCAGCTTCCAGATTTGCAGCATATTATCATTTGCAACACTGGCAATGGTCCAGTCTTCACATGGGTTCCATGACAAATCCACAACAGAATCAGTATGGCCACCATGGATAAAGAGCAACTCCGGTGGCCCACCTTCCGCCTCTAATGGTGTCTGTCTCTGGTTGATCCTGTAAACCAAACCAAAAGAACCCAGTAAAAGAGAGACATATTTGATGTTTTAAAAGAGAATTAAGTTTTATTTTGAGGTTATATTGGTAAAATATAAGTCTGTTCCACCTTGTTCCACCCTGTTCCATGGGGTAGGGGTGGAACAGGCCTGTTCCACTTTGTTCCACTCTATTCCTGTCTTCCACATAAAATTCATGCCAAACATGGGACAGGGATCCCTGTCATGTCCCTGTCCAGTGTACCAAACGCACCCTAAATACCATGCAGGGGGTATGCATACCATGCAGGGGGTATGCATACCATGCAGGGGGTACGCAGACCTTGCCTCTAACCCAAGAGGTAGAGAGGTCATTTCCATGAAGACCCCTGTACGCAAAACAAAAATTAAAAGGAAACAAGCGAACATGCTACAGTTGGCTTTGTGCCAACAAATAACGTGTGCAGTAAACTGAAAATGCATCAGAGATTACAAGAAGTAAATCCAAGACCAGTGTACAACAAACAAGCTAAACATGAAAGGTTGGAAAAGCCAAGACGACTCTTATCAGATTATAATCCCGAGTTTTAAAATCATAATTAAAGCTGTTGTTGCTATATAAATGCAAGTACCAAAGACATCAAAGAGCTATATAAGTCGACCACCACCCTCCAAGTAAAATGCATCAACTCTGAAATGAAGGTTATTCTCCTTGGCTGGCATATATCCCCTCCATCCCATGAAAACTGTTAAATTTTGAGATGTCCCACACATTTGTTACATTTCCTTATTTGAAAAGAATCCCTGTTAAACTAACCTATTTCTCCATTGAAAGTAGAGCAAATTGTGGTTCCTGTGCTTTTTTCATTTTCTTGGTTTTGGTCCCTACAGCTTCTTATTGCAAATTTGCCACTGTCGTATGCACATTTTCTCGGTTTTGGTCCCTCATACTAACGACTGTTAACTTCCATCCGTCAAATGAAGGGCACTTTAGTCTTTTTTCTATTTTCTCTCATTCCCCTCACCAAACGGATGGAAGTTAACAGTCGTTAGTAGGAGGGACCAAAACTGAGCAAAAATGCATACCATATTGGCAAGTTTGCTATAAAAAACTGTAGAGACCAAAACCACGAAAATCGAAAAAGCATAGGGACCAAAACAAATATCTACTCTTAAAACTAAATTGATGGTATTGATTTCTATTCACAAGATTATGTTATTTATCTTTATTGAATCATATTTTAGATATTTGAGGAATAGTCAAAAAGTTAAAGAAAAACCATGTGGACAGAATATCTACTAATTCACACAATTCTTTCCAAGAACGAAGTATAGCAGAAAGGTGACACACCCATCCATGTCTTTGCAAAATAACATTGAATCAAAATCAAACATGAATGTCTCAAAAACATTATAGAAAATAATGAAAAGAAAAGAAGATATTTTGGTTAACAGAGGCTTCATGAACATACCTACTAAGATCCCACACCATGACTCTTTTACCATCACAACCAGAAGCTAACACTTCCGGATGATGTGGACTCCACCCAATCTGATTCACTCCACGCCTGTGATAGCATAGCAGAACTAATCAATCGGTGCTGGAAAATAGAAAGGCATATGCTTCTGATAATATTTAAAGATGGAAATGAGAAACGTGCATAAGCTCTTACTTGTGACTCTCAAGGGTATAGAGAGTAGTGGTAAATTTTCGTAAATCAAACAACTTCACAGTTTTGTCTATTGACCCCGTTGCCACAATCCAATCATTAAAAGGATTGAATGCTAAGCAGTTCATCTACCACAAAAGCATGAACAAGCAACAAGTTATGCCACTGCAATATATTGATACAAAAAAGCAGAAGTCTAAAATTTGGTACACACCTCACTTTCATGAGCCAGAAAACTTTGGACCGGTACGCTCAAACATGGAGAGCGGATATCCCATATGTGCAAGTTTCGGTCATCGCCACATGAACCAAATAAGGATTCATGCCTCGAATGCCATGCTACATCTTGTACAACATCTTCATTAACCTATTAAACATCAAAAGAATAATTTTAATACTTCCATATTTCTGTATAGAAAAATCTTTTATGAAGCTTGCTTTCTGATGCAGGACAGGTAAAATATAAGAGCATCTTGCACTGATCAAGAGACATTAAGCTCAAGGCTCACCACTTTGTCACACAACTCTTGAAGATGATCAGAATGTGTGATTTATTGTCACATAACATCAAACAGACAGACACTCGTCACAGCCATTAGCTGGCCAACTCCTGGTGTATTTCATGCCCACAAAGGAGTCTATAGCATAAACCTTAATTAAACGACTGTTGGAATCAATTTCTTTGTGAGCCACTAACAAGATCAATAGGCAAGCACACCATCAAAATTCAAGGACTAATGATATTCGAGTCTCCAAAAGAAAACTACCCAAGAACCTATAGGACGAAAGCAAAATAAGAGCAGCTACATGGGTTATTAAACCATTTCTATAGTTGAAACAACAACATAAATGGAAGATTTTGTTTACTTCAATTAGTTAGCTTCAACACTAGCATATCATGCTTTCCTTTTTCCAGCAATTCCTTATTTAAAAACTAACAATCGTCAATCGTGTGATGAACGCAAGCAATCATTGGTTGGTCTCCTGATCCTAGAAGACTTTGAGGTTGTTATGCGCCGACCCCAGGTCCAAGCCCATTAGGGTTATTAGGGCTGTTAATAAATAGGGGATATAGGGGAAAGCAGGGTATCCAGAAAATATTGTCTGTCCTTGGGAGCTTGGTTTAAAAATGCGCGCATTATGCGCTGTGATGCGCGATGCGCTCTGATGCGCTGAACAAAACGCATCAAGGAGTCTGATGCGTTGCGATTCCAGGATGCGATCGCATCACCTACGCATCACACGATGCATCACTTACGCATCAGCGCATCATGTATGTTGTGTTTTTGGGCTCCCTTTTTCAGTGTTTACTTGGGCTTTTAAGTTGGGCTTGGGCTTCTTAATTAACTAAGATAGAACGTGAGTGACTGTTAGCGATAGAACGTGACTGTTAGCGACCTAATCGATAGAAGCCGACAACAAAGAAGTAGAAGTAATCGATAGCAGAGCTGCAGAAGTCGAACCRGCARCAGTCAATTAAAACAYGACCTGAGTTGATACCARCARCARTAGTYGATTCGATACAGTAGTTGGTCACTTGGTTGGTCATTTAGTTTAGGGATTGGGACTATTAGACATTTAATTGTGTAATTGTGTTCTTCATGGTAGTAGTTTGTGTGTTATGTACTTCTGTTATTCTGATTCACGAACTTTTTAAGATTCTAATGCCACTTTTTTTAACTACTTTATGTTATAAATGAAGTATTTTGATAGGTAAGTATTTTTAAGGTAGAAATTGATATGTAGAATTAATTTATAAATATTTTTTGAATACCGGGCGCATCACGTGCGTGATGCGAGCGCATCAGCATCACGCATCACGCATCGGCTTCCGGGACCCTTAACGCATTGGACCGCATCGCGCTTTTTAAAACCAAGCTTGGGAGAGTCTAGCCTCTCGAATATCTAGTTATCTATCTTTTCTTGTTGATCAAAGCATCAGACTGCCGTTTCTTCTATATTGCTTTTATTATACTTGTTTAGTAAATTTGGTTCTTATCAAATTGGTATCAGAGCCATTCGAATCCACGGCCACGGAATCGCAATGGTTCTCATATTGTGTGTTTGAAGCCATTGGTACGAATCCAAAGAAGGTTAAAGCCACAAAGATGGAGTTAATTGGAATACAATCCATTGTTTCAGATCTTCAACGACAGTACCGGGATCGGATGGCGAATTTCAATCAAATTCTCAATAGAAACCGACGGAGGAGACACAAAATGTTTGTGAAGAGGTATGGGTTACTTGATCTACAGCTGATGCAGAGCTGTCCAGGAAATCGTCCCTAATACCAGCCTTAACAGTCTCATGGTTACGAAAGAGACCAGAAGAGGAGAAGAGGAAAATAAGCTCATAAAGAATGGAGAGAAGGTATTGCCAAGAGAAGAGGAGAGAAACGGGAAAGGAGTCTCCGGATTACTTAGTCGACGTGGGAGGATACCGAAACCTTTTGGACCTTATTAACCAAAGAGATACGGCAAACAGTTTCTGTCTATCCTTAAGAGTCTGGAAAAGTACGGTTCCGTCCAGGGTCAGACCAGAACCGTCAGATGTGGATTTCCCACCCCTCTGGTTGGTTTCCTTGGAAATTCGTTAACAGTCCCAAGTTCGATAGAGAGGGATGTGCTCCCAACTTTTGACGCATTTGCTTTGAGTTTCTGAAAGAATACAGTCAACATCATCCCTGTGCCTGATAGCTGGAAGTTCTCCAAAAGTATGAAAAGCTGGAGGACTTTGCACCATCTTCTTGTGATTTCTTCCAACTATGGTGTTATCATGATAGTTGATGAGGGACATGTAACATGGCAGCCTTTGTTCCTTTATTTTTTCTATCCACCTTGAGGACGACAAGGTGGTTCTTTGGGGGGCGGGTATGCGCCGACCCCAGGCCCAAGTCCATTATGGTTATTAGGGCTGTTAATAAATAAGGATAGAGGGGAGAGTAGGGTATCCAGAAAATATTGAGTCCGTCCTTGGGAGAGTCTAGCCTCTCAAATAGCTAGTTATGTATCTTTTCTTGTTAATCAAGCATCCGACTACCGTTCCTTCTACATTGCTTTATATTACTCGTTTAGTAAATTTGGTTCTTATCAGATGTCAAAACAGTGCAAGTAAAAGCCACGCCACCAAAAGAAAAGGAGAAAAAAACTTGGAAGTGGGTGATTGTTGCCATGCATGCATGCATGAGATAAATTATCCACGTCCTTGAAAATGAGGAGGCCTTTCATTTCTGTTTTTTGTTATAAAGGAGGGAATGAAAGAGAGTGAGGGAGAGAAGCCTCTAAAAAGTTAGCAATTACCGGTTGTAGCGTGTGTTGTGAGTGGTTGTACTTACAGGGAGAAATCAATACCAAAGGAAACACTTCCTCCAAGTTTGTTTGAAGTTATTTTTTTGTTGGCATATTGAGTTCCTTTAATTGGAAATCGATGAGAACATCCACTTTGAATTTGAAAGAGAAGGTAAGCTGTTCGCAGGGGCCAACTTGATCCTCTTCCCCAGGGATCCCCGATAAGGGGACCTTAGGAGAGCCGCGAGTAAACCACCGCCTCTCAGGTCCCCGACTGATTCTACGACATCGACAATGGAAGCAGAAGGAAGTACCCACCGGGGTAAAACAAACTTTCTGCAAACATAGATCAGTTGATGAAACAACTAGAGTCTGTGCTTGCAGTGATTCATTCACTACAACATGTTCTGCCAAAAGCTCGAGAAACATTGATGAAGAATCGATATAATGAAGATTTAAGTTCAAAGAAAGATGAAGAAGAGGATCAAGGTAGTGAAACTAGTGTGACTCGGGGTCATGGTTCTCACAGACCATTCAAAAAAGCTAGAAATCGACATTCCCACGTTCGATGGTAAAATTGATGCCGAGAAGCTAGATTCATGGATTGATCAACTAGAGACTTACTTCGCTCTCTACGGATTCAACAGTAGCCACAAGGTTTCTTTTGCAAGACTAAAGCTAACAAGTTGTAGAAAATATATTTAACTGATTGATATCCCTCTAGAATAGGGAACGAGACTTGTATATGTATACTTGGTGTCGTTCCTGTATTTAGGGTAATTATAGGCTGTCCTAGAATCTCTATGATTAATCTAGCATATTTGGTATTTATTACCATCTTTTTATTTGCACAAGGCCTATATACGACATCCTTCTCCTTGAATAATATTAATTCAAAGCCTATTATCTCTACATGGTATCAAAGATGTACTACCAATCTAAGAGACTCCTAAAGTTTTTTCCAGCCTAACTCATGGCCAATTCTAACTCTGTCAGTGATGACACCTCTGTCGACTCCACCAAGAATCAAAACCTCTGCTGGCTCTCCCACTCCATTTGACCACCAAACCCCTCTCCAAATCACAATCCACAAACTGAATGGTCATATTTTCTGCAATGATGCAAATCTGTGAAGATGTATCTCCGTCGAGGACGCTTAGGTATCAAACTGGCACTATTGCTGCTCCTGACACTGTTGATCACTCATATGCCAAATGGGAGTCATAAAACTATCTCATCATGGCCCGGCTCATCAACTCGATGGAGGTTGATATTGTTAGACTTACTTATCCCCCTTTCTACTGCTCGATAGGTGTTGGGAAACTGTCCAGGAGGCCTTCTCTGATTTGGAGAACTCAACTCAAATTTTTGAACTCAAATCCAAACTTCGTGATCAACCACAAAATTCTCTTACGGTAACTCAATATTATGGCATTACTTATAATCTTTGGCAAAAGATTGACCTTTTCTCGGTTCCTGAATGGAAATGTCCCGTTGATGCTTCTATTTATCCAAAAATGCTTGATCGAGAGACTTTTTTAATTTCCTTCATGGCCTTAACCGAGATCTTGATGAGGTCTGTGGTCGCCTCTTGGGAAATAATCCTCTTCCCATTATCCGTGAATCTTTTGCAAAAGTCCGTAGGGAAGAAAGTCGAAAGAGGGTAATGTTGAGATCACCATTACTACTGAACAATCTGCCCTTGCTTCCTGATCCCCCAATAATGGTATGGACCCTTGCGGAAATCGTAGTGAGAATCCCTGTTGCAATTGGAAGGAGCAATTTCAAAAAAAACAGGTCGACCTGATCAATGGCAGAAGTAAGAACCGGAAAAAATCCAGAACCAACAGAAGTGTGTCTTTCATCACCACGCTCTGATACCAATTGTTGTGAAATTACCGGAAATCTTTGAGAAAATTTAGATGTGTGAGGCAGAGAATTTCATTAGATGAGAAAAACGAATTGTTTACAACATGATTAGCCCTCTCTTATTTATAGGCTAAACAGAAAGAAAATAACAGACTAACTAATCTAAGACTACTAGAACTAAAGTCACACCACTCGACAGTAAGATTGCTATCTTGATTGTTTATGTGGATGATATCATCAATACAGGAAACCATGTTGTCCCTATCACCAAAATTAAAGCTCATCTAGCCACACTCCGGTATTTCTTAGGTATGGAGATTGCACGCTCTAAATCTAAGACTAGTTTGTGTCAACGGAAGTATACCTTGGACTTGCTAAAAGAGACTGGGATGTTTGCAATCAACTATGTGACTCAATTCATGCACTCACCATCCTAGTGCCGTTTTGATGCAGTCTACCGAATACTAAGATATCTAAAGGGTACACCAGGACTCAGAATGATATTTAAAAAACAGGAAGATCGAAGAGTTGAAGTCTTTACTGATGCAAGTTGGGCAAGCTCTCTAAGTGATTGGTGATCTACCTCAGGGTATTGTTCCTATGTGTTTGGAAACCTGGTTACTTGGTGACATAAAAAACAAGGAGTGGTCTCAAGAAGCAGTGCTGAGGCCAAATTGAGGTCACCTGCTCTAGGTATATATGAAGCTCTCTGGCTAAGAAGATTGTTAAGGGAGCTAAGGGTACTATAAAGCAATCGATGGTTATCTGGTGTGACAATGAAGTTGCTATTTCAATGCACATAATATCGTTCATTATGACAGGACTAAACATGTGGAAGTTGACTAACATTTCATTAAGGAAAAGATTGAAAAGGGAATTACGAAGATTTCCTACATTTCTACTGCTCAACAGGTGGTTGACATCCTCACTAAGGCAATGAATTTGCGTTCCTTTGATAAGCTTAAAGAGAAGCTTGGATTTATAATATATACCTGTTAATTAAGTAACCTGTTTATGGTAATGTGTCCAAGCCCGATGGGCTTTAGGGTTAGGGTTTCCGTGTAATTATGTCTACATATAGTGTCTCTCCTCTTGTAAATTTGAATTTTTACTGATTAATCATATAATAGAGAGTTCTCTCTGATTACATGGTATCAGAGCCTAGGGTTTATCGCCGTTACTGTTACTGTTCACATCGGACTTATTGTTCACATCAGAGTTACTGTTTACGCCGGAACCCCCCTGCCGTCGCCGGAACCCTAGTCCGCCGCCGTCACGCCTCCATGCGCCGGCGCGTGAGCCCTTCTCCGGCCTCCGACGACCTTCGACTTTTAGGATTCTGGTCGGAATCCCCATCTGGTTTGTTTTCCGGCATCTTTTTGGTCTAATTTTGCTGTTATCTAGTCGCAACAGATCTGATCTCATCTGTTTGGTCAAACTCTGTTAATTGCTATCTGTTTAGTCTAGTTTCCTTCGATAATATGTCCCTTGGGTGTTCGTTTCTGATTTCATTAATATGACGAACACTGATGATAAAGCCTCCGGTAGTACTCGTGTTCCTGACATAATTTCAGCCAGTAGTAAAGTTACTGAAAACAARCTTAATGGTAACAATTACTTCGAATGGATCAAAACGATTCGTTTGTATGTTCGAAGTATGGGAATGGCTTCCCATCTGGAATCTGACCCTCCCACTACGGGTA
>NC_037529.1:60116732-60125285 GCF_001531365.2 Cynara cardunculus var. scolymus | reverse complement strand
GGTTGGAGAAGCTTTGACTCATCCTGGATGGCGGGATGCTATGATTGATGAGCTCAATGCTCTTGATCATAACACCACATGGGATTTGGTAGAGTTACCTGTTGGCAAAAGAGCAATTGGTTGTAAGTGGGTGTTTACTGTGAAAGTTAATCCTAATGGATCGATAGCACGGTTAAAAGCTCGTTTGGTTGCAAAAGGGTATGCCCAAACTTATGGAGTGGATTATTCTGAGACTTTTTCTCCTGTTGCAAAGATGGCGTCTATTTGGCTTTTCATCTCTCTAGCTGCTACCTATAATTGGCCTCTTCACCAATTAGATGTGAAAAACGCCTTCTTACATGGCGATCTGCTAGAGTTAGTCTACATGGAGCAACCCCCCGGGTTTGTTGCTCAGGGGGAGTCTGGGAAGGTCTGTAAATTACGGAAGTCGTTATACGGCCTAAAGCAATCACCTCGTGCATGGTTCGGTCGGTTCAGTTATGTGGTAACTACATTTGGGTTACGAAGAAGCTCATATGACCACTCAGTGTTCTTTACTTCATCTGATTCTGGATGTATCTTGCTAGTGGTTTATGTCGATGATATTGTGATTACGGACAGTGATGAGAATGGAATTAAAAAGTTGAAAGAATTCCTCGCATCTCAATTTCAAACTAAGGATCTTGGTCCACTGAAATATTTCTTGGGTATTGAGGTATCTCGGAATCACAAAGGAATTTGCCTATCTCAACAAAAATACTGCCTTGACATACTACATGATTGTGGCATGATCGACACGAAACCATGTGAAGCTCCTATGGTTTCGAATGTAAAGCTGAAGTCTGATGATGGGGATCCTCTTGAGAACCCAGAGAAGTACAGGAGAATTGTGGGACGACTGAATTATCTGACAATCACGCGTCCCGATATTGCCTTTCCGGTAAGTGTATTGAGTCAATTTATGTCGTCTCCAAGAACTACACATTGGGATGCAGTCTGCCATATTTTGAAATATCTGAAGGGAGCTCCTGGTTATGGCATCAAGTACCAAAACCATGGTCATTATGTCATAGAAGGGTTTACTGATGCAGACTATGATGGAGACCCTACAACCAAACGATCAACAACAGGCTACTGTGTCTTTGTGGGGAAGGAATCTGGTATCTTGGAAAAGCAAGAAGCAGAATGTTGTATCAAGATCAAGCGCTGAATCTGAATACCGTGCAATGGCTCAAACTACTTGTGAGTTGATATGGCTGCGTAATCTATTGGGAGAGATTGGATTTAATCAATCTAAACCGATGAATTTATGGTGTGACAATGAGGCAGCTATCCATATTGCAAGCAATCCTATATTTCACGAGAGAACTAAGCATATTGAAATAGATTGTCCTTTCACTCGGGAAAAGCTTGAAGATGGATCTATTTCAACCTCTCATGTCAGAACTAGCAATCAATTAGCCGACATCTTCACCAAAGCATTACCAGGGAACCGAATCACATCTTTTTGTAACAAGCTGGGCATGATCAAAATATATGCTCCAGCTTGAGGGGGAGTGTTAATTAAGTAACCTGTTTATGGTAATGTGTCCAAGCCCGATGGGCTTTAGGGTTAGGGTTTCCCGTGTAATTATGTCTATATATAGTGTCTCTCCTCTTGTAAATTTGAATTTTTACTGATTAATCATATAATAGAGTTCTCTCTGATTACAATACCATCCAGCTTGAGGGGGAGTGTAGACAGATTTGCATATAAGGAAAGGTGCCAAGTTATAGATGGACTCCAATAGAGAGTTAGACTCCAACAGGGAGTTGCTTTAGAATAGTCCTTATCCTTATCTCTTTTCTCTCTTTTGTATATATATATATATATATATATATATATATATATTCCCTGTATTGTAATTGAAACAACACAACAATATACAACTTTATATTCTCCTAAAGTATTTTACTAATGCATATCTGATTCAATGAATATCTCGATTGTTTCCTAATATAAAACGTTGATCATAATAAATGAACTTTGATAATCTTTCATAAATATCCAAATCACAATAAATAAACTCTCATCATTTCTATAAATATCTCAATTAATTGGTTTGTATGGTTTGTACTAATAGTTGGGTTTGTAAATGGTCTCTCCTCTCTCTCTCTCTCTCTCTCTCTCTCTATGTATATATATATATATACACACACACACATATATACAAAGGGAGGATCGTGCAAGAAGTTGATCAATTTGTGAGAACGAGAGAAGTTCCAAGATCATACATGATTACACGTGATACGATCATACGAACACGTAATCGTATATGGTTAAACAAGTCCAAAAGGAACGCATGCGACTTAGTGAACACGACCACAGGTCGCAGGGAAGGATATATATATAATCAAAGGTCCAATACAAAAGGCAGTTTTGGGAAGCACTCGGAAGGAGGGTGAATATAACAGAGAGTGCTTCTCGGGGAGGAGCCTTACAGATTTATTTCTTTTATGTAGCTGGTGTTGATGCTGCAATTGAACAATAGGAAGCAGCAGTCAGAAGCCAGTTCCCTTACGGAGATTAATGTCAATTGACTTCGTCCTTACCTACAAGGGAGGTGAACTGAGTGAGGGAAGCACTCTTTGCTCTGAGATAGATAGATATTATATGCTAAGTCAAGTAGGTCAAGCTGAGTGAAGTCACTACGCGAAGTTCAAACCTCGCCGGAGAGGAATTGAAAACCAGGAAGCAGCAGTCAGAAGCCAGTTCCCTTACAGATTTATTGCTTTTATCTAGTTGGTCGCCTCTGCTCTATTCAAAGGTCTCCATTCCTATTCGTACTGATTTCTCATGTGGAACCATAGAAGGAATTCGATCACTACTAACAAGCAGCAAGCGATCTACTCGGGTAGGGCCCCACATAATATATATCTTTAATTACATGTAATTCAAATTTGTGGTTGTTGGCAAATGCTTCTATGCAGTCTCCTCCATTGTACTTGAGATTCTAGATGCGCCTCTTCAAGTACACAAGCAACATTCTACTTTTCAACTGCTTCTAAACTTCAAAAAAGATCACATTGTAGTTTGTGAAATCTGTTTCTAGTTTAGATGTGATTCATGGCAAATAGGACAAAGCCCTTCTATTCACATGCTTATTTTCTTACAACCAAGTAATCAAGATGCTCTCCTGTTACCACTCAGCTCAAGCTTTTGTAGGACTTACACTTTATTAAGTTTAAAGTTTTCTTCCTCTTGCGATCATTAGAGCTTATTGGTAAATTATTAAATGATACAGGAGCCTTCTAATGGACCTGCTTACCACTAAGGTAAGAAATCTTTTGGATTATAGAAGTGTATAGTGTCAACAAATCAGCTCGTCTACCATTGTGGATTATGTAGTTTATCAACTGACAGATTAGTAGTCATAAAAGTATCTCCTTTTGTTCACTAATCAAATTACAAAACCTCGACATTCTAAACAACAAACTATAGCAAGTTGGATCATGGACCAAATTAGAGAAAGAAGTAAAGCAAGTGAAATTCTCCAACCTCGTCAAGGATCATTGGGAACTAATAGATAACCAAGAATCTATTTAAAAAACAGTTCAATGTTCCTTTGCCTGAACATAGTTTGAGTCCATCTATATGTACTTTAAGGCAGCAAGTGCACAGTTGCTATTAATATGCTAGTGAAAATCTGTATATACAGATTCTTGGTATCCATGGAGTTGGTTGTTAAGAGTTAAGCATCTATCAGTATGACATGTTTTGGCTACTTTCCTCATATAAAAAATCTCCACCAGTAAATGTACCTTATATATTTGCATAGCATCCAGAGCTTTATTCTTTGGGGTCCCATTAATGTCCCACAAGCAGATGTTGGCATCACGAGAGCCACTCAATAAAAGACCCTGTCTGAAGTTACTCCATGATAAGCCAAATCCCTCCTCGCTGTGGCCCCTCAATCTCAAATCTGGACTGGACGTTCCATCAAGATGAGGCTTATATGGATGATTCCTATAATCAAACAGATGGACTTCGGAACTGATTGTCTTGGTGGCAATAATGAAATAGTTTTGAGGCATATAACGAGCCCTGTTCACCTCTCCATCATGAGTGATTTGTTGTACTATTTCTACCTGCAAGGCATAGCAAAGACATGATGAAGGCAATTATGCTCACATTGCTACAGAAAAGTGCCATACACAGTTTGCAAGCTCAAACCATACAGAAAAAAGTGCATCATCTCTCTTGTGATCAGGATCAAGTAATAAAAAATAAATTAGCTCTAAACTTGAAAACCTATAATATATTTGTAATCGTACGATGAAAAACTATCATGAACTGCAGATGACGCATGCAGCCCCTGTATGCTTCAACAATTTTCTGCTACAAATGTACACAAGCAAATGCTTCTAAGCATTAAGCAAAAAAGGTAGAAAAATCGTTAGGAAAGCTGAAGATTATATAGTGAACAAGAAATCAATCGAACAAACTTATACAAGATAATCACATCCTCCATGCCACTGTCAACTAAATGCATTCTCATGTTTTGTGATGCTGTATTTGTCACTATGTTCACAAATCTCTTCCTTATGAAAATATATGGAATATAAGCAAAGATGTCAAAATCACCCAACCCTGATGTCCTACAATACAACACCAAGACGATAAAACATGAAAACATGTACATGTGAACTCTCAGATTTCCAAATCAACGTAATTATACTTCATAGGAGTCCTCAATCTATTCGTCTTGCTTAAAAGTGCCCCTTTCCACTTCATTTGACGAATTTTCCATAATTCAAGACGATAAAACCAATGAGGAGCAGAGATTCAAATGGAAGGCAACTTAATTTATTATGACGGTGAAAGTTAAATGATGCATCTTCAAAAAAGGCAGAAGGCTAATGAAAGAGTTCAACAGTGACCATAGAAGAAAGAACGCTTAACGAGGACATTACTAGTAGCTTCTCATGATACAAATTAGTTTTACCTTAGTAGATACACTATGACATTCATTGTTCAGTAAAATATTTTTCTTGCTGCTCTAGCTCATTAATAATCATTATATCACACCGATTAGAAAGAAACCATCAGATATCACAATACGATGTGCAATTCACAATTCACAGTTGTGAATTCTGGATCCATTTACGAGGACTGTTCATATATTAAGATAACCCTTGTTGATGATTGACATCTGAGATGGTCAACTAACAAATACTCAATGGTCTTTTCTCCTGAAGTGTAAGGCATCATCAACTTACCAATGATGATTTAAGGTGCAAGAGAGAAGTATTGAAGATATTAGATTCAGTTACTTATGGAGAAGGAAGATTAAAGAAAATCCCAAACTAAAACCATAGGAATGTTTAGGATATTTCATGATGTTTAGAGATCATTTATTTTCTTCTCAAAAACATCAATTAGCACATCGGTTTCACAAACATAAATGCATATTTGAAATAGAGATGTATTTATGGTAGAGATCTCAAACCTTGCTGCCCGAACCAAACTCTACTTCATTTGAGCGATCATTAAATAGAGGGAGTATCACTCGTGCAAGCATAAGGTAATTAGGTCTATTATCTGCAGTATGGGTTCCGAGGACCATACTTTGGACCAAGTAGTCCCGGTCATATGGTTCTACCCGATCTGGAAGCCACTCGACAGTGAGTGAAGGCCACTCAGTTTTATGAGATGCAACCAAATTGTATAAAAACGGAGTGGTACTCTTCCAAAATTCATAGTCATCATTGGTCAACCTCTCAACTATCGCCTCCTCTGACTCGTCTATCTCAACTTCAGTTTCTTCATTGATCTGCTCCCTTGATTCATCCTCTCTCGTTTCCATATCCATGTCCATGTCGTGATCCATCTTCACAATTCCACGAGTTGAAAAGGTTTGCAGTAATTTGTAGCACCTTTTTCTCCTTAATCAAGAATTGAAGGGTGAAGGGTGAAGGGTGAATTTAGATGAAGAAATAGGGAAGGGGTGCCTCTTTGAGAAAACCCTAGGGATTTTATACAAAGAGATGGTTATGTAGATTGAATGTTGAAATTGATAATGGGCCGATTAAAAGAATCAGCTTGGAATGACCGGATCAGCAACTTCTTGGGCCGCTTTTATCTCCCTCTCTTGAACATACAACTCGGTCCAAAAAAATTACGGGACATTGTTTGGATTTGTTCCAAACACTAGAATTTATCACAAAAACATGCTTTCATTTTTCTCGCATCCAAAACTTCCTAATCGTATTTTAAACTAATAAAATTGCCACCTTGTCATTATACTAAACTGATCTTTTCCATGTATAAGATCATGTGCATATTTCTCTGCCAACTCACACTTGTAAATCTAAATGTAGATTGTTCCCTTAATCATTGAAACGTCTATCAGATATAGGCAAATATGGTGAGTGCATTCACTGCAAAATGAAAAAGGTTTTAACTTGGTCATTTCATGAGAATAAAATACGATCATTATTAAAGAACCCACCAGTTAATACGAGACATTAGTACCTCCCTTATGTCATAAACATGGTTGGCACTTTTACGTTGGATTCAATTCATATTATACTTGTCATTATCCGGTCACTCAACTACTACACTTCTAAAAATATCATTATTAATCCCTTATGCCATGGTTCACAATTGGTGCAAAATTCAGGATGACATTCAAGATTATAATAAACAAAAAAGGACTTGGTGAAGATCCTTGGTGTAGTTCAATCTCCGTTGGTAAATACTCCGTTTCACCCACCAGGTCCTAACACAAGTCCTCGTCCTTCCATACACATCCTGAATCACCTTGACATATCTCCATGGGATCCCCTTCTTCTCCAAGTTGTTTCAAATCACATCCCGTGGAAACTTATCATGGGCTTTCTCCAATTCGAAGAACACAACGTGTAAGCCCTTATTATGCTTGTTATACTTCTCCATGAGTCGCCTAAAAAGGCAGATTGCCTCAATTGTCGACCCCCTGGCATGAAGCGAAGTTGGTTCTCCTTCACCTCCGTCTTGTGACTCTGTCTCCACTTCTGCTTGTGCACTCGTTAAAGTCCATCTAATCATGTTAAGAGAACCCCTTTTTTGTGCTGCACCCTGGCCTCAATCACTCGCTCCCATAATTTCATAATGTGGCTAAGTAGCTTTATACAACGATAGTTACCACACTGTTGTACATCACCTTTGTTCTTATAAAGTGCCACAACACACTAAGCCTCCACTTTTCATGCATCTTGGAAGTCAGGAGTTTTATGTTAAAGAGCTTTGTCAAATGCGAAGCCCCCTCTTCCCCCAGACAAAAATACACATCAATGGGGATCTGGTATGGGCCTATGGCCTTGCCTTTCCCCATGTTGCTTAGAGCCCCCTTCACCTCCCTATGCTATTTCAGGACAGAAACAAAGATCGCATGGCCTTTGATGATCCCTACTCCCTCCACCTCCCCCTCTCTTTCTCTAGCCTTGTTGGATAGCTTATGAAAGCGCCTACCCTATCTACCCTTAGGCTATGTTTGGCAAACTAGTTGATAAGCCAGTTACTGGCTGATAAGCTAGCTGAGAAACAAGTCATGTATGGCAAAAACTAGCTGATAAGAACGTAAAATGACCAAAAAGGATATCTTGAAAAATTAATCAATTATAATATTTCAATATATAATTAAAACAAATCTCTAATAATATAATATATTAACTAATACAAACAAGATCGTAAAACGATTAAAAAATATAATATATTGATTAAAACAAGGTTTTAAAAAGCGGAACCGGACTCGAGGCGTTTTCCTTCCACGCCCTGAGGCGTAATTCAAATAAAATTCATAAATATTAATAGTAAGCAAAACATAATCCCGTACCAAACTTTAAACGTCATAGATTCATAAAATACAAGTTATACGTCTAAAAACATATCAATCTACAACTTATACGTCTAAAAACATATCAATCTACAACTTATAGTTCCCCGTAGCAAGATCAAGTTGTATAGCTCCACAATCATTTTCGTATCCATAATCACTATCACTTTCATCTTCCAAATCCACAGAAAATAAAAAAATAATACAGAAAACAGAAAATAAAAATAATACATAAAAACAGAAAATATACAAAAAAGACATACAACACATTATACATATAGAAAATACATTATACATGGTATAGAACATATATACTTGACTGAAATATATATAATATAATATAATACATTATACATAAACTAAAAATATGGACACAAACTAAAAAGAAACTTACTTTTTGGGTTTGGCCTTTGAGATGAATATCTTCTTGAGAGAAGAAAAAGTAAGAAATGGAGAAGAAAAAATATTGTTTGGAGAGGCGTGCGCCTCAGAAACACCTCACGCCTCGACACCTCAAGGCACCGCCTCATCAATTGAGGCTTAAGCCTTGTCCAGGGACCATGAGGCGCCACCTCATGAGCTGTTTTGGACCGCCTCGCCTCGAGGTGTACACCTCAAACGATTTTGAAAACCATGGATTAAAAGAATTTCAAATTGATTATTATATATATTATAATATTTGGATTTGTTAAAACAAATTTTAGAAAAAATCTATTAT
>NC_037529.1:60109400-60116463 GCF_001531365.2 Cynara cardunculus var. scolymus | reverse complement strand
AATTAATTTTCAATTTATATTAATTAATATATATTAGTATTAGTTGTATTTAAATTATATTAATATTTATTTATAATTAATAGTAATAAATAATAATTAATATTAATGAGGGTTATAATTGGAAAAAGTGACAATAAGCTACAAAAATGCTACTACCTTTAACGTTTCAATAAGTTAGCTTATGTGCATCCAAACGTGTACCCAGAAGATAAGCTAGCTTATTTTTGCCAAACAATGCCTTAATGTCCTCATCTTGTTAAGACATTTTCATTTGCATCCTTAATACACCTCACGTTTCCCAAGTCCCAACGCTTCCACTCTCTTGCTTTTGTCCTAAAGATTGAAAGTAAGGATATTGTGCATGAAATTTGTCCCAATTTCCCCACAACATTTTTCTTATTGATAATTCTATATCCAAATCTCCAAATTATCCACCAAAAAACTGATCATTCTCATCTAAGTTTGGCAGTGTAGGTGAAGAATATCAAACCCTTTTCAGTTGCTTCTTAAGCACAAAAATGTGCAATGGTGATTATGCACCATAGTCCCTAGGTGTTAGAGGCAACTCGAGCCTATAAACAATAGCCCCAACTCTGAGAAATCTTAAATGGGCCAAAGTACTTAGGGAGATAGTTTCCCAAATGATCTATTGTGTATGTTATTCTACTTGTATGGTCCTACCTTCAAGAACACCCATTCTCCTGCCTCATACTCCATTATTCTCTCGTTAGCATTAGCCGTCTTCAGAGCCAAAGTCATTTACCAATTGTGACGACAAAGGTGCCTCACATATCTATGAACCAAATTTTCCATAATACACAAAGCATATCGAAGTTTCCTATCAACTTGTTCGTGGAAAAGTGAATGGCACTTTTGCCAAGGAGGACGTGGATGAGAAGTTGAGGCCGCACATGACGGCCTTAAACCTTTCGGATGACACGAGCTTTGGTAGGAGTACTTCAAGACAAAAAATTAGGGTACCAGACTATGTGTAGGGTGCATCACTTATGGTAGTGGGGGAAGGGGTTGGAGGGGCAGTGGTTGGAGTGGGAGAGGGGGAGGGAGCTCTTTTCCTCGTACACATAAGGGTCCCTTGTGCCCTAAGACGGCCAGAGAGGGAGCGTTTTTTTGCCTAGTAGTGAAGATTGCCCCTTATGCATGTCTTTTGATCTTTTTTATGCACTCGTCTTTTATATTCATTGTCCTTGCTTTTTACCTTCTACACGATCTGACTATCTTCTCTTGCCTTTTCCATGCTTTGTTATGTCACTAAAAAAATCACTGTCTCAAACTCCTTACAATATTGTGAGAATAAACCTTCAAAATTTCCTATTAGGATTAACTTTCACTCTAAAAATAAATTCAATTTTGCAAGTCGGAGATCTTCACGGAATAGCCTTTGTGCCCTTAGGACAGAGGGACGGTCTGTGTACATCCTATCATCCCCTGCCTACTTCCAGGTAGAATACACCGGGTTTGTTTGGTTTGATTTTTACTTTGGGGGTTCATAAATTAGCTCTATATTAAGTTGGCATGACAAACAACAATATGCTTCTGCTTGAAGATTAAGTGTTATAATAGGGATATTTGCAACATTTTCTATCTTAATTACTAGGGTTTCGCTGGCATTGCTATTGTTTCGTCTCACAACACACGGCTCACTGCACACTATTTTACACATTTGCCAACCTATTGAATAAATCATGTTTTTATCCTTCTTTATTGTTTTTACACCCCCTTGGTCTACAGAATATTGTTAGATGAGATAGACATATGCACAAAACAATGTGTATGTTTTCCCTGATCAATCAATTCAATAAAAATCCAAATCAAAATGCTTCTCTTGAATCAAGAACCCTAGAAACCTTCAGAAAATTTGCATATAAGAATTAAAACCGCCAAGTCTTTCTCGTTATGCGACATCCCAACAGCTGAACTCAGATTTATAAACAAACAGAAACCCAAAAACCAATACATACATAAATTAAGCCATAATACTACCTTCAAAAGATAATCAAGACAACTACAAATGAGAAAACAAGAATAAAAGATAATGCATAATCTTGATACAAATCATTAAACATACATGATTTCTTGAAACGAAGGGTACTGATGAAGAAGCGAACTGAAATTTTCCCGTATCATCGATCGTTGTTCACATACGTAAATCACACAGCGTTCTTAGCCTAACCCCAGCACAAGAATTATTTTTAATTTTTAGAGAAAATTACAACATTCGTCCCTATGGTTATATGAAATTTCGGATTCGGTTCCTCAAACAAAATAATTACAATATCATGATTGTAGTTTCATTTTTATTACAAATTGGGTCCGTTTCTCTAACTCTATTAACTTAATTCAGTTAAATCAAGGGTCCTCTGGACCTTTTATTTCTTTTTTCTCATATTTTATGTTTAATAAGCCCCACCTCTGGTGAAACGCCTTTCTCTCTGAAAACCAGCTTCGTCAATAACACCAAATAAAACAACCTCAAAGCAAGATGAACCGCTACATTAAAACGAAAATCAAAACCAAGTTAGACTCAAACATAATCAAATTTGTATTTATGTTTTTCAAGGATGAACGATCTTTGTAGATTGAACCCATAAAAAATTTGTGTTCCTGTTTGTCTTTCTTGTTTCTCTATGCTCATTCACCTCACCCCTGCCACCACTGTTTTTTACCTCATATGCTCAAACTGGGTGTGAGAGCGGGGGAGGTGTCATGAGTCATCATGGATTCTGCAAGGGAAAAGAGGGGTTTAGTTTTTTTTTTTTTTAAAGGAAAGAGAAGGGTTTTGTTATTCATAGAGTAAATTGCAATTTTGGTCCCTACGGTTTGTTGTTTTTCTTGGTTTTGGTCCCTATAAACTTGTAATTGCAAACAAAAACCCTCATGGTATGCGAAAGTGCTTGGTATGGGTCCCTCAAACCAAATCCATCATATTTGCTCCCGTTACAACCCCCCATGTGACTTGCACATGACAGCATTTTGGTCATTTTACTTGCTCTTTTTTGTTTTTTTCTATTTTATTAGATTCTTTTACATGGAATTATAGTCAAGGTTTAACTGTTACTCTAGGGACTTGAAACTCTGCATAGCCTCCTTAAAAGAGGGCGAGTTCTAAAGATCATATAAAACAACTCATTTATAGTCACGCAACAGAAAGAGCAATGATTCTTTTAAAATATATGTAGAAGTTAATGTCTTTTCACAATATTCAAATGCTTATCACTTCACTTGGTTCAAAAGAAACATCAAATGAGCAAAACTAAGGGGCTGTTTGGTTGCCTCTTAATGGTGACATTAAGAGGAAACCTCTTACCGATTAAGAGGTAAAGGCTGTTTGGCAAAAAAAAATAACCCTTTTAATGATTACATTTACCTCTTAACCATTTTGTGTCTGGAGCCTCACTCAACCATTCAGTTTGCATTTATTCCATCTTTACCCTTCCACACCCCTTCTCTTCCAGCCATTTTGTGTCGCTTCATGAGCCCTCGTCGCCTTCTCACAGCCATCGTCGGTCGCCATCGCCGGTCGTTTATGCCGGTCACCTGTTGAGCTTCGCCGATCGCCATCGCCGATCACCTGTTGAGCTTCGCCATTGCTCATCGTCGCCTTCACCATCGCTCATCGTCGCCTTCCACCATCGTCGTCTTCACCATCGCTCATCGTCACCTTCATCTCTGCTCTCTGTATCTTCGCCTTCACCATCGCTCATCGTCGCCTTCATCTTTGCTCTGATTTGGTTAGGGTTTTGGTTTTTATTGTTTATGATTAATGACTTTTGGGGTGCATAAACTGATTTGGTTAGGGTTTTGGTTTTTATTGTTTATGATTAATGACTTTTGGGGTGCATAAACTGATTTGGTTAGGGTTTTGGTTTTTATTGTTTATGATTAATGACTTTTGGGGTGCATAAACTGAWWTRGTTAGGGTTTTGGTTTTTATTGTTTATGATTAATGATAGGTGTATCTCTTGGGGTYGTTTATAAATTCATGAGGGTTAAAATRGTAATTTACTGTCATTCAGATAACAGTTACCAAACAACATTATTTCATTCAGAACTTAACCATTCTGGCCCTCTTAACCATTCTGACCACTTAACCATTCTGCACCAAACCACTCAGGAACTGCCAAACAGCCCCTAATTTAGAAACCTGAATTGTAACACCCCAAGATCCACATTTGCATATAATCATGTATTTCATATATCAAAAAATACAAATAATACACATTCGGTCCCAACAGTACAAGAAAACTATATTACAGAATTGACAACCAATTTTTTTTTTCATAACATTCTTGTACATAACTTGCATATATAACCACTATTCAAAAATCCAATAGTTAGCATGTTGTTCTTCATAATCCACGTAAGCACAAAAGGAAAATTTCACATTTTTTCCCCTTCCCCTTATCCCTTGGTAAAGACTGACCTACAATGCACATTTTTTAAACACAATATGAGGGTTAGATTTTAAGGTCTAGTGAGAAGTCCCCTTTATGCAATTACACTCTGAAAATCACCAAAACCTGTTTAAAAATTCACATTCGTAATCATACAAATATATCTCAACTTTTTATAAGACAAAACTCAAATATCATATTTTAGTAAGAGTTTATAAATCTTCCTCGCCACACATAGCACATGACCACTCAGGTCCTCGCATCACTTCTGTGCGAGATACTTAAAGTCCTCGCATCACACTATGCGGGATTACCCAGAGCTCCTTTGGATCTTAAGCTAGAGCAAAGCCAATCAAAACAAAATCACGAAAGACTTAAACTTGAAGTCTAGATCAACTTACAACAATTTAAACCCATAATATGCCCAATCAAAGCTCCTCTAGTCATTTAACTTAAGAAAAGAAATCCTGAGTCAAACCAACTAGAGCCTCTGGTCATACCAACCAGAGCTTATGATCTCAAAAATAATACCAGGATATGCATCGGATCAATCCACATCTAAAGCATAATTCATCGGTGAGTATGAAATTAAAAATGATCAAGAGTTCAAATCTATTTTTACGCTTTTCATCATAATTTTTTTCTCACATGATCTTTTACCTATAAAATAATATATTAAAATTGTGTAAAAATATTAATTATAACGACAAAATAAACATAATTATAGTATATATGACGACATAATTGATACAAGATAGTTATAATTTGCGTTGACGGTATTGTTAAGATGGGAAAAAAAGATGATTATGATGATGTAATTGGATTCGGAAGCTGATGAATTTTTTTTAATTAACTTGGATATCCAACCCGCTATGCGAGTCGACTAATCCAAGGGCGACCGCCCGCTATGCGAGTCGACTAATCCAAGGGCGACCGTCCGCTATGCGAGTCGACTAATCCAAGGGCGACTGCCCGCTTCGCGGGTAGCCTGGAGTCACCACATTTGAACGTACGTGGCCACAAAAGGGATTTTTATTCCTCATTGGATTCGAACTTGGACCTCGAGACACTTTTGACCTTTGGAGCCTAAGCTCAAACCAATCGGATACCACCTAAGTTGATGACATTTTATGTAACACCGTTCAATTAAAAGAATGTGAATTGTTTGTTAAGAAATCTCAAACCCTTGAAGAAAAGAGGGTGGACTTGGTAGAGAAACTCTAGAGGAATAAAAAGCTAATGAAAAAATCTTCAAATCCAAGTGACGAAATAGTCGGTCGATATTGAAATAGCGATCGTCTTATGTGGAAAAGCGTTCCGGTGAACTTGGGCGAATTACGTTAACGTTATTGTACGAATTTTTATCTCTAATATTTGAGATATATGAACTTTATATTGATTTCGATATGAAATAATACGATATGTAATGAACCGGTATGATTTCAATACGAAACGGTATGAAATGAGATTTAAAATGTGTCATATTTAATGATACGACATTCATACATCAAAACAGATTATGTGCAAGGGGAACTTTGAGATACGGTGATTCTAACAGAGGAGTTGAAACTATAAAAGGACGATGAAAACGCGGGTCAATGGACAGAAAGCCCTAGACGATTAATGATTGCATTGCGGTTCTGGGTCTGGTTCTATGACAAGAGTTCCAAAATTGGCTGGTTTAACGAGCACATGTTGCCAACATCGCATGTAATGTAAGTGATTACACGAAGAAATGCATGACGAATGCTTATTTGATATCATAATCAACACCGATATATTTACAATTATGAAATTGTTGAAAAAAATATATTGTGTGATCGGATCCGTTAATTGTGATAATTGGGGTTGGACGTTAATTACCATAATATAAAATATAATAAAAGTTAAATAAAAAGGTATATAAATGAGAAACGATTGTTGTTTACTACGAGTTTTCGCCTTTTGTTTTGACGATGATTTACCACAAATTTATTCGTAACGAGGTAAAAAATGCATCACATGTATCACATTTACAGTGGGGTACAGAGCTGTAAAAAGGTTTTGAGAGCGTTTGGGTTGCATCAGTTTTTATGACCAGGGTTGGTTGACCTCACCCCTTCAAGGTTTCGTCCTCGGATTAGGTTCGGTTGATTTAACGAGTTCTTTATGCATCTCTAGTTATTAATGCAGGAAATATGACAATTGTACCAGTATTCTTTGACAAGAGAATCAGCGCCAAGGTCTAGTTGCGACGTATTCTTACATGGTATCAGAGCTAAAGTCTAGCAACGACTCTAGGGACTCGACACTCTATGCCCGTCTAGCCTCTGTAGGAGGGGGGTTTGTTCTAAAGATCATATAAACAGCTCATTTACGGTCATGCAACAGAAAGAGCATGATTCTTTTAAAATATATGTAGAAACTACCGTCTTTCACAATATTCAAATGCTTCTCACTTTCTTGGTTCAAAAGAAACATCCAAAGAGCAAAACTTCACCTGAACTTACCCATATTGTTTGCCAAGGGAGGTTAACGAAAGCTGCTACAACGGCATGCCACTGTAGGGTGGTGAAGTCATAGAACCTGATCTCTTCAAAAATGGGTGCTCCAGTAGTTGAGCAGCAGTAGGACGGTCATTTGGATCGACTTGCAAGCATTTAAGAATGAAA
>NC_037529.1:60100367-60108390 GCF_001531365.2 Cynara cardunculus var. scolymus | reverse complement strand
ACCGATACTTGAGAATCCCGCAGGTCATACTTCTGATAGAGTCTTGCCAGCGAACCTCTTGTTACAAGCTCAAGAAAGATATAAAGTTTACCATTACCCTGAAACATCATTTCAAGTTATCATGTACCCCATATGGTTAAAGAAATTAACGTAAATTTTTGGTTTGGTTAGCAAGTCCCTAACCTAATAGCTCGAGTTAAAACTGTACTTTGACCATATCCTTGATCAAGAAGGAATATGCATCCCAATTCAGAGGATGGTTTGATAGAATCATAGAAAAGAAGGGTTGTGATGCTGTCCATGGTTAACACTTCTGATTTATTTTCAACTTTTTTATTTCCTAAATTTGCAACCTCCTGCAGCCTATGCCCTCCAATATACATAATGACTTTCTAAAAAGAAAATAGCTCTGCTTGAAGAATTATCAGCTAGAAGCTTGCTTTTAAGTCTCCAATGAAAAAGACAGACCTTAAGAGATGAAATACATACCGTATCTGTTCCAAGATATCGAACTATGTTATCATGATGTAACTGACTTAATGAAGATATTTCCTGAAACAATAAAAGGAAGACAAAAATAACTCATGATTTGATGGATATGAACCTATACATAAACTTGAAGAAATGACAACAATTTATAAATCACCTGCTCAAGTTGAGCAATTCTCTGGTTTCCCTGGCTACCTTGATCAAGTAAAGAAACCTCCTTCACAGCAAAAAAGAACCCCTCACTGCAAACAAAAGCAAAGGTTGCATCAGAGGATGTAAACTGTAATGAGATAATATCAAAGGAAAAGGGGCTTCTTCTTTAGGTAAGCTATGACATGAATAATGAATTGATACTAAACAAAAGAAACCCATGCTTCTGCTTGAGCGCTTACCCATAAATGGAAATTCTAAAATTGACATAAAAACACATCAAAACACATAAGAAGAAAGAGTAGGTTTTAAAATGCTTATTAACAAAGAGTTAGACCTCCAAATCACCTCCCATTGAAGCATATCTAATGGCCAACAAGGAGACACTGACACATAGTACTGCTCTCATGCCTATAAAGGATGCTACATGATGTTGACACTAAAACAAACACTTGGGGTACCATTTTCTAATCTTTCTTATTCGAGTCAGAGAATCATGATCCGCAAACTCTATAAAACATTACAATCCCATAGATGATGAATTGATGATTGTGTACATATGCAGTGATACTTAAGCGTCACTTACTCGGTGACACCTTCATAAACGGTGCCCATTGAACCACTTCCAAGAAATTCACCCTTTTGCCAGTTTGTAAAACTGCCCCTGAACCGTTCATTGGGGGAAAGAGAGTAATCAAGTTCAGAAGCTGGATTCATCCCTCTCGTCTCTCCCTCCTTCGCTGTGTCACCCACTACGTTCTACTAAATTTGCAAAGTATTTCAGACAATTGGTGGGTCTAAGGTCAAGTCTTCGTCGTCCGCGTGAGAAATACTCCAATCGTTGACCAAGTCCAACCCATATCATCCGCAAACAAAACAGTAATTGATTTCCAAATAAACAGTGAACTGCTACGTTTTATATGAACACGGGATTTCTCTTTCAATTTTCCAGTAGCAATTGTTGTCCGTAACATTTTATCTATAAAAAATATCATTTGATTGGTAGGCGCTTTGATCTGTTAGACCCCATCCATAAAATTGATTAGAAACAAAGGTCAGGTTAAGGATCGTTTCCATCAACGAAGTTTGGGATTGCTTATAAAAACAACTTATTGTTTTATTCTGGTGTGACATCGATAATAAGCATTTTTGAGTGTTTGGATAAATAACTTATACGGTTGTCAAACCGGTGACAAGAAGTTTTTGTAGAAGTTAAACCCTTCTAACTTATAATAAATTGATAAGTGTTTTTGTAGAAAATCATAAGTTGTTTCAAATAAGCAATCCTAAACATCGTACGAGTTGATTTGTCAAAGTTGATCGGGTTGAAACTTTGATATATCATATTACAATCTAACTAATCGTTTGTGTTTACAAAAAGTAAAATAAAAATGAGAACATACAAAAAAGGACTAACAAACTAGAAAAAAGGCCGAAGGTTCATGCGAATTTATGGTTGAAATTGTAATATAATTTTAAATATAGTTAATTACATGCTGGTCTTGTAAGTTAATTTCAAGGCATCTCTTGTAAGTTAATTTGATTTCTGTTACTAGTATTATTTCAAGGCACCTTGTTGAAGATTCTTGTGTTCTAAGCTTTATACCATTTTTGCTTGATGTATTTCATAAACGATATATGCATTATGCATACCCACATCTGACTTCTTCAAGGTTTTATTGAACACCAATGAATTTCTTTCTTGGAAAAGGTTCTTGATCTCAACTCCAATTTCATTTCTATAAAAACCTATTGAAATCATGACATTTTCTATTCAAATATGTGGATTTCTTTCTTGGAAAAGGTTCTTGATCTTAACTCCAACTTCATTTCTATAAAAAAAAACCCTCTTGAAATCATCATATTTTCTATGCAAATCTGTGGATTTCTTTCTTGAAAAAGATTTCTGATCTTGTGAAAAGTTGTAGTAAACTTGCTTCCATCTGGGTTACGATAATTTTATAACCCAGTGTTCAAATCAGTTGTTTGATTGCAGGATAGAAACCATTCAAGTTAAATGCCTATGGGATGATTTATTATAGGTTTTTAGCAGTCAACTTGTTTAGGCAGCAATACCAACTATGGCAAGTTTAAAAACTTCGATCCAACGTATGAAAATAGATCCTTTAGTTAAATTATTTGATATTGGGAATGAACGGCTTACCATCTCAGTTTCATCATGAGAACTTCGAAAATGGTAAAAAGTAAACAGACAATTACCTATATATAAGTGTGTTTGTGTGTTGGCAATGCCTACTGCTTCATAGATTTTTTTTTTTTTGCTTGTTTCAGTTGAAAAGGTAGTAGATTTGGTATTTAGGACCTTTGTCCAATAGTATTAAACATCGTTAGGCATACAACAAGAAAGTGTTATTTACATGCTTCATGTTTTACCAACCATATACTTAATTTGTGTTTTTTACATTATTTACATTAAAAACAACTAGGTTTATGAATATTGAAGAACAAGTTGCCATGTATCTTCGTATTATTGCTCACAATGTTAAGAATCGGGTTATAATATGTCATTTTCATTGTTCGGGAGAAACAATTAGTAGAGTTGTTGCTCGAGTTTGCAATGCCATAATAAGGTTACATCCAAGATTGCTTAAGAAATCTGAACCTGTTACTGATAACTCTACTGATCAAATATGGAAATGGTTTAAGGTATTTCCACTTCTTTTAAGATTTACTTATTCGTAAATAAGTCTAATTATTATGAAAATATAATGATATTTTTTTCTTGGTTCTAGAATTGTCTAGGAGCTTTAGATGGAACTCACATAAATTGTTTAGTTCCACACGAAGACAAACCTAGATATATAACAAGAAAGAATGATATTACGGCAAACGTGTTAGGGGTGTTCTCACAAGATATGCACTTTATATATGTGTAACGGGGATAGGAGGGGTCGGCTGCTGATGGTAGAGTGCTTCGAGATGCCATTCTTAGGCCTCATGAATTAAAAGTTCCAAGACCGGGTATAGTTTTTGATAGTTTACGATATATTAACAAGTATAAGTTTTGAGGGTTTATTAACTTAATTTATTTTTAGGTTATTACTTGGTTGATGTCAGATACACCAACCAACCACTGCCAAAGGCTTTTTCAATATGAAGCATTTATCGGCGAGAAATGTTATTGAACGATGTTTCGGTATGTTAAAGGCAAGATGGGGAATCTTAAGAGATAACTTGTATTATCCTATTGATTTAAAAGTTATGATCGTCATGGCATGTTGTCTCCTCCATAATTTTATAATGCAAGAAATGCCAATAGATCCATTTGACCATGAAGGTGAAGTGGATGAGGCAACCGGAGACCTTGGAGTCGAAGACGGAGATAATATAAATGTCGTTGGTACTTCAAATGAGTGGACTGCATTTAGGGATAATTTAGTACAATCTATGTTTGCTTCTTGGACTGCTACCAATTAATATGTATGATTCAAATGTTTGGTTAACTCATACTTCTAATGTTTGTTTAAATCTAATGTTTGTTTATAATAGAAATTATTGAGTTTGGACGTGGACAATTAAATGTTGTTGTACTTCAAACGATTCATTTATGATTATAGGTATCACGAATCAAATTAGAAATTATCGAGTATGGACAAATATTGAAGAAACAAAATTTGTTGAAGCTTTAGTTACCATGGTGAATATGGGAGCATTTTAAAGCTGATAACGGCTTTAATCGAGTTATTTAACATATCTTGAACAAGCATTAAAAGAATCATTGTCGGGCTCTGGTATTTTAGGGAAACCACATACTGAATCAAAGTCAAAATAATGAAGAAAAATTGGACTTTTATGCATAACATGATAAGTGGTTGATACACTAGCGGCTTTGAATACACTAGTGTAAAGCATTGTGCAGTTGCCAAAGACCAATTTTTAGAGTCGTATCTTCAGGTACGTACTAAAAAAATTTGTTATTTAAATTTGCGTAATATATAGTTATAGTTTTATGTATCTTTATGTTATTCTATTTCATCCCATAAAGGGGTGGGAAAACGGAAGAACAAAACGTATCCTTTTTATGAGGATCTTTATATTGTATTTGGAAAAGATCGGGCTCAATGAAATAGAGCAAGAGATTTTGTTGAGGCGGAAGAGGAGGTAAATATAGAAGATCAAACACAACACATGTATGATGAGTCTGATGACGTGATGACAACTAGCAATATCAAGGTGTCAATGCAAATATGCAATCTAAATAAACTTCAAGCGGGTGTGGTAAGAAGATAAAATGTCGAGTAGATCCCATGGCTGAAGGATTCAATAATGTGGCTACCAAACTTGGAGAAAGTCTGGAGAAAATGGCGAACAAACTTAACAAGGGTATCGAACGAGAAGAAATACTTGATAAGAAACGTTCGATGATCACTTCTGAGATATCAAAAATGCAGTCACTAGCCCAACCACAGAAGTTTAAAGTAATTTCGATGATAAGAGACGATCCTATAAATGTGATCATGTTTTGGGATTTGCAAGAAGCAGATAGGTAAGCTTACATGAACAGTGTTTTGAAATAATGAAAAAGTTTGGTGGTTAAATATGTGATTTGGAAGAACAATTTGGTAGTTAAATATGTATTTTTGATGAAAAGGTTTGTTGGTTAAATATGCATTTTGCATGAACATGTTTGGCGATTAAATATGTATTTTAGAACAAAGAATTAAATGATTGAATATGTAGTTTCGAAACTATGAATTAGATGATTAAATATATAGTTTTAGTAAAATGGAAGAGATTTGAGGATTAAATATACAGTTTTGGAGAAATTGATAACAAAAAGGTAATCTTCTATATATACATATTATTAGACAAAGCAAAGCTTGAAATTGAATTAGGATTCAGGATTCTGAGTTTTCAACTTCAAAATCAAGGTGTATCACGCTACATTATACGGATACACTTCTAGTTCTGATAAGGACTTGCCTAGAAACAGACATGAGAGGACGGACAGGGACCCTTTTTGATGTTGTTAACTGGGTCTGACCAGGACCGAACCTTGTGAGGACGGGTGCGCGAGACCGGTTCAGACGGTTCTCATCCATATCTACTTCTCCAGCAATGTACCTCATGGTATTTCAGAGCATCCAAGATTGTTGAAACATCAAAGAAATCTTATAGATTTTAGGACTGCTACAAATGCTGACCACCTCCATCAATCAAATAACTTTCCTTCCTATTATTCTTTTCCAAATTATGTACATCTTCTCTCTCTCTCTCTCTCTCTACAAACAAATTATGCCCACTCTTTACAACAAACAAACGACGAATGCAACTTACAACCAAATCAAAATCAAAACACTAATAGTTTACATGTCTTCACAACCACTATGCACACTTGCTCTCCGATCGATTCCTGAATACACCAACCAGATTTGTGTTATGTTTCATAATGCACACGAGCATCTTCCAAAAATCATATAAACAATCACATTTACGTTCATTAAAGCATGCTCCTAAAATATGCACAAATTTCATCCGTGAAGCTGTAGGGTGATCATATTACAACCTTAAAACGACTATACTTGAGCTACTTTTGTGGATCCTGTTTCTTAAGAAACGAATATCAATATATGGTTTGATGTCAGAAAATGACATCGATAAAATTGACTAAACAAGGTAAACATTACCATAGAGGCATTGATTTGTCTATGGTTGATGAAACTCTTTAATGCAACTCTTAGGACCACAAGCATGCCTGAAGAGTAGAAACTTAGTGTGGTTGTGCCACTACATAAGAACAAAGGTGACACACAGAATTGTGCCAAGTACCACGGTATAAAGCTAATTAGCCACACCATGAAATTATGGGAACGGATGATTGAGGCCAAGATGTGGCACAAAACAGAGGTGTCAGAAAATCAATTTGCCTTCATGCTAGGGAGGTCGTCAACTGGGGCAAGTCACGTCCTCAAACGCCTCATGGATAATTATAGAGCGTGTGGTAAGGACCTACAAGTAGTGTTCATAGATTTGGTGAAGGCCTTTGATAGTGTGTCATTGACGTGATTTGAAGGAGCCTGAAAAAGAGAAGGTACCATGGATACAAGCGTCCAAAAACTTGTTACCCGACCCCGGTTGGTGATACATAGTTTTTCCATGTGGAGGTAGGGCTACACCAGGGATAGACACTAAGCCCATTCCTTTTTGCTGTGATTTTGGATGAGATTTCTCGAGGGACTCAAGGGAGGTAGCAAAATCGAGGAAGATATAACACATAAGATTAAGACAGGGCGGTTACAGTGGAGATCTGCCACGGAAGTGTTGCGCGACAAGTCCCACTAAAACTGAAGAGAAATTTTGCAGAGCGGCCATTAAGCGAGCCATGTTATAAAGGTCGGTGCGTTGGGCCACGAGGAACGAGCATGACGAGAAGATGGAAGTCGCAGAAATGAGGATGCTAAGGTAGACGTGTGGTTGAACCATGTGGGATAAGATATCAAATAAGGTCTTTCGAGCAAAGTTAGCAATTGCACCTTATCACGGAGATGATGGCACCAATGAGGAGAATAGAAAGAATGACGGTCAGGGGGATGAGGAGGAGAGGTAGACTGAAAAGAATGTGGGAATAGTAGTTTGGGGTAAAGAACTATAAGTGAGGATGTGTAGAAAGCATGGTCAGGGAGGGGAGTTGAGATGAGGTAAAGGATGGGCAAGGGAAAAGGGCAGAGTAGTGGCACTTAGGCTGCGTTTGGTACATGGGACGGGACGGGACAGGACAGGACTAAGTGTGGGGACTGTAGATCACAAGGTTTGGGGAGGGGAGTTTAGAGAAGGTAGAGTGTGTGCAGGTGAAAATTGCAGAGTAGTGGCACTTAGGTTACTAGAGCCTTGTGGAAGATAGATTGTTGTGTTGGTTTAGTTTTTCCCATTTTTTATGTTTTATTTATGCACTGTTTTATCTATTATCTTATGTTCCTCGTACTTGATGTGTACTTGCATACACTCTTATGTTCCTATTTTAATATGCTACTTTTCTTGCATGTTTTTTGCTATTGTTTTGCAAGTCGAGGGTCTTTAAGGAAACAACCTCTCTACTCTCTGGTTTGGTTTGGTTTGGGTTGGGTTGGGTTGGGTTGGGTTGGGTTGGGTACATTACCATATCAAACTATTGTCCTTCACAACTTTCATATGCTTCTCACTTCACTTGGTTTAACTGAAACCTCAAATAGTTTTCAAAACCTCAACTTACCCATATACTTTGCCATGGGAGCTTATGGAAAGCTGTTACAATTGCATGCCGTTGTAGCCTGGAGAAGCAAGGACCGAGTTCATAGAACCTGATCTCTTCAAAAATGGGTGCTCCAGTAGTTGAGCAGCAGTAGGACGGTCATTTGGATCGACTTGCAAGCATTTAAGAATGAAA
>NC_037529.1:60091843-60099462 GCF_001531365.2 Cynara cardunculus var. scolymus | reverse complement strand
CTGGTGTAGACCGATACTTGAGAATCCCGCAGGTCATACTTCTGATAGAGTCTTGCCAGCGAACCTCTTGTTACAAGCTCAAGAAAGATATAAAGCTTACCATCACCCTGAAACATCATATCAAGTTACCATGCACGCATTTGGTGCGGGAAAAGATAACCTAAGCTTTTGGTTTGGTTAAGAAGTCCTTAACACCTGGGAGTTAAAGTTGTAATTTTTATCGCACTCCTTGATCAATAAGGAATCTGGGCCCCAAGTAAAATTACAGTTTCATAGAAAAGAAGGGTTTGATATTGTACATGGTTACACTTCGATTTAATTTCAAGTGTTCTATTTCCTAAATTTTTAATATCCTGCATCACGATTCACATGCCTCCAATATATATGATGACTTTTAGATGGCTCTTCCAGGAAGTTATCAGCTGGAAGCTTGCTTTAAGCCTCCAAAGAAAAAGGAAGACCTTAAGAGATGAAATGCATACCGTATCTGTTCCAAGATATCGAACTATGTTATCATGATGGAAGTTGCTTAATAAAGATATCTCCTGAAACAATAGTAAGATGACAAAAAGGACTAAGCACGCAGAAACCCAGGATTTTATGGATATGAACCTACGCATAACTTCAAGAAATGAGTCAAATGACAGACAATAAACACCTGCTCAAGTTGGGCAATGCTCTGCCTTCCCTGGCTATCTTGATCAAGCAAAGAAACCTCCTTTACAGCAAAAAAGTCCCCATGTCTGCGAAAAACATAAGATCACATCAGATGATGTAATGAGATAATTTCAGAGAAAAAGGTGAAAAGAGAAGGGCTACTGAACCGACATATGGTATTCATCACCTGACTATGCAGCAGAATTCCATTTCCCTCTATCAAAATGAGATGTGAAGAGGGAAGGCTTGCAATATGAAAGATAAAAGATCAAAAGGAATTTTAAACGATGATTAATGCCAGGCTTTGGCTTAAGTGCTTACCCATAAATGGAAATTCTAAAATCGACATGAAACTACATCAATACATCATATATATCAGAAGAAAGGGTAAGTTCACTGGTCATCTTCTGTAACAATCCTAGCTTTAACACTGGGAACGCTACATGTGCCATACAGTTAATGATGACCATACTTTAGTCCACATTTGGTATCAGTTCACCAGTCTTCACAAATCTAAAGAAGCATTGCCTCCGAAAACCCCTATTTAGCAATGCACCTTAAACAAGGTTCAACAGCCTTCATGATAACCCACTATAAGCTAAATGCTAGACCTGAGGGCTAGTGCACATTACATGATCATAGGGACCATAGAGAACCAGTTGCCACTCCATGTTAAAACCTTTCAGATTAACAAAGAATTAATCCCCCCACCTCTTAAGCATAACAAACAGCCAACAAGGCAACAATGACATGGATACCTCTCGCAAGTGAATATAGGATCATCAAGAAACAAGAAATAAGCATAGGACTCTTTTGTGTGGATTAAGTCCATTTATAAATTTCACAAACTATACTGCAAAAACAAGAAACTCAATAACTAGGTCATATTCAGGAAATGCACAACTAGGAATTTTGGTTGGATTACTCAAAGTGCATATTAGATCATAACACGGCAGGACAAGATCTTTGGTTGGCATTAGTCAAAGTGCACAAGATCATAACAAAGCAAGAATAGTTCCTCGGTTGGCGTTACTCAAACACGACAGATCATAAGTCATAACATATCAGGATCCAACATCTGTAATCTTGATTTCTTCTTTCATAAAGCAACATTGGTTCATAAAGCAACATCTATTGCTGAGTACATTTAAACTCATGGCTTCAATCAACTCCACTTATGAGAGAGCCAAGAATATAGTTCATCTTTTGCACTTCCTTGCCAGCCAAATGTAAGCACAATCTCAGAATGACCAATATGTTGACATCCATCATGTAACGTAAGCATACAAATTTGCATGGCTAGGTGCCGACTTAGTAATGTTGTCATGACTATAAAATTAACACATGGGGTCTCATTTTCTTATATTTGGGTTTTACATCTCTTGTCTCATTCATACCTTATGTTGCAATTGTTCTTGTACAAGCATGTAAACAAACTAGTAGAAAGCAACAGACAATACTTTTAACTGCTCTATTAAGCCTCTCTGCTCATTAGAGTCAGGTTGATATCCTCATTTAGTGGAAGCTTTACAGAAGGCACTGCACTACCCCTTTAACATTGTGGTTAAATTTTATTTGTATGTGTCACTTTTGCACCCTCAATAATTTATTTATGTATGCTCTATGTAATTATTCAGTTTTGTACTTAAATTATTTTCCTTTGCTGATTGAGTTCAATGAATGTTGTGTGTCAATCGATAAGCCCCTCTTATACAGAGAGAGATCTACTTTGAGGCCCCTTGGTTTTTTTGGGTAAATTCATGGAACAATGCAGCATGAAAATTATGTGAAAATAGGTTAGCAAGGGTTTTGGGGATCACAATTAGGAGCAACATAGTCGTAGGAAGAAAAAGCTATCAGTTACCAAAGCAAGCATAGAATTTCACACAATATTAAGATGTGAACCATCCTTGCCAGATCACTGGAGTGGATAAACAGTGTTCCTGAATAAAAAGGTGATGGAATCCTAGGATATCTCACTCTACTAAAAACAAGCCATCCTTGCCAGATCACTAGAGTCAACATATAATGTGCCTGAATAAAACGGTCATGGGAAATCTAGCATAACTATTCAACTAATGTTTCCTACATCAAATAAGAATGGCTGGCCCAACCATCCATGACTAGATATGAAGCAAAGAGGAATTAGAAACTGACATGTTTATTGCTACTTTTCAAGTGTTCACCTCTCATGCCTGACCCACACAAACAACCAGTTCCAGTCTATATCCTGAGGATGGAAAAGCCTTGCAATGAGATATTAATTTAGTTGTCTGGAGCTAGGAAATTTCAAGTAGCTATGTTTCTCATCACTGCTAAGGACCTAATTAGTGAGTTGCTAACAGTAGAAGAATGCCAGGGGACCACTGGTGCTGTTGGCATGAAATTTAGGGTCTATCCAAGAAAATGACCATAACTTTTTGCCATTCGGGTAACATACAGATCTCTTCATTCCGATCCTTTCACTTGAGACAAATTTGTTATAAAACTAACATAGTAGAACAGGACAGTATTGCCAGCAATTAATCTCCAACCCAGTGCAGTGTAGTTTGTTTGGGCTGCATCTTCAAAGAACAAGGCTTCCCCGGAAGATACAAACCTTATTGTGCAGATAGCGAGATAAGGTGAGTCAACCTGCCCTAGGAAAGTTTGCAATTGGTTGTTCTGAATTCAGTGGAGTATCAGAGATAGCATGCCAAGGTAGGATGCCTGCTGTTTCCCCTGGCAGGGTCGGGGTAGGATGTATCCTGGGTAATTGAAAGCATGTTTACCACACACCAAATAAAAGAATAGAACTTTAAACTGTGTAGTTTATCTTGCCTTTCTATTCCTCTACTAAAGGAAAGCTAGGTCAGACGAGGGATCCATCCAACATGTGAAAAAAGAATTAAGGATTTCCGTACTTCTGATAACACTAGGTATAAAGGTGAGTTTCGCAGAGTATAATTCAGACATCTAATCATCGTTCCGAAATGAATATACTGAGGCCGAGGTAAGAGGTTTAATGCTATTCAAGTCCCCAAAGCTTAAGAATGGTTCCAGCAAGTTTTGTCTAACCCAACTAGTTTGAGATCACAATTTCTTGTTGCTGAGATTCACGGAATATCAGCAACAGATGTATACAAGTTATCTTACTGGCAACAACGTAAAGGAAAAGCATCATTTCACAGTGTAAAATATAAGAAACATATATGATAATGACAGTTGGAATTCAGCTGCAGTGATATTTAAATCTCACTTACTCAGTAAAGCCTTCGTAAACAGTGCCAAACGAACCACTTCCAAGAATATCACCCTTCTGCCAGTTTTCAAAACTGCCACTAAATTGTCTAGTGGGCGAAGGAGAATACTGAAGATCAGCAGCCGCCATGGAAGAGCCATCATCCTCATCATCCAATGGATCCGAACCAAATGGTGGGACAATAGTATCGATTATTGATGCCATCATCCCACTTGTCTCTCTCTCGTCCACAACGTTCGCTACCATATTTTCCGAAATAATAGTCTCAACTGGTCCGTCTGATTCCAAGTGTTCATCATCCCTTGGAGCAAAACTCTGAATCAAATCCCACTTTGAACCCATATCATCCACAATCACTCGGGGCACAGGTGGAGGAGCGAGTAACGGTGGCCCTGGACCCTTAATTCCACTTTCTCCCTCCGCATGTCGTCTCTCTCGCGTTTTATCCGAGTCATCATCATCACCACCATCTTGCAAAACCCTAGCCTTTTCAGCATTCGCTAAACCAACGCCATTGTTTGCTTGTGAATACTCATTTCCAAGCCTGTCCTCATTGATTCCACCAAAGCTGACGCCATCGTTACGATTCTTAACTCCATTTGTCACCAAAACCCTAGCTTCCTCATCCTCGGCCGATGTCGAAGACTCGTCGTCAGTCTTGACTTCATCATCACTAAAGCTAATTTTACTTCCAAAACTCTCCGACAAATCACTCTCCGGCGATTCCATAGCCGAAACCCTATGGGAACGACGAAACCTAGAGCTAGACGGGAAACTCCCACCCCTATGCGCTTTCCAAACATCCTCCGATATTGCCAAATCTTCCGGCCCTGAAAGCCCTAGAGACCTGCAGATCACGTCGACTTCGCCATCAATTCCTTCAATTCGAAAACTCGTTCTCTCCGATAGCGATGGAATATCAAGTGATCGAGTTCGTTGAGCAGATGAACTATCAAATGATAATGAAGATGGAGAGGCGTCGTAATTGATATTCTTGATTGCGTTCCTTCGTTGAAGCTTCGGAGCTACCCCCTTCCCCTTCCCCTTCTGCTTCTGCTTCGTGTACAAGTTCATGCTCCTTTTGTATCTCTCCCTAGATCTCGCCGCCAACATGGGTTTCTCTCTCTATACTTAGGTGTACGCATAAGCCTCTTTTGCTTTTTGCTCTGAACGATGGAGTAACAGCGATGAAGAAGATTATGGTGTGTGCTTGAATTCAGAGAAATCTTCGCGGCTGTGGAGTTGTTGACGAGCTTTTACGACCGTATGTCCGTATTAATGTACCACGAGAAAGTACATAATCACCCCCTCATCTTTTCCATATTTTTATATTTTACCCCTATACTTTAATGAAATGCTTTCCACTCCTTTGTGTTTTCATCATCTTTTTATCCTCGGTGTTTGAAAAGTACCAAGCAAATGTTTCCTTATAAAAAGTTTTATTTAAGAAAACTAAAAAGGTACTTGCAGAATACATTTCGATTTTAGTGTTTCGTTCTTTTTTTGTTTCAGTCAATATTATAATACGGTTTTATATGGTTTTGATAAAACGATAATGTTTTTAGTTTTAAATAAAATATAAAGATTCATAAAAATTTGAAGAAAAAAAATATTGATATTAGTATCAAACTAACTATTTAAAAAAATTGTACTTTTTTTACTCATTTTTTTTTTATTTTTGGTTTAATAATATAATTTTTTATAAAATAATAATTAATTATTTTGTTGTAACTCAATGATTATACAATTATATTTTAGATTTTTTATATTTAAAACATGAGATGTTTATCCTCTATTTGATTATGTTTATCCGTAGAGTTAGTTACACGAATTCAAACATGAAGCTTTAATGATTTGTATCTACGCACAATTTACTTGTAATCTTAAATTTTAAGTAATATGCATCAATAAACAGTATTTCATGCATAAAAGTTAGTTTTTAAAAGTTTTGTAAAATACTTTATAATATAGTATAGATATGAACAAATTAATTGTTATTGTTTTACATTTAATTAAGATTAAAAATGACAACCAACTTTATCCATAAATGAAACGTTTTCTCTTGCTTCTTGTGTATCGTTCAGTCGATAAAGGGGGTGGAATGATTTTGGTCAGATATAAAACAAGTATTAGATTAGCCTCAACCGTTGAGTGAAACAAAATATGTCACCTGACATCAATGTTCTTAAAAACATGTTATGTATGGAACAAGTTGAAGTTGTCAGTAATCAAATTTTTACCCCCAAAAAAAAAGAAACTTTTTTATAAAATTTAACCATTCTTTTACGTTTTTCAAATTTCGATAAATTAAGCTAAGTTCATGTGAGGTGGTTGAAGAAAGAGGACTACAGTATCCCGAAAGTGTAGAAAATGCCAAAATTTATAAGTTACGTGTCACGTTTTGATGATTAACATATATTTTTTTACGTATTTAATCGGTATGTTATCGCAAACTCATATCAATTTCAAAATAACAGAACATAAGTTTTAATTTATAAAAGTCAACCTCCAAACGAGTACTTCTATAACTTATAGATCGAGATGGAAAAAGATGATGTAAGATCAGTATTTTTGAAAATAAATTATTTTACAGTGATTTTTGACCTTTTAGATGGGTTTCAAAAGGAATAAAATAACAAGATTGACTAAAAATAGAAAAGTCAAAAAAAACGCTTCTAGAGTTAAGAGACATTCGTAGATGGCCTTGGTAGATATTGACTTTTTCTTAGTGTCCTTTCATAAATCACTGTTAATCATTAGGAGATGCACGAACGTATCCAGATTTCCAGCTTTTTAGTTTACTGTATTTTTTTCGATAGATATTAAATGCATTTATATCATCAACCACCTTCTGGATTTTCGAATTTATCAGGTATTAAATCATTTGTATTTGATTTAAATAGAGATTCTGTTATAGGTGAAATTAGTTGACTATAGAGAGAGAGTAAGATAACTCGTATATTGGGATATGACTGTGTATACAACTGTAAGGCATCAACGTCTTTATATCGTTTAAGGGTTGAGCCAGAACATAAATATAATATTCAAAGCTACATAGGTATTAACCCGTACATATAATTTAGCCATAAAAATATTAAATATGACAGTATTCCTTTGAGATTGTTCGAGGAATGGAGGTAGAGCATCGCCATAATGTGTAGTGTTGTATTTTTTTTTCCTATGATGTTTTACTTTTTTGTATTTGTTGTTGATATTAGAAAAGCTTAGGGTTGTTTGGCAGTTGCTGAATGGTTTTGTGCAGAATGATTAAGTGGTTAAAATGATTAAGAGACTCTCATAATATAGTGCAAAATAAAATATATTGTTTGGTAAATATTCAAAATGAAATTAGCGTGCTGAATGGTTATAGGAGGCACAAGATACAAAATCATTAAAAGGTTTTAGAATCATTAAAAAGTATATTTTTTTTGTCAAACAAAATTCACCTCTTAACGATTCAGAAGTTGTCTCTGAATAAAATTATTGTGATAATGATTTATCGTTTGAGTAAAATGCATAAGACTATCTTTAATAATAATTTCATCCAATCAAATCATTTTAAAAAAAATATTTTCTCTCTCTTCTATTTATCCATTTTCAACTTCCACCCAATCCAATATTTTTATACTTTATTCATGATCCAATCAATCTCAAAAGTTATTTTATGAAAGTTATATATTTAATATTTTTATTTTATATATATATATATATATATATATAT
>NC_037529.1:60088622-60090584 GCF_001531365.2 Cynara cardunculus var. scolymus | reverse complement strand
ATTAATTATGATCAATACTTTATATTAGAAAACAATCAAAAACTTCTATGAAATTACATATTCATCAAATTAATGTGAGTTATTATGCAACCATTTGTACAATCAATATAACTTAATCCCAACTGTCCATTTAATTTGATGAGTATGTGACTTCATAAAAGTTTAAATTGTTTTATAATCTAAAGTATTGATTATAATTAATGAGCCCTAATTATCTTTCATAAATATTCAGATCATAATAAATGAAACTCTCACCATTTCCATAAATATCTCAATTGATTGAGTTGCATTGGTTGTACAWATGTGATGGGTTGCATTTGAAACGTCATATATATATATATATATATATATATATATATATATATAGGTTGGTTATTATAAAACCCTTAACATTTGTGCAACCAATACAACCCAATCTCAACCGTCCATTTTATTTGATGAATATGTGATTTCATAGAAGTTTTGATTGTTTCCTAATATAAAGTATTAATCATAATTAATGAACTCTATTTATATTCCATAAATATTCAAATCATAATAAATGAACTCTCATCATTTCTATAAATACCTCAATTAATTGGGTTGCAAGGGTTGTACAAATACACAAGGTTGTAAAAGAAATATACCCTATATATATATATATATATATATATATATATATAAAGGCACATTCAAGGGAGAACTAACTAGTTTGTGGTAACCGTGAGATCCAATCTCAACCACAAATCTATAGATAAATTAGTAAATTTATAATTTTAGTAATTTTGAATTAAAATTTTAATGCAAAGACATTTTAGGTATTTTCTCCCCTCTCTTTGTCCCTCGTCCTCCGGCCTCAGGCCACCGTCATCCGGTGATACCTCAAAATATTGACTCTGTTAAACAAAAGACACAGTGTGATACCCAAGCACATATAAGATGCATTGTGATACCACTGTGTTATATCTCCGATCAATCACACAATCGACATCAATATGATACCCAAGCACATATAAGATGCACTGTGATACCACTGTGGTATCACCGGAGGCCGGAGGCCAGGGGACGGAGAGAGAAGAGAGGAGAGATGAGAGAAAAATACTAAAAATGTTCTTGCATTAAAATTTTAATTCAAAATTACCAAAATTATAAATTTCTTAATTTATCTATTGATTTATGGTTGAGATTGGACCTCACGGTTACCATAAACTAATTAGTTCTCATTTGATTAGGTTCCTATATGTATATAGTTTAAAATAGGTCATATAACATCTTATATTTTGAAAGATATATATTCTTGATCCTGTATTAAACAAAAATATCAAGTTTCATCCATGGCACGTCAATATTAGGTACTTTCAAAGGGACATTGGCTCGACAATACCTAGTAGTCCAATTTCATGAAATTCAGGGGTTCAAATATCACCAAAGATGATAAATGACTATAACTATTGTCGAGTATGTTAGTCATTGCCCCTCTACCAAATATGTACAAATAGATGCAACAAACTCATTGTTCTCAAGTCAAACGACTCTATAACAATGATCACATGAATGACACTTACGACACTCATATAACATCCAGTACAATGTTCTCAAAGCTATAAGCTAGTTTATTGAAACATTAGTTGGAATAACTTATAATGGGTTTTTATCATTTTTTTATTAACCTGGTATATCCAACCTGCTATGCGAGCCGACTAATCCCAGGGACGACCACCTGATTTGCAGATAGCCCGGAGTCACCGCATTTGAACTTCCATGGCCACAAGGGGATTTTTATTCAACCTGAAACCTCCTGGTACTTTTGACCTTTGGAGGCAAGTTCAAACCAATCACGCACCATCCTTATGGTTAACTTTTTTTTCTTTCAATTATACTCCTCATTAATATTATTTATTATTTATTACTATTAATTATAAATAAATCTTAATTACTAATAAATAAAAATAGAAGTTAATTATTACTAATATAAATAAATAA
>NC_037529.1:60087182-60088497 GCF_001531365.2 Cynara cardunculus var. scolymus | reverse complement strand
TTATTATTCAATATATTTAGTTATTAAAAAGCAAATCTAACAATTCTAATAATGTCTATATAAGTTACATAAAATTTAGAGTTATACTTATTTTGTGTTATCTATACTATATTATAAAACATTTGACAAAAACTCTTAAAAACTATTGTTTATGCATGAAGTATTGTTTATTGATGCATATTACTTAAAATTCAAGATTACAAGTAGATTGTTCTTAAGTACAACTTATTAAAGTTCTATCTTTGAATTCTTGTAATTAACTGCAGATAAACATAATCAAATACATGATAAACATCTCATTTTAAATATAAAAAATCTAAAATATAATTAGAATAATCATTAAATTCTAACAGAATACTTAATTGTTATTTTTTTATAAAAATTATATTATTAAACCTAAATTAAATTATAACTAAAAAATTGAATTAAGAAAATTACACAAAACACAAGAACTTTTAGAAAGATTAATTTGATACTGATATCGATATATATATATTTTTAAAATTTTATAATATTTTTAAATTTATATTTTATTTAAAAATAAAAACATTATCGTTTTCTCAAAACCACATAAAACCGTATTATATCGACATAAAAAGGGAATAAAACGAAACACCGAAATCAAGATGTATTTCAATGTATTGCACGAGTACCATTCTAGTAGATAATAAAATGTGTGTTAAATGATTTTAGTAAAATACTTAATTTAATAATTAATTATAATTTTAAAAAAATTACTAATTAATTAGGATATGTGAGGTTGCCCACTTTTATTTTTATTCACTAGAAGCGTACTCGCGCAATGCAGCGAGATACATCGTGATTTTAATATTTCATTTTATTCTTTATCTCAGTCGATGTTATAATATGATTTTATGTGATTTTGAGAAAACGATGATGTTTTTATTTTTGAATAAAATATATGTTTGAAGATATTATAAAAATTTGAGAAAAATATATCGATATTAGTATCAAATTAACTATTTGAAATTCCTCATTTTTTGTGTAATTTTTTAATTCAATTTTTTTATAATTTAATTTATGTACAATAACGAAAAAATTTATATTTGGTTTAATAATATATTTTTTATAAAGATAATAATTATTTATTTTGTTGGAACTCGATAATATTCTAATTATATTTAAGATTTTTTATATTTTAAAATGAGATGTTCATCCTCTATTTGATTATGTTTATCTGCAGTTATTTATACGAATTTTAACATCGAGCTTTAATAAGTTGTACTTATGCATAATTACTTGTAATCTTGAATTTTAAGTAATATGCATCAATATACAGTACTTTATGCATAAC
>NC_037529.1:60080732-60086667 GCF_001531365.2 Cynara cardunculus var. scolymus | reverse complement strand
GACGAATTCAAGTATGGAGCTTTAATAACTTGTACTTATGCATAATTTACTTGTAATCTTAAATTTTAAGTAATATGCATCAATAAACAATACTTTGTGCATAAAAAATTGTTTTTAAGAGTTTTTGCCAAGAAAGTAAAATCGTCCTAAGAGGTAGAGGAGGGGAGAGGGTGGGAAAAAGTGAAAGAAACCCTAGAAAAATCGGACCTTTTAAAACATCCACAACAATCCCGTGACCTAGCCCGCGACTTAGGTTGTGTATCTAGTCGCCCGTGTCTTCCAGCCCACAAACAGTGAGTTGCGCGACCCTGGCTGCGACCAAAGTCGCGCACCAAGTCCCATGGACCTCTGTTTCACGCTTTCTATTTGTTTTTTACATCTGATTCGATCCCCAATTCTTTTAGTATGATAAGTACATAAAAACCTTGTTTCTTTACCATCTTGAATGCCAACTAGTCACAATTAGACCGCAAATAGAAAAACCAAAATTACGGGTGTTACGACATGACAACAACCGAGGTTCTTACCCAACAAATGAGAGAAAATTCTAACCAGACTAACATTTATCGAGTAATAGACGCTTACAAATAATCCATTTTGATTGTTGAGAATGTTAACTGATAAGGTAAATATTAATAAGTACTAGAAGGGTACTCGCGCAATGCAACGAAATACATCTTGATTTTAATATTTTATTTTATTTTTTATTCCAGTCGATGTTATAATATGGTCTTATGTGATTTTGAAAAAGCGATGATGTTTTTATTTTTGAATAAAGTATAAATTTAAAGATATCATAAAAATTTGACAAAAATATATCGATATTAGTATTAAATTAACTATTTAAAATCCCTCATTTTTTATGTAATTTTTAATTCAATTCTTTTTTATTTTAATTTAATTTAGGTTCAATAACGAAGTAATTTATATTTGGTTTAATACTATAATTTTCTTATAAAGATAATAATTAATTATTTTGCTAGAACTCGATAATTATCCTAATTATATTTTATATTTTTTTATATTTTAAAATGAGATGTTTATCCTCTATTTGATTATGTTTATCCACAGTTAGTTACACGAATTCAAACATAGAGCTTTAATAAGTTGTACTTATGCACAATTTACTTGTAATCTTGAATTTTAAGTAATATGCATCAATAAATAGTACTTCATGCATAAAAAATGGCTTTTAAGAATTTTTATCAAATGTTTTATAATATAGTATAGATTTACATGATAAATGGTAAACAAATTGCATCAAAATGAAATCCATAAATATATTCACTAATTTATTAACATTTAAACTCCCACTTTTGATGGTTCGTTTTTGTATTTTTTTTGTTTAAAATTGGTTAGTCATTTCAACAACAAAAATAAAACATGTGATGATTTATTTAATTTTCGATGCACATTTTAAAATGAAAATAGAATACGCTTTTTACCGAACATTGCAAAAACTGCTATGTTATGCACATCAACACATATTTTAAAGAGCAAATTGCATCAAAATGAAACATAATTTATTTCATTTCTTATTTTCGAAACCTATTTTCAAATACTATAATTATTTGCTAACATAATATGTTGTTTTTGGAGTATATATAACAAGTTTTAGAGAATATTTACAGTAAATGAATATTTTAAATAATCATTACGTATAATATAAATAAAAACAAAGTTGGTCAATGTTACATATCTTAGTTAATTAATAATACATAAAAAAATTATAAAAATAGTAATAATACTAAATAATCAATAATTAGTAATAGTGATTAATTTATAATTAAATAAATTACTATTTTAAAATAAATATTAATTAATAAATTGGAAATAATATTATTTTATAAATAAAATTAAAATTAATTATTAGATAAAATTAGTTAATAACTAAAATTAAAATTAATTGGTAATTTGTTAATAATAAATAATAATCAATATTAATGAGGGTATAATTGGAAAAAAAATGTCCATAAGCTATTAAAACGCTACTCTAACTAATGTTTCAATAAACTAACTTAATAAGTTAGTTTATAAGCTAGGTTATGTGCATCCAAACATGTACATCAAAAATAAGCTAACTTATGTTTACCAAACAATACAAAAAAAAAATCAAAAAGAGGGAGATAGATGGTAAGGGCCAACGACGCCGACGTGTTTAATTCGGACCATGGGCAACGATGTGGCGATGAGGAGAGGCGACGACAGTGATGTCATTTTGTGAGAGTGATTTGAATGACATAGGGTTTGGGAACGATAAAATTGATGTAGGTTTTTTAACTTTAAATTTTCTTAATCCATGTAACCTTTTTTGGGTTAAGAGGATGTAAGTTACCAATTTTTAAAAGTTTGATGACTTATTTTTTAAGAAAATGTTCAGGGACTTGATTATTCAATATAAAAAATTTTAATGGTGCTTTCGAGCATCACATTGTTGTAATTTAAGAAACTACAACCAATTTAATGACGACTATATTTAGACATTGATCAATATGGATTATAACACTGAATGCAGATAAACAACCCTTAAAGGGAAAGCCAACAGTTGTCGAGGATGAGGTCATCCAATCTGGAGCAAATGACCCACTGTTCGATCATTGGCCAAATACAGATGTCATGATTAATCCCAAATTCACAAATCGATATGCAACATTCGTATTTTCTTTAATAATACAAAATAAACACGAGAAAGTAATTGACTTGATCATTCAACACGAGAAAGTTCGTTGAGTTTTTTTTCCTGATCTTTTCTCATTAACTAGACATGTTGTGATTTTGTAAACAAGAAGCGGATGTTATATTAGGGGTGGGTGTGCATCACGCGGGTTCAGGTGGAAAACCAAAAATCCGATCAAATTTTGGATATGAAAGCCACTCCGAATTTTGTGTTTCGGATGTCGGATTGTTTCATGTTCAGACTGGTCGGGTTCGGGTTTAGTTATATACAAAAAATGTATATATATTCAATCGATTTTGAAGATGAATTCAATCAATTGAGATAACTGATAAAATCTATATATGAAAAAAGTATATTTTTATTTTAATAAAATTTATTTTGTTTATGTAAAAATTATGGTAATAATGGACACCAACCTTAGTAAATATTGTTGGTGTTATAAGTAGTATCATTTAATAGAAAAGTAGCATAAATTCAATAAATATTTTTGTTCCTTTAAAATAAGAAAATTGTATTAAAATAGAACTGATTTTGATAAAAAAAACTTTCAAAATCATCATTTAAGGGCTTAAATATTTTTTTTTTATATATTTAAGGGTCTCATTGACAGGTTTAATATAGAACCAGTTACTTGAATATGATGTGCCAAATTAGTAATAACTAGAAGGGTACTCGCATGATATAGCGAAATATATCTCAATTTTAATGTTTCGTTTTATTATTTATCTATGTCGATATAATATGATTTCAAGTGGTTTTGAGAAAGCGATGATTTTTTTATTTTTGAATAAAATATAAATTTAAATATACCATAAAAATTTGGGAAAAAAAATATATGTCGACATTAGTATCAAATTTACTATTTAAAGTTATGGTTTTTTGATATTAACATAATACTTAATTATTATTTTTATAAAATTTATAATATTAAACCAAAAATAAATTATTTTATTATTAAACTTAAATTAAATTATAATTAAAAAATAAAGAAATTACATAACAGATAAGAACTTTTAAATAGTTGATTTGATATTAACATTGATATTTTTTTTTTCAAATTTTTATGATATCTTTAAATTTATATTTTATTCAAAAATAAAATCATTATTGTTTTCTTTAAAACACATAAAGTCGTATTATAACATCGACATAAACAAATACTAAAATAGAACATTAAAATCGAGATGCTCTCGCTGCATTGCGAGTACTCTTCTAGTATGCATCAATATACAATATTTTATGCATAAAAAATGGTTTTTAAGAGTTTTTTGTCAAATGTTTTATAATATAGTATATATTAGTTACACAAATTCAAAAATGAAGCTTTAATAAGTTGTATTTACGCATAATTTACTTGTGATCTTGAATTTTAAGTAATATGCTTCAACAAACAGTACCTTATGCATCAAAAATGGTTTTTATGAGTTTTTGTCAAATGATTGTATGTGAACTTTGTGTTCCATAACATAATAGATCAAAAACAATTTTATTTAAATCAATACAAATCATAAATCAACCAAACAATGGTCAATCAATACAACTACCTTGAAGCTTACCTTGAAAGAGAAACAATCAAGATTTTGGGATGAGAAGCAATCGAGCTCTAATGAAGTAAACCTAAACCGACAAAGAACCAGACAAAGAAACCATAAAGAATTGATACGTAATGAGTCAAAAACAAAGAAGCAAAAATCGATACAGACCATAAATCAATCAGAAGCAGTAGTCGAAACCCATGGGGTTGAAGCTTACTTTGAAAGAGAAGCAACCGAGCTTTGGGGAAGGGAAGTTGACAGTGATTATAAGAAATATTGAGTCAAAACCACTCATTAAATATGAAATCAACAATGGCTATCTACTCTTTAAAAAAAAAGATTATAAGGACGTTAGTTGGATTAGAGAGATTGTAGGGACGAATTAAGATTTCAATGGTAGTGGTATACTTTAAAAACATGTACGTATGCATAATTAACTTGTATTTTTGATTTTTACGTAACGTGCACAAATTAATTGTACCTTATACATGGTAATTTATTTTTAATAAAATGAGCCAAATGCTTTATAATATGGTATAGATAAAAAAAATATTACATGGTTTTTAAAAGCCACCTCATCGATAACTCGAAAAACAGTACACATTACATGATCCACAGTGACGCTTCCCATGCTGATCTCCTCCTCTAAACCTCTTCCTTCTTGTATCCATCTCCGATGACACCACGTTCCATATTGACAACTGCCACAACCTCCATCCAAGGCTTACACATAAGTATCACATTGTTAGAATTCAACCCTTACACCTCTGTTCTATCCTCCATTAACGTCGCAGTCGTTTCATCGCCTGGAACCACCACAATCTTCTTGCAAACTTTTTTCGGTGGTAGCGGTGACATCAGTGATTGTGGTCTTGGTTGCAACAACTGGGTTTATTTTTTGGTTGGAAGTGGTGAATAATTATCTCAAATGATTTAAGGTTTTGATTTAGGCGAAACTTTGTGAACAATGAAGCTCGCCCCCAGAACCATCGACCTTGCTAAAATCAATTCTAATATGGGTTCTGTTGATTTGCTTCAACCATCGATATGGGTTTTTTTTTCTACCGTTTATATGCTAAAATCTTTTGGCGATCTAGTTGGTTCGAATATGGGGCTCGATTCCGTATGCAAATAAATAGTACGGTGAAGGGAGGAGTTTGTAGGTGGTGGTGGTCAGAGATTCATGGTCAGAGGTGGTCGTGGTAATGGGATGCATCGACGTTAAAGGATGCGGCAATTTTTAGTTTATAGACGTGGAATATTAGTTTTCAAATATAAAAGAATTTATGTTCCATGCCACGATCTATACTATATTATAAAGCAGTTGATAAAAGCTCTTAAAAACCACTTTTTATGCATAAAGTACTGTTTATTAATACATACTAGAAGCATACTCGCGCAATGCAGCGAGATACATCGTGATTTTTATATTTCATTTTATTCTTTATCTCAGTCGATGTCATAAGATGACTTTATGTGATTTTGAGAAAGCGGTGATGTTTTTATTTTTGAATATATCATAAAAATTTGACAAAAATATATTGATATTAGTATCAAATTAACTATTTGAAATTCCTCATTTTTTTGTGTAATTTTTTAATTCAAATTTTTTATAATTTAATTTATGTAGAATAACGAAGTAATTTATATTTGGTTTAATAATATAATTTTTTATAAAGATAATAATTATTTATTTTGTTGGAACTCGATAATTATTCTAATT
>NC_037529.1:60063499-60078402 GCF_001531365.2 Cynara cardunculus var. scolymus | reverse complement strand
TATTTCATTATTAAACTTAAATTAAATTATAATAAAAAAACAAATTAAAGAAATTACATAAAAAATGAAAACTTTTAAATAGTTGATTTGATATTAACATTGATTTTTTTTTAGATTTTTATGATATCTTCAAATTTATATTTTATTCAAAAATAAAATCATTATTGTTTTCTTAAAAACACATAAAATCGTATTATAACATCGACAAAAACAAATAATAAAATAGAACATTAAAATCGAGATGTCTCTCGCTGCATTGCGCGGGTACTCTTCTAGTTATTGATAACATGTCATAATTTCAATTTTAAGTATGACGGAAAATCTTAGTTGAGATTTTATTTGGGTCGCGTCATCCTAAAATGATGAATTTAAAAGTTGGTTCCTCAAAAATGAACCAATGACTGGACAAGTAAACATACATTGGAATCATGAATCGTTACTGCATTGAAAACGAAATCTATCATTTACTCTCGTTTTGTAACGCTATTTGCTTTAGTTATCGATACATGGTCGATTAAACTTAGAATCTTATGGTTAATAGATGACAAGCATCGAGAGAAAGACACACACTCTCACACACACAAATACACACACACACATACAGGGAGAGCGAAAGACTCTTGGGATCATGTGAGACGATCATCTTTTTGCGAGATGATCATAACTTATGGTTAATATATGCGTACGACTTTCAAAACGTTAACTTCTGATACATCTTTCAAGTATTACTCTACTGTAACTCAAGAAACTACAACCAATTTAACGACAACTACATTTAGACACTGATCATAACCTTGAATATAAACAAACAACACTTGAAGGGGAAGCCAACAGTTGTCGGGAATGAGGTCATCCAAACTGAAGCAAACGACCCACAGTTCGATCATCGACCAAATACAAATGTCGTGATTAATCCCAAATTTAGAAACCGACATGCAACATTCATATATGCTTTAACAGAACAAAACAAACATGCATCAAAAACGAAAAAAACAAAACACATTTAAAGCAACTGACTAAACCAACGTAAAAGCATATAATTTGTTGCCCTAACTATAATTAGCGGAATTTTGAATCGGCCATAAGTCTTGAAAACCAGCTCAAATACTGTTAATTTTTTAACAGAATATAGTATATGCGTACACAACATGCGTATGCAGTATGAAAATACATGCACTACGACCTCGTATGACAGTTTTTATAAGAAGAAATTGAAACTCGACGTTGTAATAATAATCGTTACATGTATTTTACGTTTTTGGTATTTTAATGAACATATGGAACATAGAAGAGAAGGAAGGTGTTAGGGTTTGGTTTGGAGTAGAATTGGTAACAAAATTGGGATTTAGGGTTAATAATAACAAAATTTCTACAAATTGTGAAGGTTAAGCATAAAACTCCCCCCCTCCCTCCCCCTCCCTTCCCTCACACCAAAAAAACCAACACCAACACAAGAAAACTTCCGAAATCCCTTTTCCATCTCTCTCACACACACTAAGATAAAATCTCTTCTGCACGGCGTAATCAAAGCGGGTTCTTGGTGTTTTTCTCTCATTCTACACTCTGCGATACCATCTCGTAGTATATACCTACATGCTCGCTGTATCTATTGTATCTGCGTCCCTCATAAAAGCCAATTGAAACCTTTGGGTTTCTTTCGTATTTCACAGATAAACAAATTTCAAATTTCCCATTTGTAATCAATCTCTAAATCGCACTGACAGACAAAAGAGCAGAGGCGGCGTCTTAGGGTTTTTTCGGGTTTTCGTTTTAATCCAAGCCGTTAAGGGTTAGTCCGTTTAATTTTTGATAATTTGTGGTTGGTACTACAAATTTACAATACCCTTTTCTTGATTTTTCACCGGGTGTGTTTTACTGTGTTCGATAGACAAACCCTAGGGGTTTCAATTTGTCTGGCTTAATTGTGGTGTTTTGGGTTCTAGGGTTTGTTTATTTGTAATGGGCGTGGGCTAATTCATCCAGAAGGGTTCTATTTTGTGTTTTCAGATGATATAAGACGGTTTTGGTTTCCTGGGGGTGCTTATTGAACCTGTTTATGAGACGAAGGTCTTGTAAGTTTGTTCAATCGTGAGTTATGGAAGCCTTCTGAATACTGAGAAGCTTTTGTTGATCTTTGTTCTTGATCGGAATTTGGAACTGGAACCACAGTATATACAAAGTGTTAGGGAGATAAAGAGCCCTATTTTACAGTGTAGTTGATAGTTCAGGATTCTTTTATTGGACAGTGGTGGTGGTGCTCTTCAAGGGTTAGAAATTTACTTTGGAACCTGTCAATGGTGTTGATGGTTGGAATAAACTGATTAAATTGATTATCTTGATTCATTAATCGACAGCAAATTGGGATTTAGTTGGAGGAAAAGGTGGAAGTATTTGAGAGTTATTTCTCTGATGCATGTTGAGGCTTTTATGTTTGCTTCTTATGATGTTTAATACCAATTATGGAAAGAACTGAGCCAACATTTGTGCCGGAATGGTTAAAGAGCAGTGGAGGCTCAAGCACAACATCCCACCAATTTACATCATCTTCATTGCACCCTGGTAATTCTTATATTTATGTCTGTTGTTTCAATAAATATGGTGTTAATGATCATAATATCTGTTTTGACTATCCATCTGATGGTATCTTTCTTGCTGTAGATGAACAAGGCTCATCAAAGTCCGGGAGAAATAAGTCATCAGTTAATAGCAGCGATAACGATTTAGGACGTACTTCTGTTTCAGATCGAACAACTTCCTCATATTTCCGCCGCACTTCCCTTGGTAATGGTTCGACTCATCTACGGTCTTACAGTAGTTTTGGTCGAAACCATCGTGATAGGGACTGGGATAAGGACATATATGAGTTTTGGAGTAAAGAAAAGTCAGACAACAGACATCGGGATTATTCTGATCCTCTAGATAACATTTTGCCAAGTAGGTTTGAGAAGGACGGGTTAAGGCGGTCACATTCAAGTGTATCCGGAAAACGTGGAGAGTCATGGCCCAGAAAAGTAGTAAGCGACTTGAGCATTGCCAACAAAAGTAGCCACAGCAATGGCACTGCTTTACTTTCTGGTGGTAGTTCCCTTAGCAATGTGAAGACATCTTTTGAGAGGGATTTTCCATCTCTTGGAGCAGATGAAAAACAAGCAGATCCTGATATAGGAAGGGTCCCATCACCTGGATTGAGCTCAGCCATTCAGAGTCTGCCAATTGGTAACTCAGCTGTGATTGGTGGTGATGGGTGGACCTCAGCACTGGCTGAGGTGCCTGTAATTGTTGGTAGCAATGGAAATAGCACCTCTGTTTCACAACCTGTTCAACCAACTTCAATCACTGCAACTACAAGTATGACAGGAGGTCGCAATATGGCTGAAACCTTGGCGCATGGTCCTCCCCGTACTCAGACTGCTCCCCAGGTAGCGCAAATGCTTCTCATGGGTTCCACTATAGTATATAATCGCATAGTGTATGTTTACATTTAACTTTTTATTGATTGCAGTTGACTGTTGGAACTCAAAGGCTCGAAGAGCTTGCTGTTAAGCAGTCCAGACAGTTGATTCCCATGACTCCTTCCATGCCTAAAGCCTTGGTAAGGGTTATCTGTCCCCTTGTTTATTTTTCATACCCCATAATCTGCATTTTTGTTTCTGTCTTGTAATATTTATACCAGGCCTTTTGTTTCATATTCTAATGCTTATTCTGCGCCTTAGGTGTTTGATTCTAGGAATTCTGTTCCTGTAAAAGTAGATACTCTGTCTTTCGTGGTATGAGGCTCAAACCATGTTTGTACTTCTTTTGTGGAGGTTTTACCCTCAATCCTTAAATTTGAAGTAATGGTTTATTTCGCGCCTAATAGTTAGGAGCTTCTTGGTTTATGTAGCATAAGTTCTTTCTGCAGGCATGTATTATAAAAAGTGTTCGAAACTTAAAATACGTATTTGCAAAAATTTAAAAGGAACTTCTATTTAGATGGACTGATTTTTTTATTTCATAATTTTGTATCAAATAATAATGTATGTGACTTTCATGGGTCAGAGGAGGTATCCTTTTTAATAACATCAACAACTCATTACCATCACAACTGAAGAAGAGAGTAGTTATCAGGGCTGCAGGTATCTTTTGTAATCAATGACTTGATGCGATCATTACGAAATTTGTTGGTTTGTATCATAATCTATGCTGTTATACTGGTCAAAATACAAAATAACGGTCAGGACTGAATACTAATATTTGAAATAACAATTATAGCGGTGGTATAGCGGTTCATATGATATTTCTTAGAATTATATATATATATATATATGTATGCATAATAAATGTAGGGAGGTTCATACGAGAATGGTACGTATCTAAGAAAATAAGAGAATAATTGTAGGCCAATCATTTATTTGTTTTTTTTATTTTTATCAACATTTAAAAGAAGTGTGATTTAGTTTTTCATTTAAAATATTTATTTTTATTGAAGTAGTTTATTTAAGAATTTTTTACACTTTTCGTCAAAAATCTTATGTGATATCCACAATTAATCTACTTTTTTTTTTCCAAAAAAGAATCGCTAATTTTCGATTAATGTGTCATATGCGATATTGATTATAGTGGAAAAGAAATGTAAGTTATCTATAACGTTACATGTGATATGTGTAAATTACGAATTACTTTTCAAGTACATGTGATCATATACATTTTAAATGTGTTTTGCTACACATCACATGAAATTCTGTTTTCATTAATTTTCTTTTTTAATGTCTAACTTGAATCATTTTTTTCAAGCTTTAATTCACATATGATTAGGAAAACATTTTGAAACAAAATTCGTTAATTGTGAATCACATGCGACTTTGACGAAAATTGTATTTTTTAAAATATTGCTTTAAATAAAAAATGGATTCTTTAAATGAATACGCTTATTATAAATGTATTAAATATAAAATATTTTTTAAATAAAAATTTAAAGCATAATAAATTCATAAATATGGTAAAACTAGAATCTTAAATAAATGCCTTAAATAACGTTTATATAACTAAATTACTTTTATGCCCTTATTAATTTATTTTTAGAATTATTGATTTAAGGTATTATTTAATGAAATATATGGTCCATATTCATTCTCTTATTTTCTTAAATACGTACCATTCTCGTATGAACCGACTCTATATAAACATATCATATGCATTAATTAAAAATATAGTTTCAACATCACAACATCAACTTAAACAAGAAGCTGAGACTCGTGGCCATGGGACTTGTCTAAAGCAGAAGCAGACGCTGGAGTGGAGGAGGCTGTCGAACGTGGTCGTGGGACTCGTCTAAAGCAGAAGCATAGACGCTGGAGAGGGGGAGGCTGTCGAATGGGAAAAACCTACAACTTCCAACTTGGGTTGATACTTGATAGAAAGAAATTACTAACCATAAAGTGTTAATGGATTAAAATTTGTTACAGCCCAAATCAAAATAAATAGCCCAAGTAAAAAACTCAAACTAAAGACCAAAAAAACCCAACCTAAATATTGTTATTGCGGACCGCAATTTGCCTAAATATCGGTCAAAAATAGCGGTGAATTGCGCTGATCAGAACCGCTATTTGACCACCGCTGTTTTCGTAACTGATATTTCGCTGCTATTGCACCGCTATTGCGCCGCAATTAACAGCATAGGTCATAATTGACAATGTTAAAACTAGAAAGAGTATTTTGGGTACAAAATAGGCAAGTGTAATCTGTCCATGATGAATCTCGGCCAAAAAAAGTAAAAAAGCAAGCAGAAAAAGTAATGGGAAGAGGAACCTGGTGCTTGTCATAGAATTGAAATTGTTTCAGTACTAGTCTTGGTGAGTCAGACGAGGAGACAGAGACATGGAAGAATTTGAGAATTTTGGGAAGGTGCTTTGGCACTGATAGATAAATGGAACTCAGCAGGGTATATGTTTGGGAGATCTTTTTCAGGAACTTACCTTACATTAGCTCTGAAATTGTAGATTTTAAGTTTGCTAATGTTGGTGTAGTATGGCGATTGGTAGTTGCAGCAGTTTTCTTTACGATTGATTGGGTGGTTTTTTGATTTTGTATCGGAAGGTTTGTTGAATAAAATCTCTAATTATTTGTCAATGCTTTTCTTTTCATGCCAGGGTGATCCATCTTGCCTTTTGAGTTTTCATTGTCTTAGGTTTGGCAATTGCGGCATTGGTGCCAGATAGTTTCAGTATGTTTTTATAGTTCAGGGCAGTTGGTTTTTTCTGTAGTATTTTAGTTGGGTCAGTTTTCTTCTACTTGTTTTGATTTTACTTACTTTAATAAGATTTTTTACTGTTTCAAAGAAAAACAAAAAGCATTTTGGGTAGCAGTGGATATGAGAATTGTTGACATCATATGTTTGCTGAATCAGTACCATGGCCTGATTACTCTTGTTGTGGACCCTTTGTGTTCACCAAACTGTCTCCTAATCTTTGCAATATTACTTTTTGTGAAGCCTGGTTTAAGTAGAAGATGGGCATGTGTCAAATATATTGGTAAAATTTTGTTTACAGACGGCCCTTTCTTGGTATAAATGTCATTTGTGGCTTATTCAAATTCTTCTTGTCTGCTTGTAAGTTGGACAAAAAGATCGGCGTTGAGAGATATATGGTTGTAGTTATGCTAACACAGCAACTACAGACTGATTTTACTCTGTTGGTATGAGTTTAGTCTGTCCATATTAAATGTCACTATGAATTTGTGTCTTAAAGGAATGTGTATTTGGCCCTTTCCATATTATGACTTTAGAAAGGTAAACATGTTGATGTGTTTGTGTGCACAAAAGGCCTGGGACTGGTTAGGAGCAGCAAGACAGCCTGGCCAAGACTGGTTAGGGCTGCCAGATTGCCGACCCTTCTCAGAGCAAAAAACTTGCTAAGATTTGGGAGCAGGACTGGTTATGAAGGACCTTAAATTTCACATTACAAGTTTCCATGTATCTTTTACAAATTGTTTTGTTTTAAGAAGTTTCTATTCTTAGTGTCTTGGATTTATAAAGTGTTTTAAGTTCCAAGTTTTTAAATTCTTTTTAACTGAATTGAAGTTTTCAACTTTGTAATCCAATAATGATAATGTATTTTTATGAAGTTTTTATCTCAAGTTCATTTTTGTTATAGCTTACCTTCTAATTTTAAATTTTATTGTTAGAATTTACTAGGCTTATAACATTAATCACACAGTTTAGCTTTAGATTAGGCTTTGATGAGTTACATGTTAATTCACACCTTAAACGAGTAACTAGGATGTTCATTATTCCATCTCTGGTTGTAAGATTCCTTTTAGTTATGACACGTGGATTTAGGTTTTCAATATTTGAATTTTCCTTTACCTTGTTATAGTTTATAGTGGCATTTGTCATTGCTGCATCTAGTGAATGTAGTAATATGTGAAAGTTCTGTTTCATTGTTTCCAAAAGCACTGCCATAGTTTCTAATAAGAGAACTGAATGAAATAATTGATATATGTTGTAGTTGCACCTAGAGGATCTAGTTATGTGAAATGGATTAACACGAACCCTAGTGTAGCCATAGCCTTCTAGATTCGATGAGGGTGAATACACACTTTCTTAAGCCTACGGTAGAGGTTGATTTGGGTCACATGGTGGTTATTCCTTGCTAACATTTTGTTCTATGGGAATCATGGCTTTTGCTTATGTGGTTAAAAGTGGTTCAAGCTACGCTCTGAATTCATTAGAATCATTGAGATGATAGATAGCATCACTAGTTATATTCCTGTGAAGGCTCACTCATCTATTTCTCTTTTTCTTTTTGACGAGTGTGGAAAGGATCTTTTATTCGAGGTATGAGACATGTCTTGTGATAATCTTTCTTGCGACCAATTCACATTCTTCTTCTTTAATGTTTGCATGCCATATTTTCTTTTCTCCTGAAATCCTATTTTGTTCATTTTCTTGGAAGACATTGCTTTCTCAGTTTGGAGGTGTTAACTTTAGGATAATTCATATTCTGAAGCTGCATTTCTATAAGATGGGAGAAGCAAAGGAAAGGGAACGTCCCATGAATACATGAGGCTGATTCAGCTGGGGCATATTTGGTAACATTGACAGAAAAAGTAAATAGGCACAATGATGCATGGTACACAAGCTGCTCGACAAAGATAGAATGTTTATTTTGTTTTCTTACTATGTAGGACATGACAGCCTAACCAAAGGACTAGGATAAAACCATCTGAAACTGCATTATGCCCTTCTTATTACATCTATGCATGTAATTGGAACATAATATTCCCTTTATGGTTCTCTATTGTACATATTTTGTTTTAATCTAATATTGTGAACTTCTCTTTAGGCCTTGAGCTCTTCTGATAAACCAAAATTGAAGATTGGGCAATCACAGCTTGTCAACCATCCACACACTCCTCGACCGCTCTCTGTGAAGTCTGATGTTTCAAAGACGTCTACTGTGGGAAAACTTCTTGTTCTTAAGCCCTCACGAGAAAGGAACGGTATCTCACCGACTGCAAAGGAGAGTTTGAGCCCAACAGGTGGTAGCAAATTACCAAATAGCCCACTTGCTGTACCCTCAGCCATTGGATCTGCTCCACTGAGAAACATGGGTAACAATCCAGGCGTTACTGCCGTGGAGCGAAAGCCTAGTGTGGCTACTTTGGAGAAGAGACCTTCATCGCAAGCTCAGAGCCGAAATAACTTCTTTAATCTTATGAGGAAGAAATCCATGATTAGCAATTCTTCTGTTGCCCCTGATACTGGTTCTTCTGTCTCATCAAGTGAAAAGCCTGGTGCACCCGTCGCCCCTCCTGCCCATCTGGGTGGGTCTGAATCTAATACCACGGTGGAGACTAAGGTTGATTTGACCTGCAAGGGTGATGCTTGTGTTGCAACGGTGAGATCTACTAATAATGGGAAGAACCATTCAGGCCCTGATGCTGTTCTTTGTTCAGAAGAGGAAGAGGCTAGGTTTTTACGTTCTCTGGGATGGGATGAAACTGCTGAGGAGGAGGAAGGCCTCACCGAAGAGGAGATTAGTTCTTTCTACAGAAATGTAAGTATGGTAGAGTAATTTCAAATTTTTTCCACCTTACAATGCGTTGCTCTTTTTTGTTTTTTCGTTCTCATTTCAAAACATGCCCTCACAACTCATCATTAATCATTACATACAAGTAACTGAAGGTCCTTTTTTAATCATCATAAAAGACCATTACATTTTGCAAAGGTTTTATATAAATACTTGAGCTATTATGTGTGAAAATTTGATGAATATCACGTGTTGGATGACACTATTAAGATTAGCTGAATTGATGATCATGAGGAGGGACGATCATCAAGAACTGTATGAGTGCTTGTTGATTCACAACAGAATGTGAATTTGAAAAGTTGAGAAAGCCAAAAGGCCATTTTGATTTGGGACGGAGGGAATGGATTTTGATGGTCTCTACATGTAGTCTTTAGTTAGAGATGCACAAGAAAGACCAAGCCTGAAGTGCGGGCCTAAGGAGCTTGAAGCTTGGTCTGGGCAATGCCTCAGAGCCTGACTAGGTGAAATTTTTGGGGCAGACCCTGGAAAAGCCTGATTGGGTCCTTCTCCAACCTTAAAGCCTGGCCCGGTCTAAAAATCCTGGGCCTTCTTTACTCACTGAGCGGGCTTGGAAGACCCGGGCCTTGTGCATCTTTAGTCTTTAGTGTTTCTATTAGCAATTTTCAAATATTCACATTATCCAAAAGCATAAATGGTACATTTCTTGAATATGGGCAGTATCCAAAAGCACAAATGGTGCATTTCTTGAATATGCACACCATCTGAAAGCACCAAATGGTGTACTTAGATTACAGTCGTATGTGAGCATCGTGTTGACATTGAAGTTTGTGTTTGGTTTTGTTTGCAGTATCTGAATTTAAAGCCGACATCAAAAATTTTGAAGGGGACAAAGCCGAAGCCATTAATGGAGATTTCTTCCGACTCTAAGCTGGACTCTTGAGTTACCATGGTAGCAGGAAGGCGTTGATTTTCGGCAGGCTTTGTTTTTGTTTGTTTTCATCTTTGGGAAAGAGAGGAAGGGAATTGGGAAGTTTTGAAATCCTTGCAGTCGAGTACATAACATATTGGTCCAGAAAAAAAGGCTTGAACTTTGCTTTGAAGGTGTTATCCCCCTCCCTTACTTTTATGGGTTGAGATAGTAGTGACAGACTAGGGTTTAGGGATTTACAACTGGTTGTGCAAAAAAAATCTGGGGTTTTGTTGGTTTTACTTTTTTTCTTTTCTTTTCCTTTCCTTCTTGAGAGGGAGGGATTCAGCTGAATTCAACAAAAAATAGCTTATGATGGTTTATTAGGCATTTTCATGAAAGAGAATATTAGGTTTTACATGTTTCTTGGTTGGTCCCTTTACTGGTCTGATTTGCAGGTATAACCAGAGGTGGGCAAATATCAATCGTGCGTGTTTTTGGCTAGTCGTTCCGTAATTGGTCCTAGCTGTAACCGGTTCTTGAATGCCATCATGTAAGAATTAAGCGACACATGATTGTACTAAATTCAATGGTGTATCATCATCATCATCATCCCCTCTTAAGAAGTGCATCAAAAGTTATATGGCCATGTTTTAGACCCTACTTCTGTATGGGACTTAATGGGTTCAGACATTTTTGATAATACACAACTTTTAATAGAAGAGGTGGAAAAAGACACCAGTGATAGTAATGCCCTAACATGGTCCTAGTACCTTGTTCGTATATGGTCTTACTGATGTATACGACTACTTGCACATGTACAGATGGTCTCCGGTGTCGTTTCAAAATCCTTGTAAACTTGTTTTGACAAATCTCCTGTCTATAAAACCTATTTTACAAGAAGAGATGGCCTGTGTGGATATCATATGCTTTAGTTTGATATGTTAAAGTAGTCAATTGGTTGATTTGAAGCAACAATAAATATACAATGACATGTTATCTTGTGATGATGATGGTGGTAGGCACATGAGGTCCCTTAGCCCCTAAGATACCAATGCCTTACTCGCCTCAATTATTCGTCATCTTCCATGCTTTTCTTCTTTTCTTTCCTTTTATCAAACTGTAGATGTTGTTGGTGATTTGATTCACTTCTTTTAATGATTTTTCTTTTTGGTATTATCACATGTTTATGACTAAATAATTATCCGGTAAGTGTGATCGTGTAACTTTTCTCACTTGATCGCATATGGCAAGGGCTGAAAATCTTACCTGGTAAGAGCGATGATAGAGATAGTCTTACGCGGTAAGTGATGGTGAGGAGTCTTGCCCGGGTAAGCGTTTACCGGGTAAATTGTTGCATACGATACTGTTTTAATATACTACGATCTTATATGGTAAAATTGATTATAGTGTTTCACTCTTACACGTAAGCGCTTACCGGGTATGTATTTGGGTATACGTCCCCTAAGTTGTTTTGAATTGAATATATTCATATAAAAAACTGAAGTAGATATTATCAGTATAATTATTTTGTAAGTTAGTTCATCTCTGAAATTTAATAATTTATCGAGGATCTAATTCAAAAATTAACATACATATCTGGTATCTATGACAAGGATTTACTTCTAAAACAGTAAAAGAATGGTTCTAAAAGAGTTACATATGTATATGTATGTATGTATGTGTTATGGAGACATGTTCAAATGAGAACGCTAACTATTTAAGAAAACAATAAAAAGTCGTTAATTTACAAAATCATATATAATTCACACCCCTATCCATGAATTTCTCCATCACGTACATAAATATCGATACCTAATTTTATGTTCTTAATGTATAAATTAACTTAATTTTAACATAAAAATGGTGCAAATAACATTCCCACCGAAGAATTGCTATTTACACCCTTCTTTAATATTAAAATCAGATCAATTCATACATTAAAAATATAAAAAATAAGTTTGAATGTTAATATGTTGTATCAATAACCAAAAAAAGTCTGTTGACTCTTCACTGTGACCATCACTCTGACAGCAGCTCAAAGAAAGCAAAGGGGGAAAAGAAGTGGGGGCCCTTCCTTACTCACCCTTTACTAATTACTCCTCACTTCCCACCACCACACTTCTCTCACCGGACCACAAGCCATGACCGGCGCTACCAACCATCACTTCCAACCGCCGACGTCGCACCACCACCACCAACCACCACCCGCGTCGCGTCACCACCAACCGCCCAGTTCGCATCACCACCCACCGCCCATGTCGTACGACCAACAACCCCTCCCATCGCCTCCGTCGCATAACCACAACCACCGTTACCGCCACCGAGAACACTACTACCCACACTCGTCCTCCTCCTCCTCTTCCGCCTCAATTCGAGGCTGCTGTTGCTGCCTTATCCTCCTCTTCTCCTTCCTTGCCCTCCTCGTTCTCACCGTCGTCCTCGTCATCGTCCTCGCCGTTAAACCTAAAAAACCGCAGTTCGATCTCCAACAAGTGGGCGTTCAATACATAAACCTCGCCGCCCCCGTGAATGCTCCGACCACCGCGTCTCTGTCCCTGGCCATACGCATGCTGTTCACCGCCAAAAACGACAACAAGGTGGGGATCAAGTACGGAGTGTCGACGTTTAATATCATGTACCGTGGGATTCCCTTGGGTCGGGGCACCGTACCCGGGTTTTATCAACCCGCTCACAGTGTGAGGCAGGTTCAGACCACGGTGACGGTGGATCGGGTGAATCTGTTGCAGGCGGACGCTGCTGATTTGGTGAGAGACGCTTCGCTTAATGATCGGGTCGAATTACGGATCATGGGTGATGTCAATGCCAAGATCCGGATCCTGGGGTTAACTTCACCCTCTGTGCAGGTTAGCACCTTGCATTGTCTTTCACTATTTTCAAGAAGATGATGCTAATTTAGTTATGGATGCCATTGTTGAACTGTGTCATTGCTCAGTACTATTAGGTTGGACAATTGGATCATATAGCATTCGACAAAACTCTTAAAAACCATTTTTAACCATTTTTTATGCATGAAGTACTGTTTATTGATGCATGTTACTTAAAATTTAAGATTACAAGTAAATTTATAAATAAGTTTAACTTATTAAAGCTCCATATTTGAATTCGTATAACTAACTATAGATAAATATAATTAAATACAGAATAAAATTCTCGTTTTAAAAAAATCTAGAATATAATTAGGATAATCATTGAGTTATAACATAATACTTAATTATTATCTTTATAAAAAATTATATTATTAGACCTAAATTAAATTTATTTGTTACTAAACTTAAATTAAATTATAATTAAAAAATTTGAATTAAAGAAATTACACTAAAACATAAGAACTTTTAGGAAGATTAATTTGATAGTGATATCAATATATATATATATATATATATATATTTTAAATTTATATTTATTCAAAAATAAAAACATTATCGCTTTCTCAAAACCACATAAAACCTTATTATATCGACATAAAAAAAAGAATAAAACGAAACACTAAAATCAATATGTGTCTCGATGCATTGCACGAGTACCCTTCTAGTAGATATATGATTAGGCTGGTACACACTATTTTGATCGTACGGAGGTTAGACTTTTGTCTGTCTTGCTAAAGCACCTTAACCCACGTATAAAGACCATCTCCAACAGCCACGTAATTTTAACAGCTTTTTGCTCCAAACAACTATGCTATCTTGTATGTTAAAATAGAGAAAATAAAAGATAAATTTTTATTTTATATTTTCTTACCATTAAGAAGTATTGAGAATAAGTGTGTATGAGAGAAAAATAATATTTTATTAAACGTATTTAATATTTTAATAATATAGTTACTGTTAGAATTGCTAAAATAAAGTAGTTGTTGGTAGGGGTGCTCAAAAATCCGACCAACCCGATCAACCCAACCCAACGTGAAATAACCCAACCCGAAGCAACCCGATGTCTAATCGAGTTGTAAAATTGTCAAACCGTAGGTATTGAGTTGATATTGGGTTACTATTATTTGAACCCAACCCAACCCGATGAACCCGATATTCTTTTATTTCTTGGATTTAATATGATTGTTGAATTTCTATTAATATATACATTAGACAATTACACTATCATGTATGCTTTTCATATACACATATTTTCAAATTATTCATATCTCTATATAACTCATTGATATATATGTTCAGTAACTGTGAACATATATATGTAAATTGAGAAAATTAACTGAATGTAATATACGTAAGAAATATGGATAAGTTGTATCAAATGGTTGATGATGAAAAAGAAATTATGAGTAGAGAAATAACATATTCAAGGTTAGAAGAATATTTTAATATACCAAAGTATCAACCCGACCAACCCGTACGGGTTGGGTTGGGTTGCACTTTGGTTTGGGTTGGGTTAAGATTTTCCCAAACCGCAAGCATTGGGTTGGGTTGTTCAGCCCGGACCGGGGTCAGTATAGAATGAAGGTCCCTTTTAAGGTCTTTTTAACTATGTAGGTATCCTCCCTTGCTTATCTTTAAATGCCCCCTCTTGGATTGTTCAAATGTCTTCAACCCGATCAACCCAACCCATGAGCACCGAGTTGAAGGTAACCATTTATATGTTTTAGAGAAAATTTAGTATAACTATTGTTGGAGATGCTTTTGTAGAATGAGTGAGAGGTTTGAGTTTCGACTCTACACACTACCTAGTTGGGACCCACATTTTTACCTACACTTGTGGGACCCCATGATTTACGGACCCACATTTTTACCCACGCTTATGGGACCCCATGATTTACCTTCTTACGAAGGTGGTGGGTCCGGTACAGTGGAGTCACTCTAAGTTAGAGATGGCCAAATGGGCCCGGCCCGGCCCGTAACCGACGGAGGACCGGGACCGGGACCGGAGAGGGACCGGTTGAGGGACCGCCGGTTATGATCCGGTTAGGGTTTTTGACGTTTTTTGGGACCGGGACC
>NC_037529.1:60048714-60062959 GCF_001531365.2 Cynara cardunculus var. scolymus | reverse complement strand
GGTTTTTGTCGCGATTAGGCCCGGTAGGGACCGGTTAAGGCCCGGCCCGGGACCGAATTTTGGCCACCTCTACTCTAAGTAGGGGTGACAATGAGTTAGGTTTGGGTTCAACCCATTTATTAATCAGGTTGAAAATCTCAACCCAACCCATTTAATTAAATGAGTTGATATTTTTCAACCCAACCCTTTTTGCAGGGTTGGTTAACTTCCTCTTATAGAAGGTGTGGATGTCAACTTGTGGCTCATTCGGTTTCTTCCAGGGAAGGAAGCCGAAAGATGCCTGATGGCTCGTGAAAGTTAAAAGGGTCCATGTATCAAGTAGAAACTTGATTATCAATGGCACGTAGAAAGCCTTGTACGAGTCACAACCCGAGTTCTTGAAGTCTAGATACACCACGTAGGTGCAATGCCAACACCGAGTATGCAACTAGAGGTTTGGCGAGAAACCATCCTCCAACTAGTACTCTCAGGAAGTGTAGTTACTAGTTATGATCCTGTGCGATACAATGGGATGTAAAGTTTTATTTAAACCGAGAATGAATAATTGATGTAATTCCTCATTATAAAACAATCTGAATTTTTTTTTTCAAACGAAATAGAAATTATAATCATTTGTAATCATACACTACACATAAACGATTAAAAATGCTAAACTGTTTTGGCTATTTTTGGAAATACGAGCTTCCACTATGTGAAAAATTATTACAACAAAGCATGCTGGTCTATTAGCGAAAAAGAGTCAAAAAGATCATATACTTGAACTACATTTGACTAAAATGCATAGGGGTTGTTTGATAGTTGTTGAATGGTTTGGTGCAGAATGATTAAGAGGCTCTCATGATATAGTGTAAAATGAAATATAATTGTTTACAATGAAATTAGGGCGCTGAATGGTTAAGGAAGACCAATGATGCAAAATCATTTAGATGATTTTAGAACCATTAAGAACTAGACTTTTTTTTTTTGCCAAACAAGATTCATCTCTTAACGATTTAAAGGTTGCCTCTTAATTAAACCCTTTAGAAAACAAAGCATTTGACTCCATTTTATAGGCACCTATGCATGTGGGACATGCTTTTATCTTTTTATTTTATGTTGGTAAAAAAGTTGTTAACAAACCATATCTCTTAATGAATAAGTGAAGATGCTTTATGAATGTTGTACTATTGAAATTTAAAGTTCTCAGGGGCCGTTTACCAAACACTTACTGGTAAAATTCAATACTATTATTTGCTTATCGGGTAAGATTTTAGTCAACAAAAACGGCTTTCTATGTGACAATTTAACCGGTAAGAGCTGACCATGGTAAGAGTCATTTCCCTCACTTACAAGGTAAGACTCTCAGTCCTTGCTTCGTTCTTACCGGGTAAGATTTTTGGTCCTTACTATATTTATACAGTAAGGTAATATAACTTGTTAAGCGCTTACCCAAGTAAGCGTTTGGTAAACGACCCCTTAATGGTATAAATTTTATATGTTATAGAAGCTTCATGATACATGCAAGAGTTGAAACATATGGGTTTTTGTTGTGTTGTATAAAAGGGAAGAATGCAAAGGGTAATAATGGAAATTGGATATGATGGTTTTGTAGGCATCAATTGATTGTGCAATAGCCATAAGCCCAAGGAAGCAAGCTCTCATTTACAAGCAATGTGGATTTGATGGTTTGAAAGTATGATCCATCTCATCTCATCTCATCTCATTTCATCCAATTTTAAGGGAAAAAAATGCATTGGTTTTATTGGATTTTGAGTAGGGTTCGTTATGCACGATTTGATTTCATGCGGTTTAACTCCGACCAGTATCAAATCATTGAACGTGGTTCGATCAACCATTTGCTTTTTATGGTTACTCCAATTTTTGTATACTTCAACGAGAAAGGGAGGTTGCTTATGAAACGAACTGTGTATAAAATGAAATTACTTCTATTTAATTTTTATCTTGGGAAAAAAGACACGTTTAAGGGTTAGGGTTGGGTTCACGTGAGACCCGTAAGACTAATTTATGTTCATTAATCAACTTTATAAGCTAATGATCTAATGGTCTAAAGTTGCATGGTGGCAATTTTGTGATTATTGAGAAGTCTCGTGGCGTTTATGAATGTTCAGATTATTAGATTGTAGATCTAATCCAAGGGTTGAGAATTGGTCTTATGGGTTTCACGAAAAACCCTTGGTCTCACATGATCCCCAAGTCTTAAGGGTTATCAATAGGTTTTTGTTATTTCTTTATTCTTTAAAGGGTGGTTTCTACTCGAAAGAAAGGGAGATTTTTTTTACGATATTTGTAAAAACCAAATCTATAATCCGCGGAAGATCAATCAAGTCGATTTTTAAAATTTGATGTTGAAAACCCTTCTTATAACTAACGATTCTAACGGGGAAACTTGTCAATCCAAAAACCTAGATTCTTGGATGTACAATTAAACACCTATTTAATGTGAGCTTTCATTCGATTCGGCTTATTGTCTTGATACATTCCTAAGATACAAGCTACTAAGCCACAAGGGTGGTGCCTGATTGGTTTGCGCTTGGCTCCAAAGGTCAAAAGTACCAGGAGGTCCCGAGTTCAAATCTAATGAGAAAAAAAAATCCCTTTGTGGCCACGGAGGTTCAAATGCAGTGACTCCGGACTATCTGCAAAGCAAGTGGTTGGTCGTCCTGGGATTAGCCGACTCGTATAGCGGGTTGGATATCCAGGTTAATAAAAAAGGAGATACAAGCTACTAATTGTTGGTGCAAGTGTATGGTTTGATTTTGACAAATTGATATATACTAACAACTTATATTGTTTATGCATTAATATTTCCAATTGACGTGTTAGAAAATATCATCGTGTTCTTAATACACCATAACGTTGGAAATTAAAAAAATCATGGATCGACTTGAGATGAATGCCGTCTAAGAACTAGAAAAAGAATGTATGCCACGAATATATCAATGAATGGTTCTAGTCAAGACATTCTGTATGCTAGTTATCGTCTTACTGCACGAGCTAACGACAACCATGCACCACCTGTGTCCGCGTTCCCTATAAAGAATTATTAGTTGTGACGAGAGTTTAAAATTGGATGAATTTTACAAAAAGAATTGTAACAACTTTTATATAAAATAATTATACAAATTACCAAAGTCTTATATTTTTGAAAGGATTGTTGTATAAAATCAAAATTTTTGTTTTAGGAATGTAAGGGGTTTTTTTTTCCAATCAGATTTTTACATATGGAAAGATCAATTTTTGAAAATTGGTATGTTATAAATGGTCTAACCTTTAAAAACAACTAAAATATTACTCGCACAATGTAACGAGATATATCTTGATTTTAATGTTTCGTTTTTTTGTCTCTATTTATGTTATAATACAGTTTTATATGGTTATGAGAAAACGATAGTGTTTTTATTTTTTAATAAACTCTAAATACGAATATACATCATAAAAAATTGAATTTTTTTTTTGATATTTATACCAAACTAACTATTTAAAATTTCTCATTTTCTGTGTATTTCTTTAATTCATTTTTTTAAAATTTTTGGTTTAATAATATAATTTTTATAAAGAAAATAATTAAGTATTTTGTTATAACTCAATGATTATCTTATATTTTAGATTTTTTATATTTAAAATGAGATGATTATCCTCTATTTGATTATGTTTATCTGCCGTTAGTTACACGAATTCAAATATGAAACTTTAATAAGTTGTACTTACGCACAGTTACTTGTAATCTTGAATTTTAAGTAATATGCATAAATAAACAGTACTTCATGCATAAAAAATGGTTTTTAAGAGTTTTTATCAAATACTTTATAGTATAGTATAGATAAACAATCTTTCTAGACACCGTTTTAAACGCATGTGTTAGAAAAAGCCCAAAAGTTGGAGTCTAAATAACCATACAACTAAACAAACCAAAGGGCCTTTGACTTAACGGTATGTGAGTCTTTAGCCTCCTAATATGTCAAGGGTTCGAACCTCACCAAAGGTGAAGAGGGTATGAGTTTATTTGTTTTATTTGCCGTATACAAATATTATATACTTAAAAGAAACTAAACAATCATATTTTGTGTAGAATTTCTTTTTGGACTTTTAATTATGAAGTTGAATCAACATGCAATATCTTTTAAGTAATAAAATACCCTTTTGCAAGGATATGAAGCACAAAGATTGGTTTATATACCCACAAACCCAAAATTAGATTTTCTGGTTTATATACATACAAATGCTTCACAACATCATTTGTGTGATTGTAGAAAATAATGTAATTACTTCTTCTTCTTGTCTTCTTGAGCTCTTTCGAGTATAACGGGAGCCGCGGGTATACTAAACCACCACTCTCTCATTCTCCGCATCCATCTTTCGGTTTGGGCTCTTCTCATAGGCGAGTACTTTGTGAATTCTTCAAAGAAAATAAGTACAACCATACATCGAAAGGGTACAAATGTCATAATCAAAGCCAAAATCACGAGTGCCGCTGCAAATCTATTACTTGCCTGAACACACATACATATGTATACGTAAAGGGATAGATCAGTCTTTTGTATGTTGCAAGTATAAAGATGAACATTGGGATTCGCCTGTTTGAGACATTTATATAAGTAGGGCCACGTTCATTTGAGAACCGTGAGAACCAACATATTCATGAAGAATTAGGGCCGTGTAGGAAATCAAAATTTCGTGAGAATGATAGGAGCATGGAAATGCTAACGTAAGTTAAAATAAATTAACATATCTTAGCATGAAATGTTAACATGTTGACTTATGTGAACCTCCGCTAACAAAGTATTTTCTATGTTTCCTACAAAATTTAAGATTTGGATATATTCATCATGAATAATTTCTTGATAGTTGGTTTTCATGGTTCTCAAAATATTTACAATTCCTAAATGAACTTTCTATATATAGGTGGAGATTCAAACATGGACACCTCCGTTTTAAGAAAACACGAGAACACCCTTATCATATATGATAACACAATTGAGGGACCTAGTGGTGGCGGACGACTTGGCTCGCGACCTAGGGCCTCCCTGATTTAGTTATCACATGCGATGGATTATAGTATCACATCGAGAACACTCTTGTCACATGTGATAATACAAGGGGGTCTAGTGATGTGCAAACGACTTGACCCGCAACCTAGGTCGTGCCAAATGTTGTATGCATCTCTGATAGATGTGATTGACTATATATATACATATATATTACAAACACTTTAGTGAAAGAAACCAGTGACTAACTTTTCAAACTATTATGCCGATTTTTTTTGCAAACAAACTCTAGTTCAAGTGAAAATGCTAGAAAAACCATTGCAACTTTTAATAGTGAGATATTTTGGGAAATGTACAAGCAAAAAGAAACCATCATATTCGACACTTTTTGTCTAAAATCACACATTCTTGAAAAGTGTAGTTCTTTAAAAACCAACATCATGATTCGAAAAGTTAAATCACGCAGAAAACAAGTTGTTTCTGTAACCGAGTATATTAACCAAAATTAGCAAGTCCGTGACAAGCAAGAAATTGAACTACAATACCATCTTAAATGCCATCCTTTTTCTTTTCTCCCCGTAGGCCGAAACAATATACTTTACTTCAAATTTATTTATTTTCCTCCTTATTTTACAACTTATGATTTGTGAAATTTCAACTCTCTAATTTTCCAATATGGAATTGTGAAATTCCTCTCTTCAAAAAGATCAAAATCACTCTTAGCCTATCACTAATCTTGTATTCTCTTGTAGGGATGGGAGCCTCATCCTCCTTATGTCTCATTCACTGCAGTTAGATAGTTGTCTACTTTGTTCATTTGGTTGCTAAGGGTGGTGTGTTTTGCATGCGAGCAGTATGGGATTGGACAGAACAAAAAAAAACTTGTGTCATGTTTGACGTGACATTAGACTAGGACATGATGGGAGCAAATGCGACAAACATGACCAAAATACGTGGAACAAAAATATGACAGATAGGACAAGGTTGCTAAATTACTAAAGTACTTCTATCAGATTAAAACCCTAAAACCTTCCGTCATTCTTTCATCTGCCTACTTCACTCGTCCGCATAGCAAACACACTCTAATAGAAATAGCCAAACTTAAAAGAAGCAAAATCCTCTGTAAATTAGCTTTCTAAGGATTATACTTGTAGTTTGGTCTGAAAATAATTAGCGTACTTGCTAAATATAAAAGAAAACACCAAAACATGTTGGAAGAGCAACTTTTAACGGTATTTTGTAGCAAACTTACAAATACAAGTGATATAATTATTTAGCATGTCAAACTTTAGTGTTTTCTTTATTTATATTTTTGCATTCTAGCTAGAAGAATGTTAATCACAACGAAACTAAAAAAATGGTGGTAAGAAGCACATTCAGTTCAAGATATTTTCATAGCAAGTTAGAATCAAAGGTGAGTTCTCTACATTATTAGTTCACTAGGGGTGCGTTTGGTATGCAAACAAGACATGACTAGATCGGATGGGCAAGAGTGAGATAGTTGTGTGAAAGAATTATAGAAAGTTTTAAGGTTTAAATTTAACATGGGTACTTAATAATTTACCAATCTTGTCCCATATCCCTGATTTTTGTTTCACCTTTTTTGGTGGGACAGAAAAAAATGTATTTTTCTCCCACCAAGATCACGTCGTGTCCCAGTCTAATGTTGTACAAAACATAAGATAACAAATTTTTCTACTGTCATGTCTCCAGGTCCATATTAATTATTTTCTGGAAGTGTATGCCGTTGGTATTAAGAGATGAGAGCAGAAATTACCTGTGGAAATATGGATAAGAGCAGGCCACGTATTTTAAGGAGGACAACATTTCCCTCTTGGATTAGCTCTTCAGCCTGAGAAATTGCATTCTGAACAGCCAAGAGCTGCTCCATTTTGTTCATTGCTGGAGGCACTATGACCTTAAGTACATCAACTCCTTGTCTTTGGCTAAAACACCGCGTAAGCACCATATTAATTGCAAAAATGGAGAGTAGCAATGCAACCACATAAGACAGCCATCCGCTACACAAAGAAACATGGTATCAACATTTGTTATGTAAATCATTACCAAACAGACCTAGTAAATCCCCTGCTTGTGTAAGAGTGTGAGCAGACAGGTGGAATAAATAAAGACTAACATGCAATGAAAGCATGGAAAAAAGAAAAGGAAAAATGATAAGAAGAAAAAGTAAGGGAATAATTATTGTACTTTCACTTCTTGGTTTAGGTATTAAAACGTAAGGGTATCATTAAACTTTCACTTTTTGTTTAGATAGGAGTGGTTAGGTGAGAGTTAGAGGTTGTTTGGTATCGGCTTAATAGGCTTAATGGCACGTGTATAGCTTATTCGGACTCTTTATTCAGCATAACAAACAAACAACAATCTACTTTAAAACATTCGAGGATTAATGGAAAACAACCAAACAACCTCTTATGATTAGTATAAATACACGATACATCTCATTTGCTTCAATGCAATACACTCTCATTTTTGTAATAATAGGAGTTTCAAATGATGCAATAAAATAGATCCCAACAGTAGTACATGATACATTCCTACAGAAAACTTACCCATCCATAATCAGTATTAAAAAATTAGTCACCAATGTTGAAAAGGATTGTACATACTTATGTAAGGAAAGGTTCAAATGACCATAAATATTTTGAGAACCGCGAGAACCAACATACGCATTAATGCATATATACTATTATTTTCAATTCTTATATATGCACCGATGCACATATACTTGCCTATATAGTACGTATACATTTATGGATATGCCAATTGATAAATACATATTTTGATTGTGTATATGCATCAATGCATATAATGGTTCGCAAAATATTTATGGTTCTCTATCCAATTTTCCCCTTTTTGTGTAATGGGACAAACGAACCCCATATAAATGAGATCAAGGAGCTCAAGAAGAGGGAAGTATGATGATGTTTGTATGACCAAATTCTGCCCATCTTGTTAACAAGGGGTTCATTCTTTCATAAACGTGCTTCAGCTGTATGTTATCATAGGCTTCAAGAAATGCAACAGAGTGGAATTGGAGTTGATGGAATGAGGATATCTTCACTATTTACAATTTAAGGGGGGTGCTTGGTTGAGGATAATAGGTGGTGGAGAATGGAAATCGAAATCACCAATGGTGCTGGTTTAATGCAATGGAACGGACCCCAAAAATACATGGTAATGAAGCATTTCTCAATTATTGGGGACATTTCCATTCTGTTTGCAATATTATCATGATTACAACCACCATCATTAAGGGCTTAAGGCAACAGTATTGAAGCAGGAAATAGATATTGAAGTAATATTAATCTCACCAGTAAATGATGACTGTGGATACCAAACAGAATGGAAGAGACTTTGCAGGCTCATCCCAGTACAATAGTCTGAGAAGCCTAGTCCCAAGGTCAGTCACAGGAAAAAGCAACTCCTGAAAATAACAAAAAGGAATAATCAGTTTTTCGTTACGATGGATGTCACGGACATCCCACTCACAACTTTTAATTAGAGAGACAAGAACGCATAACAAATATTATTTTATCATTACTTTGCATCAAAAGAGATTATTAGTGATCATCATGACCTCGTTAAGCGATGCGGTTAAAAATGTTCCTACAAGTAAATAATCTATTCATCTTAGTAGCTTGAACCATAATGCATGTGATAATCATTTCATGAATTGGTATTCGATCCTTTTACGTATTCATGTTGTTTGAATCAACACCCTTGACCTCCAGGGAGGATGAGATCTACCAGGTTAGCCGGTTAGGTGAGGTTTGAACCCTTGACCTCTTTGGAGGTTGGGATCTACCATTAACTCGAGTATTGTTGGGCCAATAACCCTCAAGTGCAATTGACCAGTATTGTTGGCAATACAAGTGCTACTCCAACAGTTTGGTGGGCAATTGTATTTCCCCTTTTAAACTTAACTTCCTTATAAAAGTCATATGTGAATTAAGAAAAAAAACTAGGTTATTGTTACTGCAAAACCTTCAGCACGGCCAAGTTGGTGTCAAGGCCTTCAACTTTAGCTCCATCAACCGTTGCTTGTGCATCTGCAACCATCTTGTAATTGCTTCTTGCTTCATTGACGGCTTTCTCCAAGGGAGTAATCTCTCCAACAATGATCTCACCTGCAGTAATCAGCGACCGATTAAGCACATTAGAACTTGTGCCAAAGACAAACACAAGGCTAGAAGCCATGGCAATAGCTGAAACTGAATACATTCCATCACCGGATTTAGTGGGGTTATTTTTTTCTAGCTCTTTCGAAGTCAAAATGGTTGCAATTGTTTCCAATATCCGGTCTCCACCTGGAAGTTGATCACAAGCATTGAACATAAGACCTGCCTCATAGCACAGTGGGATTGTAGAATTCATGTGATTGAGAGCTTGTACTCGTAGAATGCCAAAGAGTGCTTTCAGCAGTGCTTCATCCCGTTCAACTCCAGTAATCCGGAATTTACTAATGAATCTGTGGGCATATAAAACTTCACGGATAATGGCTAGCCAATAGTCACGCCTGGTATGTCCTTTTAGCTCAGGAAGCTCCAAAACAACTGGTTCTGATCTACATGGCAATCCAAAATCAGTTCAAACAAATTTCCTGGAATTCGTGTAACCTTCAGGTGACAACAACTTCAATGACCAAACAGCACCACATACATTAGCATTGAAAAAGTCATGTGAAATTATTGTGTTAAACAAGATAAGATAACATATGCCCTCAAGCCTTACAAGGAATTTGATTTATACAAGACGGCCTTGTCAAACAGTCTTGTTCCCCATGGACCCGTCAACTCAGCCTTGACAACCTGCTTTAAATCATCTGCCAACTCATAAGCTATGGGCTTATCATATGAGACAACACGAAGAGCTTCAAAATACAATGCATGATCTGTCAGAGTTAACCGACCTGACATCATAGATACACGCATAGACTCGTATAAGAAATTCAGCATACCCCAGCATGTAACAAGTACCTCTCCTTTCTATCTATAAGAAAATTTCAGTGGTGATGGTTGAATATTTAACCTACCAGGCCAAGTTGAGATCCCTAGATGTTGAAGAACTGGTTGTGTGGTGACGGTACCATCCACTTCCAGAATCCTTTCCCCTCTTCTAGATCGTTGGGATGAAAGTTGAGATGATTCTGAGTGAGATTTGAGTTTTCTAATAGCCCTGTGAGAAAGTGAAATTATGTCAACCTTGTTGAATATATTCATCAAGGTAATACTTATGAGATATCCTCTGCATGGACACATGCAAGTAGTTTGATACCAGTCAAATCTGCAACCAGGCACCACCACCACCAAGATAGGATATAAAACTGTTAGAGAGTAGGAGACTCAAAAAGGCTTATGCACCGCCATATGACTCCCATGAGATACAAGCCACAAGCATCACTGTGTTTAACATCCCTTGTGACAATACGAGCAGAAAATGAGATTACAGGAGCATAAAGTACCTTTCTAATGCACTAAGGTATTTCTCATAGGTAGGAAATCGAAGCCGGCCTCCAGTGGATGCAGTAAGAAACTCAAAAACGTAGTTACTGATTATTACATTTGCTATAATAGGCACAGCTGGGGCTATTCGGGAGAACGCCTCAGCCCCCACGGTTGCATCCTCGTCTATCTGCATAGTGAAATTTGAAGCTATTAATGATTTGTTTTAAAACACGAACATAAAACAAAGGGACTGAATGATCTATCCTTTCATTGAAGCAATACTTGGCTATATATAGCCTTACAACTAACTGAAAACTCAAAAAACAACCCACTAAAGCACCCACTACTGCTTAATGCTGGTAAGCAACAGGAAATATTCAAAGCTACACTAACTAAACCTAAAGACAAACCCATAATTCCTAAAAAACTGGATACAAATATGACGACTACTTCAACAATCCCTCCCTTGAACTTATTGCCTTGACAAGCAATCATTTCAAATATGGAGCAACACACATTCCCATTGCTTCCTGTAGTTTATTGAAGGCTTTAAACTTAAGAGGCTTTGTCATCAATCTACAAGCTGATCTTGTGAACCACAAAATAACATTAACAACACACTTTCAGTAAGGTATCAAAGAAAGTGATACCGAACCCTAATGTGCTCGTGTGGCCATAAAACAATCCCTCCTTGAATGTTATTCCTTTGACAAGAGATCAGTTCAAATATGGAACAACAAAGGTACCACTGCTTCATGTAGTTTCTTGAAGGCTTCAAACTTAAAAGGCTTTGTCATCAAATCTGCTAGCTTATCTTGTGAACCACGAAATAACATTTGAAGAACGCACTCTTTAGTAACGTCTTGAAAAAAGTGATATCGAACACTAATGACCGAGCTACTGTGCCTCCACTCATCATGAACACATACCCGAAGTGCTCCGCTGTCCTTGATGTCTCTAGCATAGTCACTGTCAGTGAAACCAACCAAGTCAATTGCTATGTCCCATTATACAAAAAACCAAAATCTACTATTCCTTGTAGGTACCTTAGGATTCTTTAGGCAACTGCAACCTGTAGTTGCATAGGGTTCTCCGTGTAGAAACTGATGAGGCACACAACAAACATAAGGTTGGGTCAAGTGGCTGTGGGATACATTAGGCTCCCCATCATCTGCTTAAACAATGTTGCATCCACTTTAGCACCATCTTCATCGCTGCATATTTTCTTCCTGAAAAAATAGACCAACAAAGTTGCTCTTTGCCATCCCAAACAATCTCAAAACCTAAGCTGCCTATTTCTTTTGGCACATAAAGATACCACCAGATCTTTATAGTACTTCTATTTCAAGAAAAAAACTTCCATTCCCCAAAATCAGTCATCTCAAACTCCCTCCTCATTGAGCACTTAAACTCACTTAGCATGTCATCGTCATTGCTAGTAAACATCAAATCATCAACATATATACTCACAATGAGAATCTTACTTCCATTCCTTTTGATGAAGAGTGCTTGTTCACTAGCGCTACACTTGAAACTTTCTCTGAGAAAGTAAGAGTCCGTTCGACTAAACCAATGTCTAGGTGCTTGTTTTAGCCCGATATAAAGCCTTTTGAAGATTATACACCTTTTTCTAACTTCCTCTCTTCTCGTGCCCATTTGGTTGCTCTATATGACATCTTCAACTCCCGATGTAGAAATGTTGAATTGACATCCAACGCATGGTGTTTCCAGCCCCTTTGGGCTGCTAAAGCTATGGTCATCCAGGTGCATAAATTCGGAAGAATCAATACCTTGTGGCTTGGAATACCCTTTTACCACAATTCTAGCTTTGTATATGTTGACCTCTCCTAGACCATTAAGTTTGGTTTTTGTAGATCCACTTTACCTCGATCATCTTGGCATCAGCAGGTGGTTCCACCAAATTTAGGTTATATTTCTCTCCATGGATTCTATTACTTCATCAACTGCTTGTCTCCACTTTGAACTCTGAAGTGCCTCCTCAAACGGTGTTGAATATGCTTGACTGTCATTGCTCTACTTTCTTGTTCTTCTTTTAATAAGCCTTCTCCTAAAACATAGCCAACAGTGAGCATGGAAGCTCCTCGAATTTGACCCTCCCTTACCTCCAAGTTCTCTTCTCTAGCGGGTGCAACAACGTCAGCTTCAACAACTTCTTCCACAGGTCTTTCTTGCTCATCAATATCTCCCCTTTCAAGCTCAATAAACTGTTCCTTCTCATAGCTTGCATCCCAATCCCACATATGATCCTCTTCAAAAACCACATTACGACTAATGATGACTTCATCACCAACAAGATCATACATTTTACCAAAGGACCTTTGGCCTAGTAGTCCTTGGCCTCCGAGGAGGGTGTGTGAGTTTATTTGTTGCATTTGCCATATATAAATATTATATACTTGAAAAAAAAGATCATACATTTTGTTCCTTTAGATCTTTCGCTAGAGCCAAGCAGCACACAACTCACATTATTGTCATCATGTTTAATCCTTCTCGCATCTGAGATGGCTTTTCACCACTCCAAGCTACCTCTGTAGTCGTCTCCTTTACCGCTAGTGTAGGTGAGTGACTTATGATATGAACATTCCAACGACCTTCTTTAGGCCAAAAACGCTTGGGAACTTTCTTCTCTGACAGCATAGCTCTAACTCTGTTCATAACAGTTGGGTTCTTGGGCTTGACCACTTCATATTGTTACGGAGCGTAAGTTGTGGTCAGTTGTGTCTTCACTAAAATGATTCATCAAACTCTGTAGAGTTAACTTTCCTCATCTACGTGTTCTCAAACATTTGATAGGCAAACCTATTTCCTTTTCCGCAAGTATCTTGAAATGTTTAAAGTGATAAAATGCTTTTGACTTTTCCGATAAAAGAAAAATCCATGCCTTTCTAGAAAAATCATATATGAAACACTTTATGTACCTCTTCTTGCCTCTTGAAATTGGATTAATGGGGCCACAAAGATCAGCATGAACCACCTGCAGTCTTTCCGTTGCTCTCCAACTACTCACTTTTGGGATCGGAGTCCTATTATACTCGCCTTTCATGCATGCGTGACTTGAAGCAATTGAAGATGTAGTTTGTGGCAAGCCTGGCACCATATTCTTGAACTGCAGAGTGCACAAACCTTTATAATCGAGGTGTCCATATCGACAATGCCACAACTTAGATTGGTCCATGGTGCTAGCTTGAAGACATTTACCTTCTTTACTGTGACTAATGGTTCAGCCAGCAAGGCAAATATCCTACTTGCACATTTGCTCTCCAACTTATGTACCTCTTCTTTCACTTTATGTACCTCTTCTTGCCTCTTGAAGTTGTCCGACATTCAGTGGGGTGTTCTTCGATCCAAGTGTAGAATACACAATTACGCATCACCAGTGGCATAACTAATCCCATTTAACACCAACTACGACCTCCTTCCCAATGACCTTCATTGTAGTGTTATTTACAAGTTTGACAGAAAGAGCGAAATTAGTTTTCGAACTTGTAAACTTACGAGGATTTCTACACATGTGATTCAAACAACTGGAGTCGACAAACCAAACATTTCTCTTTGTTTCATGCAGGTCAACACATTCCATCAACAATCGCTCATCATCCTCTTCTAACACAACATAGTTGGCGTCCTTATTCATTGTAAGGCATCATATTGAAACTACCCTAGGTTGTGACACCTACAACACTCCACAATTGCTTTGTTGAAGTTATTTCTGCCACGTCCACGTCCAACAACACATATGAACTTTCTTTGTTGTGCATCAGTCAACCTCGCCAT
>NC_037529.1:60035687-60047843 GCF_001531365.2 Cynara cardunculus var. scolymus | reverse complement strand
GCTAGCCCGCCATTGCTTACTGGTGGTATGAACAGGGAATATTCAAAGCTACACAAACTAATCCTGAAGACAAGCCCATTATTCCTACAAAGTTGAACACACATACGACTACTTCAACGTAAGCAAGTCAAAATTATGTCAAGAGGCACTAGATCCACATCTCCTTGCATTCAAGCTAAGGTGTTGCCATCTTAACTATAAATGAACGAAAAACAGCAAAATAAAGTGAGATTTGAAATCTAATGCAGGTTACTTTAAAGAAACCTAAGCTACAAATATACCAAGAAAAGATAACTTTCCAAAGGATAGACGAGGAGTCCAGTGTCCGCTAAAAATGCTAATATAAATGTTTAAAGATCTTTGAGATCAAGAGGCGCTTGGTGAAAGTATTCGTTTACACGTCTTCATGTAGATAATAGGTTGGGTTTTCATTGTTGGATTAACATCACAACTATTTATAAAGTTTCTTAGCATTTTAAGGCAATAACTTCTTGGATGGATCATTGGGTTCGAAGGTTAGAGAGGTTATTTCTATGAAAATCCCATTTTTTTTACCACCAAAACCCGTGCCCAAAAAGAAAGGCTTGCGATTTTTTCCCGGAAAAGGTTTTGCAGATTTTTCTATGGGATCATAAGAGTCCCAAAAAAATTGTCAAAAAAACAAGAACTGGAATTGAGAAGAGTTATAAGAAGAGCAAGTAAAACATATAGTATGCATAGTAAACAACAAAGAAAAATTGTTTCATCAAGAAATGGCATCGAAAGCATTTGGAGAAGTATTAGATAGCTAAATCAACCTTAACACACGAGATAATCGAGAGCCCCAACTGGCTAGACACGCACAAAATCTACTCCAGACTACACCTATAGAGTCTGCGCTACCGGTCCTAGTACTCTAATACCTTGTTGTTCGCTCTCTAATCATCCCCTGGCTGCCTCTACCACTTCACCCCTCCCCCTTCCACAAAAAGAACAAGTCCTTACACTTACCCTGGTCTTGCGTCTCTACAATCCTGGCTTCTGAAATGTCTACAACTGCCATGTCCAAGATGTGTTTCTCGGCCGACCTCTCATCCTCACCCCCTCGACAGTTATGCTCTCGACCCTCCTCACTCTGGAACCTATATTTGTCTCAATTTATCTGTGATAGACGTTACTCCCAACTTTACTCGTAAGACCTCATTTGGGATCTTGTCCAACATAATTCAGCCACAGGAGCACCTGAACATCTTCATTTCTGCAACTTCCAGCTTCCTTTCATGCGCCTTTTTTGTCGCCCAAACACTTTGTCCCATATAACATTGCTGGTTTGATGGCTACATTATAGAATCTCCCTTTAAATTTTAACAATACCTTCCTGTCATACAACATTTCCGTTGCAACCCTCCATTTTAACGATCCTGCCTTAATTTGGTGTGTAACGTCCTCATCAACGTCTCCCTCCATTTTAACCACCTTGCCTTTATGTGTGGCAACCCTCCATTTTACCAGTTTCTTTCAACTTATTGGTCAACAGAAGTGGGATTGGTACAACATCTATTGATGTATGATAGCAAAATTAAATTACTTTTTCGTTTCCCCTACTGATGTTTTTCACTTGGTATCAATGCAAACTACACATTACAGCAGATTCTCAAAGCTTTTCTCTTTGTTTCCCGAGCAAACAGCTTCTAGGATCACTAACTTGTTAATTGATCTCAGTCCTTTCCACTGATCAGTTAACCACATGTGAGGTTTGTGTGTTCCACTGTAGACTGTAGTCCTACAGGAGTATTTGTACTGATTAGGGGTTTCTTATAGTAACCATAGGAGCCTAATATCTGGCCACCAAAAGAAACATATGTACACAAGATGATATAACAAGAATGAGAAGGTCGTGGTGGGGCACATACATACAAGGACATACAGGATTAGGAATGAGCATATTCAAACGAAGATTAAGATGGTGGGTGTCATGCACCACCCACTGAGATCGGTTGTCACATAACAGAATCAGTATATATCTTTAGATGCCCATGTGATATTGGGAACCTTTTATCAAGAGGAGTCTGTCATCCTAGAACCACATATAACATGTACCAAACTACTTCCAACCACATGTTAATCATTCTTTGACAGTCAACCATGTTGTTCAATGTTGATGTATCAAATATCTCGTCCTGGCCTTCATAAACAACGCAATTATCTTTTGTCAAGGATTTAATTAGTTTGGGACCAAACTCTAAAATGGATAAGACATTGGCAACTGGCAAGAGCTTCTTTCTTACTATTCAATTTTTTTGCGGATCCTCGTTATGACTTATATGATCAATAAAACAAAGGAACATACATCACCGGAAGGCAGGCTGACAGCATCTGGAACTTCCCAAGCAATCATCATATCAAATGTTAATCTTCGAAACTTTTTGTCTTCGATGTAACCGCTAACTTGCGTAGATAGAGCAAGAGCCCTGAAACAGGAATATTCAAGAAAATTCCGGGCATACCGTGATGGGTGTTTTGTGACATCAGAAGCCTCCGCCTCAAAGTTTTCACGAAGCTGGCCTGTAGAACTATTGAGGATTCTGCAATCATCGGATACAAACAGAGTGAGCTTTCATTTTATTCATCACATGACATAGAATCCATCGATCTCGTCAATCAATGAAACATATCAATTTCAACAAAATACAGATAGAAACGGGAAGTATGCTGCAACAGAACTTACTTGGAACACCGACGAACAACCATATTTGCCACAACAGATAGGTCGTGGATCCATTTCTTATCAGCAGATGGAGAGCTTTTCATCTCCTCTAACTCTTTATGAGATGATTTCTGGTTTTTATTCAACCATTTAAATGATCCATCTCTTACAAAACCCTCGATCATACTTTTGGTTTTGCTTGCTGCAGGCGCCATCTTCAAATTCTCTCACGCCTATGATCAAATTTTAGGGATTTGAGATCTTCAATCTCAAATCCAAACAATTGTAATGGTACAGTATGCAAATCACTGTAAAAAAAAACGGAATCACAATACAATATCATCAAATTATTTGGTTCAATCCCTATGTATAAATCTGAGATACGTGCAGGTCATCTTTTCGAAACGAATATGCATGTACTTCGATTTGAATTATACGTTTTGGAGTGAATCACAAAGTTGGTCCCTGTACTATTTGTCAATATGCAATGATACCCTTTTGATTAAAAATATTTGCATTAATGCTCCTTTGACTTTAAGATCTACTTCCTAATGATATATATCATCCACATCCTTACAAGTCATTTAAGTGGTAGGTTTATCATTTAAAAATCCAGATAAAGAAAACATCATTTAAGCTCTTATTTTGAAAGAAAAAACAAATAGTCTAAAAATGAAAATGCCTAAACCAGAGACGGACCTAGAAATTTTTTCAAATGGTGGCACCATTTTGACCATAAGAAAAAAATATATGAAATTTTTTTCAGATGGTGACACCGTTTGACTATAAAAAACAAATATACGGCACCGTTTGACTAAGAGAATGACATTAACAGGATTTGAACTTGGGTTTGTGATGGATAAAAGTCTTGCAAACCAACTATACCAAATAAAACTTGTTCTCATTGTAGTTTCAAAATACATACGGTGTCACACAACAAATTAATACGGTTGCATCATTCACGAACCCAAATGTTTTTACCCTTCGACGGAGGAATAATACGGTGGCACGTGTTACCGTATGCCCTATAGTAGGTCCGTCCATGGCCTAAACGATTCAGACTTAAGAGATGACTAAGAGGAAATTTCAAAAAGTGATTCATACTACAACATTTATTAACTATTTTTAAAAAAAAATTTATATACATTTTAATTATTTTTTAATAAATACATGATATATAATTCTTTTAATTCAATTTTAATTAAAATATAAACATTAATTTCAAATAAAAAATTAAGATATAATATAATAATATAATGTATATGTGAAATTAAATTGACGAATATACAAGTCACGTTCATCTTCCACAATCATGTTGTGCATTATTATGCTAGCTCTTAGTATTTCTCCTATTATTTCCTTGAACTACATGCGTGATGGCCCTCTAACTATACCAAATCGTGATTGCAATACCCGAAACGCTCTTTCTACATCTTTCCTACGTGATTCTTGTTTTTTGGCAAATAATTGATGTTTTTGACTTTTGGATAATGGGGTGGACTTCACAAATGTAGTCCAGTTAGGGTAGATTTCATCTGCAAGGTAGTATCCTAAGTTATAGTTGTTACCATTAAAAGAAAAATTAATCTATGGTGCTTTGCCTTCTAAGACCTCATGAAAGATAGAAAAACGATCTAAATACTGATATCATTTAGTGTACCTGGAAGCCCAAAAAAAACATGTCATATCCACGAATCTTGTGAAACAACTGCTTGTAACATAATAGTTGGAGATTTATAATCCCCTCTAACATATTGTTTGTGCCATGCCATGGGACAATTTTTTCACTCCCAATGCATACAATCGATACTAACATACCTGGAAAACCGTGTTGGTGTCCAATATAAAGTAATTGTTGAAGGTCAACAACATTTGGTCTTCGTAAATACTTGTTCCCAAACACCGCAATAATAGCTCGTACAAGCTTCTTAACACATTTTATTGTTGTGGTTTCATCAATTCGTAAATATTCATCAGTGACAACTACAACTAACACCATATGCTAATGTTCTATCGCAACAATAAGAGGTGATAATTTTGATCTACCGGTACAATCAAGACCATTTTTAAAGTATCGATCCTGATTCTTCCCAGCTTCAACTATGAGAAGAAATAATGGTCTATGCATTTGAAATCTACGTCGAAATACGTCGTCATCGTTCGGATTCTCAGAAAAGTAGTCTTTGTGTTTTTGTCAATCTCCATCTTCATGATTTCTTTCTATATTTATTCTTTTCTTCTTTTTACGTTTTGATGAAGAAGTTCCATCTGTTATTTATTGTTCTTTTTTTTTATAACCTGGATATCCAACCCGCTATGCGAGCCGACTAATCCCAGGGCGACCACCTGCTTTGCAGATAGCTTGGAGTCACCGCATTTGAACCTCCATGGCCACAAGAGGATTTTTATTCCTCCTTGGATTTGAACCTAAGACCTTCTGGTACTTTTGACCTTTGGATATTGGGTAATAAGTTTGAAGGAAGAATCGTCAACAAGTCATTGAACAAATTTTTCAGATGTTGAAGATGAAGAAGACAGCGAAGAATCATTCTCAGATTCAGACATCTAATTGATAGGTTATGGTTAATAAGCTCACTTCTAGTTGTACATTATTGAACACATGGCATTTTTCTCCCGTGATGTCTATAATAGATGTTATTGTTCACCCGTGACATATGGTTTCGATAGACGCACTGTTCACTGTGATGTCTATAGTGGACATTATTGTTCACCCATGATATATGGTTTCAGTAGACACAATGTTCACTCATAATGTCTACAGTGGATGTTTCACCCGTGATAGATGGTTTCATTACCATCATGTATAGTGTAGGCTTGAGATTTCAAAACACCATCAATCCAATCCATTCTCATACTCTTCTACATCTCTTCATTTACTACGATTTTATGATGGATCCATCAAAGCCTCAGTTCAAGCCATTTTTCAGTTTCTCCTAACCTTTATCCTATAATTCAAATGATGATGCACAAGACATAAATCCTCATATTTCAATGTACCCCAATCCTAACTTTCCTATGATGAATCCCAACAATTTTCAAATGCCAATGTACCAAAATTCAAATTTCTTAAACTATCTACTGAATTTTCAAATGTCATTTTACCCAAATCCTACTATTACTCTTTCTCAATTTCTAAAACTTTCTACACAACCAAATCTAGTGCGGAACAAGCAACCAGTTCTAAAAATGAAGAAAAAAAACCCCCGATGAACAACCAAAGATGATATTTTGTTGTGTAGCGTTTTGGCTCAACATAGGCAAAGACGGAACAATTGGTACTAATCAAAGCAAGCTAAATTTCTGGAACCGTGTACTTAAATATTATGATACGAATCGTAACACGAGTTCTCCAAATAGTAGTAATCATCAAGCACTTCAGAATCTTTGGAGTCGATTGAATCATGTTGTTTCAAATTTTGTTGGGTGTTATGAACAAATCTTACACCGATGTAAAAGTGGGCTGAATGAAGAAGACAAAGAAATAGAGCATTAGAGTTATATCGTTTGTTGGAAGATGGACAATTCAATTTCTTGCATGCTTGGATTGAATTGCATGATCAAGAAAAATAGACTACTCAATAAAAGATGCATAGTAGGTTGACCTAGTAAAGGATATGGGGTCTAAGAGAACTAAAAATGATGGTTCAGGCCAATACACCTCATCATCCTCAAATACAAACATGTCAACCCTGAGCTAACGTCAACTGCTCATCCAATGGGAAGGAAAGCTTCAAAGGATAAAGATAATATAAACATTTATCAAGTAACTCTATCGACCGTATCAACAAGGGGATGAAAGAATATTTCAATCTTGATGCTGAAAAAATAGAAGTAATGAACAAATATACATAAACTATAAAAGAACGAGAGAGAAAAAAAGAGGAATGAGAGAAAATAAAAGATCAACTTAAAAAAGAAGAATTGACAATCAGGTTGATGAAAATGGATCCATCAACTATGACGGAGCAAGAAAGAAAATTGAACGATAAAAGCGGCAAATTTTAAACGAATAAAGATTGGTTTTATTTGTGTTGTTTTATTAATCGTACGTATTAAATTATATTATATGTAATTTTATAGATTAGATTCTTTGTAATTTTGTCAATATTATATGTTTTAATATGTATTGTAATTTAATATTTAAATTAATTGAACTATATTGTTTTTATATTTTATTTAAAAAATAATATATACACATACATAGAATATTTCTTAAACAAGAATATTTTGTAATTTTGTCAATATTATATGTTTTAATATGTATTGTTTTTTCCTCTTTTTATTTATTTATTTTGTATTTTAATTAATATGAATTATTAATAACTACATGTTTTCTTTTATATTATTTATATTATATTTTAATATTAATTTATGTTATTCAATCATATTATTTTTGTAACACTCTCCTCTTACTAGACTTAAGATAAGGCATGACACAACCAAAAAGATATCAAAAAACATACGGTTCAAAGTATAGAGCTCTAACATAACTCCCAAAATATTACATTACAATCAATAATATTCATATGTTTAACATATTTACATAGCAAAAATACTGATGTAAAAAATATTCTTTCTGCATTCTAAGCCTTCTCGACCGTTCATCATACCCCCGGGTTAGATCCTGAATCTACCGAGGTAAAATAAAACAACCCTCGAATGAGCAAAATTTGCCCAGTGAACAAATGATAACACTATAAATACAAGATAAAATAGTAAATGCAAGAAAATGTTATGATAAAAGTTGAAATCGATGTAAGTGTAAATATCTAAAATTGAAACTTATATAATTAAAAATTCAAGTAAGAAGACCATCTATATCATTAGGATACGTTGTTCCCAATGAATGATCAGTCCAATCAGGTGTCATAATGGAATGGAAGTGTTGGGAACTGCACCATCTCATTCCCCGGTAACCAGAGATGTCAGGTATTTAGCTCTCTCTTTCCTAGTTACTGAATTGAATCTGCCACTTCCAGCAATACCAAACTTGAAGAAATCCCATCTCAAATCATCAATCTTCCACCTATGTTCATGAATACATTTAGGGGTCGTATACCAAACTATTACCAGGTAAGCACTTACCGGTAAAATACAACACTATCACTTATCAGGTAAGATTTTAGTCCACCAAAACGACATTGTATGCAACAATTTACCCAGTAAGCATTAATCGTGGTAAGAGTCGTCGCCCTCATTTATCGGGTAAGACTCTTGGTACTTGTCTCGCTCTTACCGAGTAAGATTCTTGATCATTTTCATATTCATCTGGTAAAGTAATGTGACTTGTTAAACGTTTACCAGGTAAACGTTCGGTAAACGGTGCCTTAGGGTTTAACCCATTTACCCTAAAGAAGAAGAAATCACAAAAAATCAAACCATAAACATACATTATTTTGAGCCCTAATACCAATTCTAACATACAATCTTAAAAAATCTTGGAATTTTATAAGAGATTTGAGGTTAAGGTTTAGGGTTTCTAGAGAGAAGGATGAGAAATCGAATGAACTTGAGAGAGAAAATGAAATCTAATTTTGGTTTTAAAAAATAATAATCATTTCATATTTATATTTACAATATTTACCATCTAATCTTTGATCTTAAACTTATTCTCAAATTAATCCTACTTTAATAATTTCCTTTACAATTTGGTCTTAACCAAGATTGTTTCAACCAATAATGGAACTTAAAAAAAAACAAATATAAAATGGACTTGCCTTAATGAAAATCTCTTGAAGACTAAGATACAAGTCAATAAAGCATGATTTCAAAAAAAACTGAACATAATTGAGCTTTCGGCTACAAAATTAGATTTTCTAAATACGGGGTATTATATATTTAATTAGCATGAATTATTAATAATAAATAAAATATTTTACATATACATTGACTTCTTTTTTTTTTCTTTTTTTCTCTTATTTAAAAATAAATAAATTCTTATCAATATAAACATTTATGTTTTCTAATAATTATATAATTATAAAAATAAAACATAAACATTGAGATTTGATATATAAATAAAACATAAGAACCAAAAAATATATATAAATAACACATAGAATAATTTATATTATATTTTCAATTAGTCTAAAGAAAAATTGACCTAAATAGCCATTTCTTTTTTCAAAATTAGTCTCCTAGCCATTTCTTTCCCCATTTTTTCCAAAATGTCACTAATTCCGCAAGTGACAACTCAATTTACGGAGGTAAAAAAAGTTTCTGAACACGATCCGCAAGTACAAGGACTAGATTTGCATTTTTTTTCTACATCCGCAACTAATAGTCCGCAACTTGCTGACATGTTTAAATAATTTTACAGTTTTGGCCCCTACACTTGCAGAGCATATTAAAAAACTTCTTTTTCTTACTTTCTGACCCTTTCGCAAATTGAGGAGTTGCCACTTACGGAATTAGTAACATTTTGGTAAAACACGAAGAGAAAATGGTAGGGGACCAATTTAGGAGAGATAAGTGGCTATTTGGGTCAATTTTCCTATTCTAAAATGACATTATTTGTAGTGCAATTACAGCTAAAGTTGTATGTATTTATTTACTCGATCTAAATACAGGGTAGTCAATGTAGCAACACATAAATATCTTAAATGAAAAAAAATGTTGTAATAGTAAGGATTAGATATCCTTCTGAACTCATATTAAGTCGTGTTCCCCAGGTTTGGTGAAGACCCTTCCAGAACTGTGAGGTAAATCGTGGATATCTATCAGACGTAATTGAGACAGGAGTGCCATGAAGTCTGATGATCTCTTTCTGAAATAAGTCAGACAATTGGTTAACTTAAAAAGTTTCACGAATAGCTAATAAATGCGCAGACTTAGTCAAACGGTCCACACGTACCCAAATCACATCATGACGCTTCTGAGTCATTGGTAGCCCTATAACAAAGTCCATAGAGATGTGCTCCCATTTCCAGACAAGTGTCTCTGAAGGTTGTATAAGAACGTTGACCCTTTGATGTTCAATTTTGACCTTCTGACAGGTCAAACAATTTGCAACATATTCAACAAGATTTCTCTTCATCCCGTCACACCAGAAATATTGTTCCAAATCACGGTACATTTTGGTAGAACCTAGATGAATTGAAAAAGGAGAATTATGCTCTTCATCAGTACAACGTCTTTTAGTTCGGATCATTAGGTACACCCAAACGATTCCGGAACCAAACTATTCCTTGGTCATCAACTCGAAAATTCAGATTTCGAATCATTTTCAATTTTCTGTACAAGAGACCAAATGACACCATCATTTTGTTGGGCCTTTTTAATTCGTGAAATCAAATGTGACTCTTTCGAAAGGCTAGCCAAAATCAAGTTATTAGAATTTGGATAAATATCAATACCCAACTTCTCAAAATCGGAAATCAAGTGTGGCTAAAAAATATAACAAGAAACAGACCTCATACTTTTTCGACTTAACGCATCTGCGACTACATTCACTTTTCCCGGATGATAGTGGATCTAGACATCATAGTCTTTCAGAAATTCCAACCAACGCCTTTGACGCATATTGATCTCTTTTTGAGAGATGATGTACTTCAAAGTCTTGTGATAAGTAAAAATGTCACAAGATTCTCCATACAAGCAATGGCGCCAGATTTTAAGTTCGAAGATAACTGCATCCAACTTCAAGTCATGAGTAGGATAATTTACCTCGCACGACTTAAATTGTCGTGATGCATATGCCATAACCTTCCCATTTTGCATAAGTACACATCCACGACCGATTCGGGAGGCATCACTATAAATCTGAAAACCACCTGACCTAGATGGTAAAGATAAGACTGAAGTTGTAATCAATCGTTGCTTCAGAATTTCAAAACTCTATTGCTGATCTGGACCCCATTCAAATTTAACTCTTTTTTGGAGGAGTTTAGTTAAAGGCAATGCAATCCGATTTTTTTTTTTACAAAGCGTCGATAATATCCTGTCAGACCCAGAAAACTCCAAGTTTCAGATATATTGGTCAGTCGCGGCTAATTAGCCACAATCTCGAATTTGGCAGGGTCGACCTTAACGCCATCATCAAATATAATATAACCAAGAAAAGAGACTTGATCGAAGCAAAACTGACATTAGAGAGTTTAGCATATAAGCGATTCTCTCGAAGAATACTCAAGGCAATACGAAGATGCTCAACATGATCAGCTTCTGACTTAGAATAAATCAAAATATCATCAATGGAAACTATAATGAACTTGTCTAAATAATCATTAAAGACTCGATTAATTAATTCCACGAAAACAGCAAAGGAATTAGTTAACCCGAATGGCATGATAACAAATTCAAAATGGCCATACTGGGTTCTAAAAGTTGTTTTAGGATTATCCTGATCTCGGACACATAACTGATGATATCCATATATGAGATCAATCTTAGAAAAGAATTTTGCCTCTTGGAGTTGATCAAATAAGTCATCAATACGGGGCAAGCAATACTTATTATGTATCATGTGACATTCTGTCATTTCGGAGTCTCAGGTTAGCATTTTATTATAGATCCTATATTTAGAAATAATATTTCTTTAGGATCTAGTTTTAGTGATTAGAATTTATCTAGATTAGCTCCCAAGTTTTATTTGAAAGATCACGCCTTGGTGGGAGGTAAGATAAGCTAACTTGTGTAATGCCAAATATTTTTTTGAAAGACTCTAAATAAAATAAAGTTGATATTATAAACTTTTAAATTAAAATGCAAAAGTCTTATTTAAATGACCAAATGATATTTAGTAAAAGATGGGCTTATTATTTAAGAAAAATAAAAATTTTATTTGGGTTTGGGCCTTTAGAGGTCAGCCCATTTCATCTTTAAAAATCCTCATATAAATACCCCTCATCTTTTGAAAACTCTCATTTTTTTTTTCAAAGTATTATCAGTATAAACTCTTCATCTCTCTAACCTCTCTCTAAAAGAAATCACCCTCCAGCCGATTTCCGCAAGCAAGCCTCTAAAAATTTTGTCAATCTTGAAGTATACTCAAGATTTCAATAAAAGGTATGATCTTAATTATCTCACCTTTTTATAAAATAACTCAAGTTTTTGTCTTCCAAAACCCGCATCTTGATCTTGAAGTCTAAAACTCCTGGAGAATTAAATAGGGGGGGTTATTCATCAAAGACATGAAAATGTCTTAAAAAAAAAGATAATAATCTATGATCCATGTTCTTTGAACTCCGAAGTAGGAGGAAACCAATTGCATGTGAAGTTTGAGTATGTAAGGTTATGTGTTGAAGTATGATAGAATCTTGCATGCATCTTTAGTCTGTTCTATCTTCCTCAAAACGCAATGGAATTGGGAGTTATTCTTTCTGGAGATTAAACTTAATTTGATAGCCTGAAAAAGGTGTTAAAATCCTTGAAAAATGATGAGTTTAGACTCCAAATGACTGTCACTCGAAGAGTGTGCAATCTGATTTGGGGGCTGTGTCACTCAAAAA
>NC_037529.1:60028022-60034762 GCF_001531365.2 Cynara cardunculus var. scolymus | reverse complement strand
ATCGTGGAAGATTTACATTTATTAAGTGCAAAAGATTCGCATAAGTTTGCAAATATTTAGTTTATGCATTAAATTATTTTATGCATGTGAAAACCGTGAACTCACTAACTCTTTGTAGTTGTCTTGTAACCAGAAGCTCTGGTAAGGGCATTATGAGGAACCAAGGATCGATGGATAAAAATTCCATAATGATTCTAAGTGTGTATGTTGAACCAGCGGTTGATAAAATAGAATTCTATTGGTTTGCAAGAGGATCGATGGATGAGAAATCCTTTTCTAAGGATATTAGTTGAACCAGAAGCTCTGTTCATGAGACCATAGGCTCTGGTCATAGAACCAGAGGCTCTGGTAGTACAACCAGAGATTTTATATTTGGGAATCTAGTTTGAATTCCACTCATAGTCTTGCCTAGAAGCATTGGTTATATTTCTAAGCACTTATAAGATGGCGTATTTAGTAATTAAGATTATTAATGTCGCAGATTACTATGGCATCATCTGATTCTAGTGAGTACTCTGTTGATGAATCCGGTTATGTGGTTGGCCACTCTAGAAGAAACATAGTCCATAATGAAGAGATAGATCCATTTGAGCAGGACACTGCGACCAACATAGCATCTGCTTCTCCACAAGCATCCTTCCTACCTCCATCGGAGCCAGCACCTGATGTTCCACCACGAACCTATCATGGCTCAAGGATCAGAGTCACACCAAGGAAGAGTGTTCCACTGCCGCAACGTGTGGCATTTGAGGATTATGTTAGAGTCATAGGACAAACATCCCGACCACAATTGGGAAGTGGGATAAGACAAGTGGTGACCGGGGTACCTGCGTCTTGCACTCGAGGTATGAAAACGGCTGAAAGAGAATGGGTAAGGAGAATTGCATCTGATACACAAATGCACCAGACTCGGTTGGGATATCACCACCACATCCTAAACAACTTGTCCGATGTGATGGAAGCACACCATCAGCATATGATAAGGAACACGGACGCCGTCGCTGCAGCAAGGCGGGAAATAAGGAGGTTGTACAGGTGGATGGTAGTTAGTGGAATGGTGATGTTAATCTTGGGAATATTTATAGGATGGATGTTGTTCTAGAAGAAAGATTAGTGATAGGATGCTCACTCTTTTGCGTAGAAACTCACAATCTTGTTTTGTGTGACTATGAAAATCTTTGAATGCATAATATCTTTTTGGGAAATGCTATTTGTGTCAAGTCATGGTATGCATAAGATTAATTTATTCTACTTATATAAATGCTTGAATAATATCCATGCGATGGACACTCTTGGCATCATTCAAACGCCTGAAAGCTACCACTCTTGTTATGCCATAAAATGACGAATTCCCTTTTGACTTAGGCTTAAAAGATGCCGCCAAGGAGAGAAAATCCTGAGATTGCACGACTTGTGTCAGAACAACTTCTGGCAGCACTCCCCAACATAGTCAGTCAAGTGGATGTTGGCATGAATGTAAATCAATCAAATAATCCAGAGCCGAGGGTGGCTAGAGAATGCACATATAAAACTTTTAGATCTTGTAACCCGAAAGAATTCAATGGAACCGAAGGAGCAGTAGGGTTATTATCATGGCTTGAAAGCATGGAGTCTGTTCTTCACATTACACTGAAGGAAATAAAGTAGAATATGCAGCATGTTTGTTGCAAAGTAGGGCGCTTACTTGGTGGAATACCTTAGTGCAAACCAGAGGCCGAGAAGCCTAACCAGCTTTCTTGGGAAGAATTCAAGAAATTACTAAAGGACGAATATTGCCCAAGAAACGAACTCCAGAAGCTAGAAATGGAGTTATGGAATCATGAGATGAAAAGAGAGAATATAGCTGCTTATACAGCTCGATTCCATGAGCTGGCGAATTTAGTACCTCATTTAGTGACACCGGAGGAGGTCCGCATCGAGAGGTACATTTGGGGATTGTCCCCAGAGATTAGAGGAAACATTACCTCAGCAAATCCAAAGACTCTTCAGGAGGCAATAAACATTGCCACAAAACTCACGAATAATGCGATTCGGTCAGAAGAATTTGCCAAGGGAAAAAGAAAGATGGAGGAGCAGGGGAATCAAAGGTATGGGGGAAAATATGACAAGAATAGGAGAGTGATTGGAAATTTTGGGGCACAAACTCAAGCGGTAACCCAAGGAGGCGCGACTAAGTGTAATAGATGCAAATATCCACATCGGGGGAATTGTATCATTTGTCAAATATGTCACATAGGGGGTCATACAACAAAGGATTGTCGAAGGCGATTATGCTTCGAATGTGGGAGCCTAGAACACATGCGGTATGTATGTCCAAAGAGGAAACAAAGAACAAATACAAGTCAAGACCGATCAACCAGTTAAGGAAACTCAGAAGGTCAGGCACGGGGCAGAGCATTTGAGATTGGAGCCAAAGAAGCTAGATATGATCCCAATGTGGTTTCAGGTACATTTCTTCTGAATAATGAATTTACATCAGTTTTATTTGGTTCAGGGGCAGATAGGAGTTTTGTATCACTAGATTTTGAGCCTAAGATTAACTTAAGTCCTCAGAGGTTGGAAGAAGCCTACATAATTGAGTTTGCTAATGGTCAAGAAATTAAGGCTAAAGACATAATTAAGGATTGCATTATAAGTTTAGCCAATAAGAATTTCAGCATAGACCTTATACCGATTGAATTAGGAAGTTTTGACATAGTTGTCGGCATGGATTGGCTATCCAAAAATCAAGCTGAGATTGTCTGTTCAGAGAAGACTATCCGGATTCCTCAAGATGGAAATGAACCAATTGTGATTCAAGGAGACAAGTCAGAACGAAAAATTAAGATAGTATCTTGCATGAAGATGCGAGGGTACTTGAAGAAGAATTGTGTTGCATTTATGGCACATGTGATTGATGAAAAGGTCAAGGAGAAAAGTATTGAGAGTTTCCCTGTAGTTCGGGAGTTTTCTGACGTATTTCCTGAGGATTTACCAGGACTACCCCCGCAAAGACAAGTCGAATTTGGTATCGACTTAATTCCTGGAGCTGCCCAGTGGCAAAGGCACCATATCGCTTGACACCATCGGAGATGCAAGAAATGTCGAATCAACTCCAGGAGTTATTAGACAGGGGATTTATAAGACCAAGCTACTCGCCATGGGGTGCACCGGTTTTGTTTGTTAAGAAGAAAGATGGGTCAATGCGAATGTGCATTGATTATATAGGGAACTTAATAAGTTGACCATCAAGAACAGATACCCTCTCCCTAGAATTGATGATCTGTTTGATCAACTTCACGGAGCGGTACCAAGATTGATCTACGATCTGGATACCACCAAGTGAGAGTTCGGGAGGAGAACATTCCCAAAACAGCCTTCAGAACTCGTTACGGCCATTACGAATTTATGGTTATGCCATTCGGGTTAACCAATGCACTGGCTGTCTTTATGGACTTAATGAATAGAGTCTGTAGACCATATTTGGATAAATTTGTAATCGTCTTCATAGACGATATATTAATTTATTCACGTAGCAGGGAGGATCATGAGCAACATTTGAGGACAATTTTGGAGCTACTCCAAAACTAGAAATTGTACGCAAAATTTTCTAAATGCGAATTCTGGATTCGTGAAGTACAATTTCTTGGTCATATAGTCAATGAAAAAGGAATTCAGGTAGATCCTGCCAAGATTGATGCCATTAGGAAATGGGAAGCCCCAAGAACCCCTACAGAAATCTGTCAATTTCTTGGTTTGGCAGGTTATTATCGGCGATTTATCGCGAACTTTTCGAAAATTGCACAACCACTCACAGCCTTAACCCAGAAGGACAAGAAATTTGTTTGGGGTGAGAAACAAGAAGAAGCGTTTGCAATTCTTAAGCAGAAATTGTGCAATGCACCTATTTTATCCTTACTAGAGGGTTCGGAAAACTTTGTGGTCTATTACGATGTATCGCATCAAGGCTTAGGATGCGTGCTAATGCAAAAAGACATGGTCATTGCGTATGCCTCAAGGCAACTTAAAGTGCATAAGAAGAATTATACTACACATGACCTTGAATTGAGGGCGGTAGTATTTGCACTTAAGATTTGGAGGCACTATCTTTACGGCACTAAATGCATCATTTTCACCGATCATAAAAGCCTTCAACATATACTAGATCAAAAGATGCTGAACATGAGACAACGGAGGTGGGTCGAACTCCTCAATGATCATGATTGCGAAATAAAGTATCACCCGGGGAAAGCTAATGTGGTAGCAGACGCCTTAAGTCGAAAGGAAAGGGTGAAACCGTCAAGGGCACGAGCCATGGGAATGTTGGTTCAAACCAACTTAAAAACGCAAATTCTTGAAGCACAAGAAGAGGCGTTGTAATCGGAGAATCTGAAGAACGAAACCCTGCATCACTTAGAAAAGGAATTTGAAATTCTAGAAGATGGGGTGCGTTACTTCAGAAATAGAGTTTGGATCCCAAGGAACGACAGTCTTCGGTCAATAATCCTGGAGGAAGCACATCACTCTAGATACTCTATTCACCCAGGATCTGATAAGATGTACAAAGGGCTAAAAGACTATTACTGGTGGCCAGGAATGAAAAAGGACGTTGCCTTGTACGTAAGTAAATGCTTAACTTGCGCAAGGGTAAAAACTGAACATCAGAAACCATCTGGTCTTCTTCAGCAACCCGAGATTCCCCAGTGGAAGTGGGATCAGATATCCATGGATTTTATTACAAAATTACCTAGAACCAGGAGAGGATATGACTCGATATGGGTCATAGTGGATCGACTTACGAAATCCGCACACTTTCTACCTATTCGAGAAGACTTTAGTACAGAAAGGCTTGCGCAATTATATATCAATGAAACCGTATCGCGGCACGGAGTACCTATTTCCATTATATCAGACAGAGATAGTCGTTTTACTTCGCGATTATGGCAATCAGTTCAAAAGGCACTAGGCACAAGACTGGACTTGAGCACTTCCTATCATCCTCAAACGGATGGGCAAACGGAAAGGACAATCCAAACGCTGGAGGATATGTTACGAGCCTGTGTAATAGATTTTGGGGGCAGTTGGGATACTCATCTGCCATTGATTGAATTCTCTTACAACAATGGATATCACACCAGTGTCCAGTGCGCACCATATGAAGCCTTGTATGGGCGTAAGTGTAGATCCCCACTCAGCTGGTTGGAGATTGGTGACAGACAGCTAACAAGGCCTGACATTGTCCAGGAGACAACTGACAAAATCTCAATCATTCAAGAAAGGCTTAAAGTTGCGAGAGATCGTCAGAAGAACTATGTTGATAATCGAAGGAAACTATTGGAATTTCAAGAGGGTGATAAAGTCTTTTTAAAGGTATCCCCCTGGAAAGGGATTGTACGCTTCGGAAAGAAAGGGAAGCTTAGCCCAAGGTATGTGGGTCCATTTGAAATACTTGAAAGAGTAGGACTAGTTGCATACAAACTAAGTTTACCCCCAGAGTTGAGTGTCATCCATGATACATTTCATGTATCAAACTTTAAGAGGTGTTTAATCGACGAAGCATTGGTTATACCTTTGGAAGGCATTCAAATTAATGAACGGTTACGTTTCATTGAAGAACCGATTGAAATCCTCGACTATAAAGACAAGCAATTGAGGCGTAGCAGAATCCCAATTGTGAAAGTTCAATGGACTTCGAGGCATGGGCCAGAGTTCACGTGGGAAAGAGAAGATTTCATGAAAAACAAATATCCTCATTTGTTTGCAAGCAAGTCCTGATCTGAGGTTGATAAATAAATTTCGGGACGAAATTTTTCTGACATGAGGAGACTGTGACATTCTGTCATTTCGGAGTCTCAGGTTAGCATTTTATTATAGATCCTATATTTAGAAATAATATTTCTTTAAGATCTAGTTTTAGTGATAAGAATTTATCTAGATTAGCTCCCAAGTTTTATTTGAAAGATCACGCCTTGGTGGGAGGTCAGATAAAGCTAACTTGTGTAATGCCAAATATTTTTTTGAAAGGCTCTAAATAAAATAAAGTTTATATTATAAACTTTTAAATTAAAATGCAAAAGTCTCATTTAAATGACCAAATGATATTTAGTAAAAGATGGGCTTATTATTTAAGAAAAATAAAAAATTTATTTGAGTTTGGGCCTTTAGAGGTCAGCCCATTTCATCTTTAAAAATCCTCATATAAATACCTCTCATCTTTTGAAAACTCTCATTTTTTTAAAGCATTATCAGTATAAACTCTTCATCTCTCTAACCTCTCTCTAAAAGAAATCACCCTCCAGCCGATTTCCGCAAGCAAGCCTCTAAAAATTCTGTCAATCTTGAAGTATACTCAAGATTTCAAGAAAAGGTATGATCTTAGTTATCTCACATTTTTATAAAATAACTCAAGTTTTTGTCTTCCAAAACCTGCATCTTGATCTTGAAGTTTAAAAATCCTGGAGAATTAAAGAGGGGAGATTATTCATCAAAGACATGAAAATGTCTTCAAAAAAAAAGATAATAATCTATGATCCATGTTCTTTGAACTCCGAAGTAGGAGGAAACCAATTGCATGCGAAGTTTGAGTATGTAAGGTTATGTGTTGAAGTATGATAGAATCTTGCATGCATCTTTAATCTGTTCTATCTTCCTCAAAATGCAATGGAATTGGGAATTATTTTTTCTGGAGATTAAACTTAATTTGATAGCCTGAAAATGGTGTTAAAATCCTTGAAAAATGATGAGTTTAGACTCCAAATGAC
>NC_037529.1:60022762-60026952 GCF_001531365.2 Cynara cardunculus var. scolymus | reverse complement strand
CATTAAATTATTTTATGCATGTGAAAACCCGTGAACTCGCCAACTCTTTGTAGTTGACTCGATTTTTGTTCCATGCTTTTCAGGTAACAAGTAAGAATCGAAGTATTTTGGGAGCATACTTACAGAAAACTGATTAAGTTCGCAACAGAAGCTTTTGTAAAAGAAGTACTTGACAAAAATTTGGTTATGATGTTGAACTCTTTTTATTTTGTAGAATTGAAAAGTGTTGTTTATTAATTGTTGCTATGACTCGCTTGCCTGTTACATCTCGTGATTCCGCTTTAACGGGGTGTGACATAACATCACCTTATTTAACTTGCGGTAATCGATACATAACCGCATTGACCCATTTTTCTTTTTCATGAAAGAACTAGTGCTCCCTACGGTCATACACTGGGACGTATGCATCCCTTATTCATTAAATCATGTATCTACTCCTTTAGCTCCTTCATTTCTGATGGAGCCATTCGGTATAGTTGTTTCGATATTGGAGCAGCTCTTGGAATTAAGTCAGTGGTGAACTCCACTTCTCTAGTGCGAGGGAGTCCAGAAATTTCATCCTGAAACATGTCGGAAAATTCATTCACTACATGAATAGATCTAAGTTCGAGGGGTACCTCATCAAGGTCTTGTAGTGCTACAAAGAAGCCTTCAGATCATTTCCATGCAAAAGATTCAACTCAAAAAAGAAGATATGACTTTGGTTCCATGCTTTGGTTCAACTCCCTGATAGATGCTATCAGGTTGGCTCAAATCTCCGAAGATGACTCTCTTTGTATCGCATTCAATGGTTGCTCGATGTTTGAACAACCAATCCATGCTGATAGTGAGATCAAAATATTTCATATACATAGGAAGTAGATTCACTTCCCGGACACAATCAACAATCAAAAGAGAACAATTTACAAATTCAGACAAAATGCAAACCGAACTACCCATTGGAGTAGTAATATGTAGTGGAGTCTCGGTTAATTTCTCAAAAGGTCTCAAATGGTCCTCTAGAGTACTGGACACAATTGAGTGAGTTGCACCCCTATCAAATATTACATATACAAATATTCCACATAAACTAAGCACACCATACACCATATCTACAGTAGATTTGTCAGCATGCAAAGCAAACACCCGTCCACCAACTGTGGACTACTTTTCTTTCTTAGTCACTTTGTCTTTTTGACCCTGTTTAAATTCTCGAGCCAAATGTCCTTTCTGTCTACAATTGTAACATGCCCCAGTCATTCGTAGAAACAGACCTGGTCGATGTGTAATATCGCATTCTTTGCACTTATGGGGAGGATTGGTATTAGAAGAATCTTTACTAGATGTTCCTTGAGAAGATATTGGTGCTATGAAATTATAAGATTTCCCCGAGACTGAGCGACCCGAAGGTCTGATATCTGTACTACCAAGCCGTATATCACGACCTCGTTTCTTTCCATAATCTGATTTAAGAATAACTTTTCTGTCGAGCCCGATCGATGTTTCTCGCTACATCTGCAACCTGACTAATTGAAGTGAACTGATGGTTCAAAAGCTGAGTTTTGTATCGATGGCTAAGAGTCCACTTGAACTTGTCAACCGGGTGTTGTGTAGTACCTGTCATGATTTCGGTACCATGCTAATCGTAGAAATCAAGTCTGATAATCGAAAATGGATTCATCTTCCTGTTGTTGAATAATAGCGTACTCTCGGATGTAGGCATCCTTGTTGGCTGTTGTGAAGTAATGTTGAAAGAAAATTTATTTAAACTGATTCCAAGTGAGAGTTTTAGTTATAGGATTGCTTTGAGTCCAAGACTCCCACTAGATGTGGGCATCATCCTCGAGTTTATATGAAGCCAACTTTACTTTGTATTGCTCTGGAAAACTAACAACCTTGAAAATTTTGTCCAAATGTCAGATCCAATTCTCTACATCTATAGGTTAGTGGCAGAAGAAAAGTAAACCGCTCGAGCCAAACATGAATTTTGGATTGATCAATATTCTTATTAAGTCTTTGACCTTGTACTCCAGTTTCAGTATCTATAGTATTTATAAGAGGTACTGCATTTGTCTGACAAAGAACTTCTACTGTTTGAGCTACTATAGAAGGGATCATATTCACAACAGTTTGTTGGATAACCGCCAATAAGTTTAGATCAGCTTGATGTGGAGGGGAGGGATGAGGAGAAGAGTTGGTTTCATCACGTTGTTCTGTTTGATTTCTCCAGGGCCTACCCCTTTTTCTGGGTTGGTTACTGGGCAACATGAATACTGATACAATAAGAAATATTTGATCAGATAAAATAAGGTTCTAATTATAAAAGGCAATAGAATAAGTTTACGGAGCTTAATAATTAGGTACATATATACAAATTAGTGAAAACAATAAGATTCTAGTACTATCCACCTGATTCTACCTAGTCTCACCGGTCAACCCAAAGTACTACCAGATCAAGGCCTATAGCTCTGATACCATAATTTGTAACACCCTCATCCTACTAGACCTAAGATAAGACGTGATACAACCGAAAACGGATCAAAAACATACAAATCAAAGTATAAAGCTCTAACATAACTCCTAAAAGATTACATTACAACCAATAATATTCATATGTTTAACATATTTACATAGCAAAAGTACCGATTTAAAAAACTATTCTTTCTGCATACTAAGCCAGGTCGACCGTTCATCCTACCCCCGGGTTAGATCCTAAACCTGCCGAGCTAAAACAAAACAAACCTCAGCTGAGCAAAATTTGTCTAGTGAACGAATAATAACACTATAAATACAAGATAAAATAGTAAATGCAAGAAAAGCTACGATAAAAGTTGAAATAGATTTAAGTGTAAATATCTAAAATTAAAACTTATATAATTAAAATTTTTAAGGTAAGAAGATCACACATATCATTAGGATACGTTGTTCCCGATGGATGATCAGTCAAATCAGGCGTCGTAATGGAGTGGAAGTGTTGGGCATTACACCATCTCATTCCCCGGTAACCAGAGATATATGGTATTTGGCTCTATCCGGTAACCAATGTAATTGGTATTCGGCTCTATCTGGTAACCATGGTAAATGGTATTCGGTTCAAGGATGCATCCAAGGCTTGACCATAACCCTTATGAGAATGTCATGACTGTTTTAGCCATCATGGAGACGTCTCAATACCCGTGCCCCGAGTACCGAGCCTAGTCAAACCTAAATTCAATAACCTTAAACTCAAACTCATTAATCATATCAATAATTTAACATGAGATAACTAGAATAATAAAACCATGAAGCTTTCAAATTAATTTATCGACAAGAGTCATAAAAGACACCATTAACGATTGAAGTCTCAAGCATACAAAGTCTTGAAAACAAGACATCCCATAACCACGAAATATTCCGAATAACATCTTGATAACCTCTACTTTTGTGGATGAATACCATGACCAAGATTCCACAAAATGGATAATCACAACAATTGATTACCCACGTATTGAAAGAAAGTAGATCGCCGTACCTTGGAAGTGTTTTAGAAATGATCACAAGAGACTTGAGGCTTATGAACGGTTCTCTCCTTCAGGGTTACCTCACTTATTAGTAAAATACCTTTAGACAATTTTCAGTAACAATCCTCATCAATTTCAAGTTTCTACAAGCCCTTGTAGTTTAAAAGATAATACAAACCTTCAAATATGCTTAAAATATCTTAGGACACTTAATAAACACTCAATACAATTAATATTACCTTAAACAAAATTTGTAAAAATCCAACTTCTACATACCAAAACAGTAGCTAACAGATTCTTAACACCTAAAGTTTAAGCATTTTTCTCATACTTTGAGGCTGAACCAAACTTTCTTGTCAAAATGAAAGTTGTAGATATATCTCTTAAGATTTCAAAGAAACTGGATTCACATAATTTGAAGTTGTGGTATAATTACTACATAATTTACACTAACAGAATGTAATTTCAAAGCTGCAGAACAAGGTTGGGAAAACCAATGTTTTCGAGTCACTTAAGCTCAGAACTAGGTTTTGGTGTAAACTATAAAGTTGTAGTACACTCATACATCTTTCTTGTTGGTCCCAAAAGGGTCTACAAGAATACTAAACAGTTTGTAGAAGGGGGGGGGGATGAATACAAACACAATTTTCAAATTTAAAATATATATTGATAAAGAAGATCAATACAGATTTTACAAGATTGTTTGCGGAA
>NC_037529.1:60018918-60022662 GCF_001531365.2 Cynara cardunculus var. scolymus | reverse complement strand
TGATACTAATATCGATATATTTTTGTCAAATTTTTGTGATATCTTCAAACATATATTTTATTCAAAAATAAAAACATCATCGCTTTCTCAAAATCAAATAAAGTCATATTATAACATCGACTGAGATAAGGAATAAAATGAAATATTAAAATCATGATGTATCTCGCTGCATTGTGCGAGTACGCTTCTAATATATATATATATATATATATATATATATTCACAGTTACTAAACATATATACATAGGAGTTATATAAAGATGAAAAATAGATTGAAAATACATGTATATGAAGAGGGTACGTGATGATGTAGTTGTCTAATGTACGTATTAATAGAGACTCAACAATCATATTAAATCCAAGAAATAAAAGGATATCGAGTTCCTTGGATTGGGTTGAGTTCAAATAAAAGTAACTCAATATCAACTCAATACCTACAGTTTGAAGATTTTCCAACTCGATTAAACGTCAGGTTGTTTCAGGTTGAGTTATTTCTCGTTGAATTGGGTTGGTCGAGATTTTTAAGCACCCCTACCACATGGATTATCAAAGAGGTTTACAATAGAGATGCACAAATCTCGGATTTTTAGACATAGACCTAGGCTTATGAGCTCGTTTTTAGTAAGGAAAAAAAGGTGGGCTAGCTTTGAGTGTTAAAACAGGTTTTATCGGGCTTTGAGAAAAGTTGGTTTGATAGGGTTTCAAGAGCTGGTTTTCGGCTTAGTAAGCTCATGCTTTTCTATGTCGGGTTTCAAATTTGGACTTTTTTATTCATCTCTAGTTTGCACATTACAGATGTACGAAAATCCGGTTATGTTGAATGTGGGTCTACTTCTAGATTGTCTTATCCCTAAATAAGGTTAAACCTTATTCTCGTGGGATCCAGTATTAATAATAACAAATTGTAAACACTGAGTATTATGTTTGATTTTGATTTAATGGTCGTAACCATACCGGCTTGATTTATGTTGCTTTAGTATTTATTATTAAAACACATAACATATATCTAGTAACGTAGTAGTCAATTAAGTACTGCTAAAACGTATTATATATCTTAACCCCATCCCCCCTCCGACCCAACTTTTAATTGGGATATACCAGTATTGTTTGGTTTAATTTTTACCTGATCACATCAAACTCAACCCCGTTTCTCTATTTAGAAATGTGCAATCTGTTACCGTCAACTAGATGATTAGATCTTGTCTCATCACATCAGTACGATCATTTTCATTAATTCATCATCTATGTTTGTATTTAATATTTTATCTTTCATTTTAAGTTCAGATATGCAAGTTAAGATAATTGATAAATAACTTAACTGACATATAATATTCAATAGGTTAAAATTCAATTACAGTTTTTACATATTAAAATAAGACCTGAATTGAATCCCGGTCTTTTTATACACTTCCAACCTAGCGAAAACGAGCCATAATTGACTTTATCGACACATAAACGTCACACCTAAAAGGAAATAAATTGCCTTAAAAGAGGGTCAATTTGAGGTAACACAAGCGAAAGTAAATAATCTGTTTATTTTAAGCTATAATTAAAGAACGTGTTTTTTTTTTAAACTCTTTATGTTTCGTAAAAATTGAAATGTTTGAATCTAAAGTCAGGGGCTGTTTGGCAATCGCTGAATGATTTGGTACAGAATGATTAAGTGGACAGAATGAGTAAAAGGCTCTCATGATATAGTAAAATTGAAATATAATTGTTTGATAATTATTTACAACGAAATTAGAGTGCTGAATGGTTAAGGGAGGTCCAGGATACAAAATAATTCTGAGAGTTTTAGAACCATTAAGATTAAGGAATTCCATAGGTTACCTTTTTTTTTTAAATATGAATATTAAATATAATTAATTTCTTAATTGAACAACTTGTTTGAAAATGAGTATTTTATTCTATTTAATTTGACACTTATACATACATACATACATACATACATACATACATACATACATACATACATACATACATACATACATACATACATACATACATACATACATACGAGGGATAGAGTGAAAATAACAGTTACGGTAAGAATAGTAAGAATATTTCTTAAGTCTTTTGGATGAGTTGACTTTTAAATCTAACTTAATTTTGTTAACTAATATATTCATATGTGAATATATAATCATACTAGTATATTTACTATATTACATAACATTTGACCTCGTGTTCTTAAACTATTTTAAAATTCAAGCGTATAACTTCTTACAAACTCCACATTTGAACTCCATAAAATTAACCGATAAGCCTTTTTAAAATACAAGATAAACGCTGAGAATAAAACCAACAAAACCATAAAACAAAATTGAAAAGGACAGAGAATAAAATGAGCAACGAATTAGGCCTCGTCAATCCCACAAGCCTCTTATCCATTCCCATTCCAACCAACTCCATTCATCAGAACAGCTTCCATTGAGTCTCTGCACCTATCATTTTATTTGAGTGCTGGAACTCTCGGTTTCATAATCAAAAAATGTATCTTACTGTATTGCATGAATATTTTTTTCTAAATATGATATGGTAATTGAACGTCTTCGACCAACGTAATGCTCTTTCCTCTACTGCTAAGTTGTAAACCACGCTCACAAACATGTTGCAAAAGTGAGATGGGTTAATCAGTTAAATGTTGATGATAAAATGTACTGTTTTTAGGACTTGGAGGTCGTTTACCAACCCTAACAGGGTCAACGTTTAAAGAATGAGAGTCAATATCCTCACTTACTTCACTGCGTAAGATTCTCGGCCATAAAAACGACATAGAGACCGTTGGTAAACGTCTCTTACACAGTAAGCGCGAACCAAGTTAAAGTTACTACCCTCACTTACCGATTAAAGTTCTCGATTCTTATCATGTCTCTTACCGGGTAAGATTCTCGATCATTGTTATATTCATCCTATAGGATTAGTAGTCAGTATGAGACAGGACTAGACTAATTTTTTGTCTTATGTTTGGTACGACTGTAACAAAACTAAACAAAGCTATTAAAATTACAAGATTACCCCTCAAATTTTGTTTAAAAATTTTCTTATAGAAAATAAAATTAGAATTTAATATTATACATAGACCCCTTCTTTTGCAAACCGCTTAAATGGTACAAACCGTGCAAACATGGTATTTTCGTTATTTTCACCTATTAATATCACATTACTTAATTATCTCATACACTTGTCATTTTAAAACGAATTATCATACAAACAGTAATAAAAATTCACACATGAAACCTACAAAAAGATTGCTACTTTTTGATTTCTTATTGCGTTTCACATACGAAAACATTTACTAAAATTTCACATATGAAACATCTTCGAAGTTTGTCATTGAACCTTGGTTCTTTTTTGAGTTTCACCTATCAAACGTTACTCAAATTTAACATATGAACCTAAAGGGTGTGCATCGGGTGGGTCGGGCAGGGTCGGGTGAGAAAATCTAAAACCCTATCGGATTTCAGATATGGAAATCAAGTCCCAACTTTTGGATTTTAAATTGCTTCAGGTTCGGGTCAGTCGGGTTTCACATTGAGATCGGTCGGGTAAGTTATAATGCAAAAATCTATATATATATTAAAGAAGAAACCACATGCAATGATGTGGCTTCTTCTTAAAACAAGAAAATCCTTTATCTTTTTTCTCCTTTTTTCAAGCTTTTTCTACCCTAATATTTGTTTTTGATTTTTGATATTCACATTTATGATCCTTTAATTAGGTTGTTTCAACCTATTCATGTTC
>NC_037529.1:60013755-60017678 GCF_001531365.2 Cynara cardunculus var. scolymus | reverse complement strand
GTATGAGTTTTTGCTTATGTAAGTATAGTATTTCGTCATTTAGTTGGAGAATTCACACTAAAGTTAGAATTATGTAAGCATATGATTTTTTTTGTATGGATAAATTGACATATGAATCTTTGAAAAATAAAGTAACATTGTTTAGCATAATAATCTCTCTTAATCTCAATTCTTCTTCTTTATTCAATTTTTGTGGATGTGATTTATTTTTTTGTTGATTTGGGGCATCATTCAAAAAAACAAATATTATATGGGTTTTTGTTGATGTTGATCGGTATATTGTGATTTTTTTCTTCTTTAAAATCGAGCTTGAAAATTATTTTCTAATATTTTTAATTTTTAAAGAAGAAACCAAACATAATGAGGTGTCATCCTCTAAACATAGAAACCCATATTTTTTTTTCTTAGATTTTTTATTTTTTAAAGTATTTGATATATGTAAAAGACTTTTTCATCCTTATATTTAAAATAGGAAATTCATTAGGATAAGTTTGTTTTATCCAAGAATGAAAATAAAATGGTTGAAAGTTAAACTTTTTAAAATTAACAAAACAACGTTATCCTAATGAATTTAATGTTTTAAATATAGAGATGAAAAATTCAGGTTTACTACCATAATACTAATCTAGGTATTATTCTTCATTTCTATCACTTGATGTATTATTCATTTTTCAAACATTTTTTCTTCAACAATTTATTTTTTCAAGTAATCTTTTATTTTATCTATTCATCAATTGATTTGTTCTTTCATTTTATAAACTTTATTATTCAATAAGATCATTTTTCAGATTTTAACTTCAATAAATTTTTAAAAATTTTATTGTCATCGCGCAACGCGCGATGTCAAACACTAGTATATATATTCAATTGATTTTGACGATGAATTCAATCGATTTAGATGATTGATGAATCGATAATATATATTAGAAATTAGAAAAAAAAAAGGTAGATCAAGATTTTTAGAATTTTCAAAAAGATAATTAGATAAATAAGTATATTTATAAAGTATTTAATATATATATATATATATATGTGTGTGTGTGTGTGTGTCTGTGTTGTGTGTGTGTGTATTTAAGGTTTTCGGACGGATCGGGTGGCCAAAAATCAAACCTAATCCGAACCTGAATTTCCCTAAAAAGTCGGTTTTCAGAATTTCGGATTTCAAGACATTCGGGTTTTACATAAATACCTTATTTTCGTTCAGGTTTGGGATCGGATTTCTGATAATTCGAGCTTTGCACGCCCCTATATCATCCATCTACCGATATTATTACTTTTTTTGGAACAACATAAGTTCATAAACGATAACAACACTATGAATTTAAATAAAAGTTATTGTTTCACCTATGAATCTTAAAGAAAATATTGTTAAATGCGCATATTCTTTTGAAAGTGTAAATGGGATGATTATCTTCCAAAAATATATGACAATTTCTTCCGATATTACCCTTCATTTATTTCATTTTTTTTTCATCAATTTGTAACCTTTCATTCAAATACAATCGTTGATAAAAAAAACGATTTGTATGAGTTTGTAAAATTTGTATTATATATGTATAATATATTATTTTATAAGTTATAATTTATATTAATATATATAATAATACATTATATTATAATTTATATTACTATATTATAAATATATTATTATTATTATTTTATATATTTTTATGATTTAAAATTATATATATAATCTATTAACGTCGTTTTTATATTCTATATATGAACAAAAGATTCTTCCGCATAATAAATATTAAAATGGTACTCGCATAATACAACGAGATACATATTGATTTTAATATTTTATTTTATTTTTTTGTCTCAATCTATATTATAATATGGTCTTATGTGATTTTGAAAAAACGATAATGTTTTTATTTTTGAATAAAATATAAATTTGACAAAATTATTTCGATATTAGTATCAAATTGACTATTTAAATTTTCTCATTTTTTGTGTAATTTTTTAATTCAATTTTTTTAGTTATAATTTAGTTTAAGTTCAATAAAGAAGTAATTTAGATGTGGTTTAGTAATACTAGAAGGCTACTCGCGTAATGTAGCGAGATACATCCTGATTTTTTAATATTTCATTTTATTTTTTATCTCAATCGATGTTATAATATGGTTTTATGTGATTTTGAAAAAACAATGATGTTTTTATTTTTGAATAAAATATAAATATGAAGATATCGTAAAAATTTGACAAAATTATATTGATATTAGTATCAAATTAACTATTTAAAATTCTTTATTTTTTGTTTTTTAATTCAATTTTTTAAATTATAATTTAATGCAAGTTCAATAACGAAATAATTTATATTTGGTTTATTAATATAATTTTTTTGTAAAGATAATAGTTAATTATTTTGTTAAAACTCGATAATTATCCTAATTATATTTTAGATTTTTTATATTTCAAAATGAGATGTTTATCCTTTATTTGATTATATTTATCCGCAGTTAGTTACACGAATTCAAACATGGAGCTTCAATAAGCTGTATGCATAATTTACTTGTAATCTTCAACTTTAAGTAATATGCATCAATAAACAGTACTTCGTGCATAAAAAATCATTTTTAAGACTTTTTGTTAAATGTTTTATAATATGGTATAGATAATTTTCTTATAAAGATAATAGTTAATTATTTTGTTAAAACTCGATAATTATCTTAATTATATTTTAGATTTTTTATATTTTAAAATGAGATGTTTATCCTTTATTTGATTATGTTTATCCGCAGTTAGTTACACGAATTCAAACATTAAGCTTTAATAAGTTGTACTTATGCATAATTTACTTGTAATCTTGAATTTTAAGTAATATGCATCAATATACAGTATTTCATGCATAAAAAATGGTTTTTAAGAGTTTTTATCAAATGCTTTATAACATAGTATAGATAATTTATAATATATATATATATAGAATTAAATATTTATTATATAATAATTATATATAACATATTTTTATAATTTACCGTGCGCGAAAATGTTCTCATTTTAAGAGATGCCAACCCCTTTCGCTTTCCCTACCCCTCGAATCACTTTCTTCCTCTCATATGGATTTGTTTAATATATTGTTTTACGCCTTTTGCTTTTTCATTTTTCGTTTTACATCCTTATCACAGTAACATACATAATTATATATTAACTAAAATATATTTAAAAAAATACGTTTTAATTTTAACAAGTTATATCATTATAATTGTCTCATGAATACCTTCGAAATGAACTCAATATTAAATATGTTTGATTTAATTATAGTATTATATCATATATACTACGAAAAATATATTTTTAATACTTACACCTTGTACCCTTGTAGTTAATTATTTAATATATGGTATGTCTCTTGCTTTTTCATTTTTCGTTTTACACTTTTATCACATTAACATATATAATTGTAATTAACTAAAATACATTAAAAATACATTTTTATTTTAACAAGTTACACCATTATAATTGTCTCGTCAATACCTTTGAAATGAGCCAAATATTGAATATTTTTTGATTTAATTATATTATTATATCATATATACTGTGAATTTTTTTTAATACTTACACTTTATACTTTTGTAGTTAATTATTTAATTTATGGTACGTTTCTTGCTTTTTCATTTTTTGTTTTACACTCATATCACATTAACATACATATTTACATATCAACTAAAATACGTTAAAAAGTACGTTTTTATTTAACAAGTTACATTATTATAATAGTATCACCAATATCTTCAAAATTAGCTCGTATTAGATATTTTTTGATTTAATAATCTATACTATATTATAAAGTATTTGACAAAAAAACTCTTAAAAACCATATTTTATACATGAAGTACTGTGTTGATCCTCTCTCTCGGTGATTTGATGATAATCCCTTTTTCCTTTCGATGTATTTTTTGTTTCTGTACTTTCGGTTC
>NC_037529.1:60000282-60013165 GCF_001531365.2 Cynara cardunculus var. scolymus | reverse complement strand
CTTATCTTTCCGCAGACAATCTTGTAAAATCTGTATTGATCTTCTTTATCAATATATATTTTAAATTTGAAAATTGTGTTTGTATTCATCCCCCCCCTTTCTACAAACTGTTTAGTATTCTTGTAGACCATTTGGGACCAACATACTGCTTATTAATGCACATTACTTAAAAATTCAAGGTTACAAGTAAATTGTGCGTAAGTACAACTTATTAAGCTCCATGTTTGAATTCGTGTACTTTATTGTTAAATCTAAATTAAATTATAATAATAATTTGAATTAAAGAAATTACACAGAAACCTGAGAACTTTTAATTTTCTTTAATTTTTCCTATATCTTCAATTTTGTATTTTATTAAAAAAAAACATTAGTGCTTGCTCAAAACCACATAAAACCTTATCATAACATCCTTAGAGACCAAAAAAATAAAACGAAACATTAAAATCGAGACATGTCTCGCTGCATTGCGCGAGTACTCTTCTAATATTATTAAATATTATTACGACGTAAATTATTTTAATACTTACATTTTATACCTTTATAGTTATTTATTTAATTTGTTTTATATATCTTACTTTTTCAGTTTTTATTGTACACCATTATCACATTAAGATACATAATCATATATTAATTAAAATACATTAAAAATACATTTTTATTTTTAATAAGTTATATCATTGTAATCGTCTCGTCAAATTTTGCTTTAATTATAAAAACGTAAATTATTTTTATTATTCACACTTTATACCTTTATATTTATTTATTTATTTTGTTTTATATACTTACTTTTTCATTTTTCGTTTTACACTTTTACCATATTAACATACATAATCCGATCATCATATATTAAATTAAAATACGTTAAAATTACATTTCTATTTTAACAAGTTACGTCATTATAATCGTCTCGTCAATACTTTCAAAATGAGTCCAATAATAATATGTTTTATTTAACTATGAAGCCGTGATGATATAAATATAATAGAAGTATAAAATGAAAAATGAAAAAGTAAGGAAAATAAGAAAATAAAAAAAACTTAATAATATTTATAAAGGTATAAAATATATATTAAAAAAGAAATTCGTATACAAATATATAATTTAGAAATACGTATTTTTTAAATTTTATTTATTAACAACAATAATAAAGTTAATTAATTTATATAAGTATAATATATATTAAAAATTAAAAACATAAGAGATATGATATGAAAATATTAAAAAAGTTGAAGTGTTAAAATAAAAATATTGAAGGGTTAAAACTAAAAAAATAGATAATTTAGATTTAGGGGTGTTTGGGATTTTATAAAAATAATTTATTGACTTATTACGGTGTGACATCGATAATAAACATTTTTGAGTGTTTAGGTAAACAACTTATACCGGTGTCAAATCGGTAACAAGGAGTTTAAAAAAAAGTTAAACTCTTCTAACTTATAATAAGTTGATAAATGCTTTTGTAAAAAAAACATAAGTTATTTCAAATAAGCAATCTCAAACACTCCCTTGGTATATTTTGTTGTTTTGTATAGAGGAGCTAGAGAAACAAAAGTACAGAGGGGGTGAGGAATATATATATATATATATATATATATATGTGTGTGTGTGTGTGTGTGTGTGTCTGTGTGTGTGTGTGAGTGTGGAAGATCAAATGTTAACCATTATTTTTGTATTAACTTTGAAAATCCTCTCAACCAATCAAATTTCATTATTCTTATAGGTTTATGTCTTGTTCATTTTACCCTTACAAGGGTATTATAGTAAATTGAATTCATTTGTAACCCCCAAACAATCAATGGAGAGTTACAAACAATCAAATCCCAAAAAATATGCATTTATATTATTAATTTTTTTTACTATTGATCTTCCATGTTCATTCTTGTATGAATTCTTAAATCGCATAAGAAACACGGTAGTAACGATTTTCGGTATTGATCAATTTGAACACAAATGAACCGTGAACACAAATGAACAACCGTGAACACCATTTGAACACAAATGAACCGTGAACATAATTTGAATAAATTAACAGATGATACCTTAATCTTGTGGGACGTCTATGTATGTGAATATATGGGCAAAAAATTGCACATATCGTGTTCATTTGTGTTCATATCGTGTTCACGGTTCATTTGTGTTCAAATTGTGTTCATGGTTGTTCATTTTTGTTYAAATTGTGTTCACGGTTCATTTGTGTTTAAATTGATCAATACCGAAAATTGTTACTACCGTGTTTCTTATGCGATTTAGGAATTTATACAAGAATGAACATGGAAGATCAATAGTAAAATAATAATAATAATATTAATGCATATTTTTTGGGATTTGATTGTTTGTAACTCCCCATTAATTGTTTGGGGGTTACAAATGAATTCAATTTACTAGAATACCCTTGATAAGTATTTTTTTTTCCAAAATGCCCCTTTCATCATTGTTCACTAGGCCTCATTAAAATTCAAACTTTAAAATTTAATTTTTTTATTGATTAATCTTAACCGTTGATTATAGATTTAAATGACCAAGATCAGTTAATAAGGTTAACACAAAAATGATAGTTAACATTTGATCTTGGCTATATATATATATATATATATATATATATATATATATATGTAATTTTAATTTTATTTATTATATTAAAAGTATAAAATAATAATTTTATTGGTTACATTTTTCCAAATAATCTTGTTTTGTAGAACCGTGATTGGACGCTCCGTAGAGGCGGGTGGAAGTGTCATACCACAAGCTTCTATGTTACGTGCTGTTTCTCTCTCTCCCTCTCTCCGAACGAATATCATAGAGGAATCGAGTCGATAAATTCGATCCTCTTTATCTCTCTCTCTCTCTCTCTTGATTTCCTGAAATGCCCGCGCTCTCATCGATCTCCACGCTCATTTTCGTCGATCTGCAGTAATAAACCCTAGTTTGATCTCTTCTCCCATCAGGAAATCCATCGCCTTTCATCCCCTTCCAACAATTTTGAGGTATAAGTTTGTCTTTCTTTTGCTTTTCTGCGATTTTCCTTGTTTCTACTGGTTGTAAATTTTATGTTTACTGTTCATGATCTTCTGAGATTTGTTTCCGAGGATTGTGATGTTTTTTCAAGTATTTTAACTTCGAATCTCAGATTGGGGTCGGTTAGATGTCAAAGGCATGTGCTTTTCCCTTTACTTCATTATTAAAATAAGTAAAAACGGATGCCTTCGGAAGAATTTGTATTAATTTATTCATTTCTAACTGTCGCTCGCGTGATTGTTTGGATATAGCATGTTGTGTAGCCTATTAAGCTATCTATATGAGTCTGACCTTGTTTCTTGTTTGAACATATACATCTTATCTTGAATTACTCTCGGATCCAGATTTGCTTTGCACTACAATTGGTATGGTTGATTTTTCTTTTTGTAGAATTCAGCATTTTGAGTTGGGTTAATCCGTATCTGGATGCAATTTTACAATCTTAGATTTTTCTTGGTCATGAAAATGCTTTTACATTAACATACCCATGTTTATTTATTGCATTGAAATTATGACAAATTTGCTATCAGGTGGGCAAGATTCAAATTCTTATATTTGTTTGGATGATGTCATAATAAGCCTATCTTAATATTAGTCACATTGAAGTATTGTATGCAGCTGGATTTTTGGTACTGTTAGGACTATTTTTGGGAAGTTGATTGATGTTTGGTTAGGCCGTTTGCTGCTCTCGATCAATTTTGATGTATCATTGACTTTAATTAGATTTCATTCTTTTGGTGATTTTAACTCTCTCTGAGATCGTGATCACATTCTAGAGGCGATCTATATAATTTCAATTCTTTCATCAACATCATCAGCAGGATCATTTTCTTTATCTGAGCTATTACTTTTCGTGGTTGTATCTTGTTGATTCTGATTTGTATAGTTTGTATGTTAATGGGGGCAACAATGATTCTAATTTTCCTAGATCAAAGTTATCCTGTCATTTAGCCTGCAGGGCAACATTTTTATCCTAAAAACTGGACCTTGTCAGGTAGGATGGAGGCCGGAATCTTGTTTTCTTGTATGTTATGGGTATCTGTTAGGACCAAGTGTTCTTTATGAAGAACAAATCTTTTGTTCAACTTCTAAATTTGGGATCCCTTTGTTAGTGTGACAAACTGACAATTAGAATTTATCAAAGTGTTTCTGTTGGCAAATGAACTCAGGTGAGGAAAGTTGCATAGTGGTGGTCACTTGTTTCCTTGGTTTTTTAAAACTACATTTGATTTGAGGTTCAAATTTATCTGAATTTTCTGTGGGCATCCGTGTCAGCGTGCCATGTCATATTTGCATACCATTTTTGATATTGCTTGCTGATCGTCTTTTACCACAGTTCATAATAAAATACGAGCTGTCAATCAAAAAAGGTTATTTGATTATGCTGTGCGTGTAATTGCTTTTTAGGTGCAGGGATAGAATAGAAGTATCCATTTGAAAACGTATATATGAAAATGAAAACTCTTCCATCCAAAGTGGGTATCCTCCTTTTGATTGTGGAGGTTGAACTGGCTACTCTCAACTCCAGTTTTGGTGTAAATTTACTTAATTATGGAGGATAAATAAATAAAATTTTATATGAAGCATAATGGTAAAATTTGGTGTTAAACATCTAACATACTTCATGCACTTTTTGAATATGAATGTACTAAATTTGGCATTCAGTTCTGAAGGATGATACTTATGTCGTGACAAAGTGAGTACTTTCAATGCACAGAGAACATCATGTATGTGTTGATTGGCAATGGAATAATTGATGTCATCACTGTGGCAGGGTTTAATTAAAGTAACCGTGGCATTGTTTACTGGGTGTTGGCTTATGACTCAATCTTGTCACTTTGGGCGTTACTTGTTTTCTTTTTTCTTGATTCAAATGATGATTGAACAGGTTTCTGTGGATGATCAGTACTGGATGTTTTTTGCTATTCTAAACAGTGCTTGATTCAACTGCATATTCTTTTGGTGGTAGTTTGTTCATTGTCATTCATTGCACAGCCTCTGAAACAGGCATGGCCAATATCAACAACCTTTTCTTGAAAACTTGCATAGTCTCAGTTCTTGTAATCATCCATCTATTCTAATCCAACGGTTATGAATAAGGTGGGGGTTACATCTTCTCCAAAACCAAATTCACGATTAAGGGCAGTTACATTCGAATCTGGGCCTTCTATTTTGTAGATCCAACGATTGATAGGGTGTTATATCCTAGGTAGTGGGTCAAATAGCCAAATATGGTAGGCTAAGGTACAAGTGCCTAATGCATTAGTACAAGTAGTTAATGCAAGAGTAGTACTAAGTGGGGTAGTATAAATATGGGGGTTAGGTCATTCGGGTTTGATCGATCAGTTTAGTGTGTTTTGGGCGAGAGCCTTGGGAGACATCAGGCAGTCTCGAAGTGCCTAGAAATCTATTGTAACCGTTCAATTTCTGTTGTTTATCAGATCATCGAGGGTACATCCTATAGATTCCCTTTTTCATTCTTTTTTTTGAAGTTCTCTCTTGAACCCCCACCCCCACTTCTCTATATATGTATGTATGTAGCATGAATTTTTTTATTCAATCCTCAAATTTTATGTGTTTACAACAGGTTTATCTTAAGAATGGCGAAAGGTACCAGGGGAAGGCGTAGAATGGCTTCAAGGCACTGCAGGGCAACCCCATATCCATTGGTCACATGTAAGCAGAATTTATCAGACCTGAATGAAAAGAAATCCAAGAAAGATTGGGAAGATATAAACTGCTCGGTGTGCATGGAGCATCCTCATAACGCCGTGCTTCTCTTATGTTCTTCTCACGACAAGGGTTGTCGGCCATACATGTGTGGCACCAGCTCTCGCTATTCCAACTGCCTTGATCAGTACAAAAAAGCCTACACAAAAATTACGGCCCCATATCATGCACCATCTTTGGCTGTCATGGATAACAGCCCTGTTTTGGAGCCATTGTTGGTTGAGAAGGACGGAGAAGTGGCAGAGCTTGCATGCCCTCTTTGCAGAGGCCAAGTCAAAGGGTGGACGGTGGTGGAATCGGCCCGCGAATATCTGAATTGTAAGAAGAGAACCTGCATGCATGATAACTGCTCGTTTGTTGGGGCATACAAGGAGTTGAAGAAACATGTTAAGTCGGAGCATCCTTCGGCTAAGCCACGGGAAGTGGACCCTGATCAGGAACAGAAGTGGCGGCGGCTTGAGCGGGAGAGAGAACGGGAAGACGTGATCAGCACTGTCACATCCTCCATGCCTGGCTCGGTGGTTTTTGGTGACTATGTGATCGAAAGGAATTCATATGGGTCGGATTCAGAAGACGAGGAGGGTTTTGATGTGGGTGCCTTGGGGCGAAACAACAATGGGGGAACTGATAACAGTCTTGTGAATGTGTTTCTTCTGTTTCATGCATTTGGTGCTGGTGGAAATGTGGGGTCTTTTGGAAGTGAGAGGCGACATGATGATGGTGATAGTAACGACGATGATGGTGGTGGTGGTGGTGGAATGTCATTGGTTAACCGGCTGCGCCGCCAGGGGAGGGTGTTGCTGGGAAGGTCCGGGAGGAGGAGGCGGAATAGAGAAGCGAACGGAAGCGAAAGGTAGATAGGTGTATAAAATGGGATGTAAAGAAGGGAATCAGAGTTAGTTTTGAAGAGAAATGGTGATGAGAGTTCAAGATCTGATTGCCATGGACTTCAAATTGAAAAGAAAGAAAGAAAGTTGGTTTTCATTTTTTAAAAGTTTGGTAGTTTCTGACCCAGAAAATTGTTGTAATTTGTGTGTGTAATTTACTATTGATTCCCTGCCTGCTTGAAAAGCTATGAATTTGAACATTCTTTAGATTTGACAGTTGACATCCATGTAAAGATTTACTGTCCTCATTCAATCTATCTTTCTGTTTTACATATCTTCAAATATTTACTGTCCTCGTTCAATCCACCGCATTTGAACCTTCGTGGCCACAAGGGGATTTATATTCCTTCTTGGATTTGAACCTGGGATCTCCACGTCCTTTTAACCTTTGGAGCTAAGCTCAAACTAATCAGACATCACCTTTGTGGTTAGACATAGGCCTTTTGGTTACATCTTGAAATGTTCTTGGTATTACTGCTTTTGGTGTAACGATTGTTGGTAAGTGTTTGTTACCTAGTAAACTCTTCCCTGTATGATTCTCGGTCTTTGCTATGCTTCTCATCAGGTAAGATTCTTTGGTTCTTACCATGCTCATCCCGTAAAGTAAATGACATCCTACTATGCTAAGCGAATGGTAAATGACGTATAGTTTGTCCCAAAATAAGGGTGATCTTTCATGTCTACTTATCCTCTCTAATAAAGGGTAAAATCGTAAATTTTGTCTTTTACACTTATTTTAAAAAAGGATAACAGGAATGGAGTTGGGATTGGCTACGAGATCGGTTATAGACAAAACAGTTAAACCACCGGTTATAGGGACGTATCTTTTTCCTTTTTAATTAAGTGTTATGTGTTGGCCTGTGATTGGTTAATAGAGTTACCGTTTTTTATCGCTTTCATGAATAAAATATATAAACAAGTTGGTTGGGTTTTTTTACACATACTTCAACTTGTTCTTATATTTCTCAACTCTCTATAATTGATGTCGATATACTTTTGTTTCTGATAATATTGTGGGTTTTGGATTTATTTTCGATATTATTTTGTGTTCGAACTTTTCATGTTCCAAACTTCTGATTCAAGATGGAGTCACACAATTCTGGTTCTCAAGCCTGTGGTTCTGAAACAGGGCATTCGGTACTCGAATTTGTCATTGAAATACTTGTCGGTTAAAACTAAAAATCACCCTTTCTGAGAAAATTACTACTTGACAATATTATCGAGTGGCAAAAAGGAAAGTTCAATGTAAAAGATGTAGCTGCTTCATATGATGGAGGGAAATTTCGTATTAAAACAACATATGGAACAGTCTTGTGTAGTAATTAGGAACTTTACGCATTTCACACAAATGCATATTGGTAAAAAATGATCTAGTTGGAGTTATGATGTTGACTTAACTCGTTACTATGCAAGTGAAGGTGGTGATCCATGAAGGATCGTTGTTCAATCATTTTGATAAGCCTAAAGTGACGTTTGGTTCGCAGAATGTTTTTGGATGTAATGGAATCTGTTAAAGGAATTTGACTTTGAATGAATTGAAATGGAATGTTGTCAAGTATGACCACCTGTTTGGTTGGCAGACATTGGAATGAAATTTGTTAAGAAATAGGAATCTGTTTGTTTGGTTCATAAAATATAGCTTTGGAATTAGAATGAAATATTGGTAAATAACCAAAATACCCTTTTTTGAAAAATTTAATTTTTTTAAAACTAAAAATATTTTAATAAAATAATTATTTAAAATGTAAAACAATATAATATACACAACCCAAATATAACCATAAGTCAAACGACGTTGCTAAATCAATGATGGTCGGCAGTGGTTCAGATCGGTGGTGGTCGGCAGTGGTTCAGATGGTGGTGGCCGGCAGTGGTTCAGATTGATGGTGGTCCGCGGTGGTTCAGATGGAGGTGGTCAGCGGTGGTTCAGATGGACTGTGGTTCAGATCAGCGGTGGCGGCCGTGGTTCAGATCGGTGGTTGGTCAAATCATTGGTGGTCGGTGGTATCCGACGATGATTCAGATCGGTGGTAGTGCCGGTGGTCGGAAGTGGTTCAAATCGGTGGTGGTCTATGGTGCTTTAGGTGGCAGTGATCGGATGTGGTTCAGGTGGTTCAAATCAGGGGTGGTTCAGATCGACGATGGATCAGATCAGTGGTTGTTCAAATCAACGATGGTCAGTGGTGGCCAACAGTAATTCAAATCAGTAGTAGTTGCTGGTGGTTCAGATCGATGGTGGTCCGTTATGGTTCATATGGCGATGGTCCGCAGTGGTTCATATCAGTGTTGGTCCATGGTGGTTCAGATGGCGGTGATCAGCGGTGGTTCAGATAGATGGTTAGTGGTGATTCAAATCGACGGTGGTCGAAGGTGATCATATTGAGTTTTATGAGATTAGGGCATATTGGGTTAAGGGCATATTTGGTCTTATGTAGTTGCTAAGGAATGTTAAATTCCTTTATTTGTAAAATTTGTAGGATTTTGAAGATTCCTTTCGTAAAAAAGAATGAACTAAACGAGGGAATGAAATTTGGTCAGAGAAATTCAACATTCCAATTCAATCAGAATTCTTCAAAATCTGCGGACCAAACGCCCCCTAAGAATTATGAGGTGGATCCGAACATCATTTCAATCGGTCATTCTACCCTTAAACATCACATATTTGATTGATCCATCGACGTAGAGTAAGATAAAATGTACAATTGCATTTGAGCGGTTTTGGGTACCCAATGTAACACCCTCAAATCTTGGAAGAACGACTAATTTAGAATTTTCAGTAATACATCAAATAAAGGATAAATTCATTTTGGTAAACCAATACTTGAATTACCTCGAATATCAAATCTAGATTTAACATCAACAATTGCTAAACCAAGCCTTACGTGAAGACTAATCGAAGTCGGGTGCTACTAAAAACCCAATAACAATTGCTAACTCCAAATGTGGAAGACATTGCCGAACAGCTAAATTCCTCTTGTGCTCTATCTCTCACATCACAATAGTGGTGCTAGCACCATTTCCTTACAAGGACCTGATGCACATCACGACAAATAAAAATGGTTAGGCTTAACGTCTAGTAAGTTCAATCAGTTTTCATCTTAAAAATTAAAAACGGTAAAATTGAAGAGACGTTATTTAAATGGCAATTTCCGAATTGAAATGCATTTAGTACAAAAACGACATCCTTTTCCAAATCCACCATTTTTCGTGATAAAAACTCGTTCATTAAAACACCCCTTTATCATGAAGCTAAAGCCCAATACTGACACAAAAGCGAATGTGAATGAGATTAAATGCCCAAAATATAGACAAGGTTCAATATCCAAACCATAAATAATGGAAAATACCTAATACACAAAACAACACTTTTCGGCGACAAGGGAGACCCGATTTCCATGGTTAGTGGTGGAATATAAAAGTAGGCCACCATTCCATGTTATAGAGCTCATATGGAGGATCAATGGCCCATGGGATCATCCAATCACGATTTATAATTCAAGCCCCCGATGATCTCAGTTACACTCATCCACTAGAAATTACATCATGTGACCAATGGTTAGTATCCAACTCCCATAAACCATACCAAGTTGACCCTGATGACCCAATGCCTATTTTTAGCTACAATATGAGAATAACCATTACATTAAAATCTACACAGAAAATACACCATAGGGTCAATGACATATGTTCGACTTCAAGAGCTCGCACCATGAGGACCCCATGCATGTTCTTGGCCACGAACATAGGAACAACCGCCCCATTTTAAATCAATAAAGACTTACTCCTACACATATGAATCCATTGTATTACAGACTAAATTTAAATGCCCCCATATGAATAACAACGCACTCAAAGCATGTAGCATTTCAAATAAATATGTTATAAACACATATAACTCTAAAGGCTCGACACAGAGCAAAATAAATTGAAGAAATAGGCTTGATGAAGTAAATATGTTTGGACCAAAGTTGATTGAAAGAGAAATGAGTAGATCAAGAAAGAAACAAAGAAAAAGACAAAAATCTCGTTTTAAGGGGGCTGCAGGGCCCAACAACTTTCTGCCCAGATTTTGTGAAGAGCTTGTGGTCACGAGCAAAATAGCTGCTTGGGTGCGAGAAGTGTAATTTTCAGCTAAAAATTGATTATTTTGTCAAATACGATATCCAACCCAACCAACATTCAGAACACTTTAAAAGACTATATTAAGACTAAAATACAATTAAAACCTAAATTTATACATACACAAAAATCCGGAAGTATTGAATTATATAAAAAGCTAAAAAAAATTAATTTTTATAATTTGAAAAATGAAGCATTTATTGTTTATTCAACAATGCTTATCTATACTATATTATAACTCATTTGATAAAAACTCTTAAAAATCATTATTTATGTATGAAGTATTGTGTATTAATGCATATTACTTAAAATTTAAGATTATAAGTAAATTATACATAAGTACAATTTATTAAAGTTCCATTTTTGAATTCGTATAACTAACTGCAGATAAACCTAATCAAATATAATATAAATATTTCATTTTAAATATAAAAAATCCAAATATAATTAGGATAATTATTGAATTCTAACAAAATCATTATCTATACTATATTATAAAGCATTTGACAAAAACTCTTAAAAAAGACATTTTATGCATAAAGTAATGTTTATTAATGCATGTTACTTAAAACTCAAAAATATAAATAGATTGTGCGTAAGTACAACTTATTAAAGCTCCATGTTTGAATTCGTGTAACTAAGTGCAGATAAACATAATCAAATACAGGTTAAACATCTCATTTTAAATATAAAAAATCTAAAATATAATTAGGATAATCATTGAGTTCTAACAAAATACTTAATTATTATCTTTATAAAATGTTATATTATTAAACCAAAAATAAATTGTTTCGTTATTAAACTTAAATTAAATTATAATTCGTTATTAAACTTAAATTAAGAAATAAATTAAAAAAAATTCCATAAAAAAAGGAACTTTTAAATAGTTGATTTGATATTAACATTGTTTTCTTAAAAACACATAAATTCGTATTATAACATCGACAGAGACAAATAATAAAATAGAACATTAAAATCGAGATGTGTCTCGCTGCATTACGCGAGTACTCTTCTAGTCTTTATAAAAAATTTAAGTATAAAATAAATTACTTCACTATTTGACTTATAATAAAAAAAATTCAATTTAAAAAATTGTACAAAAAAAATAAAAACTTTTAAATATTTAATTTGATATTAATATTGATATATTTTTTCAAATTTTTATGATATATTCAAATTTATATCTATTCAAAAGTAAAAATATTATTTTTTTCAAAACCACATAAACCGTATTATATCAAAAAAAAATAGAATATTAAAATGAATATGTATCTCGCTACATTGTACGAGTATTCTTCCAATAATAATAATATGACGTGTTAAAAAATTAATATTTGTTTTCAACCCAAAATATATGGTAGTGGCTTTTTTCCATACTCGTGTTGGGTATGTGATAAGCTTAATGGTGCTAGGGGGTTAAACCAACTCCACACGAGTCTATTAGACTAATGTTGAAATTTGATTTTCGGTAAAATTATTTAAAATATAATATTATAAGTAGATTGTGCGTAACTACAATTTATTAAAATTTTATGTTTGAATTCGTGTAATTAACTGCAGATAAATATAATTAAATACATGATAAACATCTCATTTTAATTTATAAAAAAATCTAAAATATAATTAAGATAATCATTGAGTTCTAACAGAATACTTAGTTATATTTTTGTAAAAAATTATATTATTATACCAAAAATAAATTATTTCCTTATTAAATTTAAAAAGTTATATTATTAAACCAAAAACTATATTATGTTATTTTTTCAAATTTTTATGATATCTTCAAGTCTATATTTTATTTAAAAAATAAAAACATTATCGTTTTCTTAAAACCACATAAAATCGTATTCTGGCATCAATAGAGATAAGAATAAAACGAAACATTAACATCAATATGTATCCTGTTGCATTGCACGAGTACCTTTCTAGTATAGTAGAAGCGTACTCGCGCAATGCAGCAAGATACATCGTGTTTTTAATATTTCATTTTATTCTTTATCTCAGTCGATGTTATAATATGGCTTTATGTGATTTTGAGAAATCGATGATGTTTTTATTTTTGAATAAAATATATGTTTGACGATATCATAAAAATTTGACAAAAATATATCGATATTAGTATCAAATTAACT
>NC_037529.1:59963219-59998497 GCF_001531365.2 Cynara cardunculus var. scolymus | reverse complement strand
TTTAAGAGTTTTAGTCAAATGCTTTATAATATAGTATAGATATATGTGTATGTGTGCGCGTGTATGTGTGCGCGTGCATGTGTTTTTTTATTATGCGGATGTTCGTTTTAAGCCTAAAAAGCCTTTTTTTGTTAATTGTAGGTGTCTGAACCAACTTGTGTGCACCACCATGACTAATCCTAGGGGTCCTGGAGAACAACTACGAAAATCCCCAGTGGTTTTGCAAGACTCAAACTGACGACCTTTGAACAGAATCCCCAAATTTTGATACACCTAAGATGGAATTCAAACAAATGAAAACAAAAAAACGATCAACTGAAAGCATTTTATGACTACCTTGTTGAAGGTAATGACATTACTATTTACGACTGGTGGGTTGCCGAAATATTATGTCAAATGTTCGAAGTAAGGGGTGGAACTACGTAGACGAGCATGGGGTCACATGCCACCACTCAATTGTCCCATCGTAGTGAAAAAAAATAACGCCTCTTAAAGGCGTCACTGTTGTGATTAGACATGTGTTTCCGCAAGATTAAAGAAAGCAAAGCAAAGATGCGGAACATGTGCAAGAGCGCTCTTGGGGGGAGAAAAGGTCGTAGGTTTGAACCTTCGTCAACAAAATTTTCATTTTCAATTGAAATAAGCAGCTCTCCAGACGCAACATGGATTGTACGTAAATAAACAACCCACAACCCACCAATGAATCAAACACTCCTAACTTTCGATTAGGGATCTGTGGATTGTCATTCGCACCACTTACAGATGAGATATCAAATGGCTCAAGTGGTACGTATATCTGTCTTCGATGACTATTAAAATTAAAATGTTAAACTGGAAAGAGATTTAGATTATGAACTCTTGAAAGAGACAGGATAATGCTTAATCTAATTAAAACGATTAGGACAACTGGTGTAAGTTCAAAATAACAGTGACAAATAATGGAGTTTGTGCCAAACATGTGAACGATTACGTAATTTATGAGTCATTTATCAAGCGCTTATCGAGTGAGTGCTTACTGGCAAAAGTTATCACCTTCATTTACCTCCCTGAATAACATTCTCGGCTATTAAAATGGATTGTTGGTAAGCATCTCTTACTCATTAAGCACGTCTTCTGTCCCAGTTACTGGAATATAGTCTCTATCTTTACTATGTCTTTTACAAGTAAGATAAGTGACATCTGATAAACATTTACCCAATAAGTATAAACGGTCCCCTACTCTTGTTTTAATTTGTAAACAATAATTATAAATGTCTAAAATAAGCGGTTGTTTGTTTACCTCTTAATAGTTTCATTAAGAGACAGTTTCTGAATTGTTAAGAGGTGAATCTTGTTTGACAAAAAAATAGTCTGCCTTTTAATTGCTCTAAAACTGTTTGCCTCTTAATTGCTCTAAAATCCTCTAAATGGTTTTCTATTCTGACATCCCTTAACCATTAAGCGCCCTAATTTCATCATAAACAATTCCCAAACAATTATATTTCATTTACACTATATAATAGAAGTCGCTTAATCATTCTGACCACTTAATCATTCTGCACTAGACCATTCAGCAACTGCCAAACAAAAGTCACTGCATTTATAAATTTTATATAGTCAAGAAAATAAAGAAAGCCCAATAAGTTTGATACGCAACCGGTTAAACATGAAGACACGGGCTGAACCCAACTCATTAGATTTGGAGTAGCCCAGAAAACAAAACGAGAAGCGAAGGGCTTTTAAACCCTAAAAAGAGAATCCCCATTCTTCAGGGTTTATTTCCGTCTGTCGTCTGATTTATGCGAAACAATCACAACATTCCGACAAAATTTGGTAAGAGTTTGTAGTTCTACACAGATATGCCGAAATCCAAGAGAGATCGAGCAGGTAAAGGGATTACATTTTATGTATCATATTGAATAATAACTGGCTTGCTTTTGATTATAGCATCAATTTCGTTAGCATGTGGAGGAAGTGTGTTGAACGTTGTATAATTGATTTTAAGTATTTTATGAGAGTTGCATGTATTTGAATTTTAGGAATCGGAGTAGGAGGTGATTTTGATTCTTAGTTCTTGCTCTTAATTCTAATTCAAGCCTGAAAATTAAAATTGCAGCTCAGTGCCTTCTGGTAAATAGTTTTTTTCTGTTGAATGATCCAATAATTAGGACGTAAGCTTATATTTGGAGTCCATGCTTACAAAAATAGCACCAGGGTATATAATTGAAGTTCATTGATATCAATTATCTTCTGTTCCTGCGTTTTAAGTCTTAGTTGTCTTAAAACCAAGGTTGGTGTTTGTACTACTTACTTTTAGCGTTGGAATATTTAGGTTCAGTCATCAAGTAAATGGGAATAACAATCACATGTTTGTTCCTCCTCACACCTTATAAGTGAGACCCACCAAATGAAGATGCTAAAATTGTCAAAATGAGTAAGATCCAATTTGATTGTAAAGCTTTAAGTTTGGTTGCATAGACAAGAGAATGTTGGGCATTGGATTGCTGAAAAGTATGATATGAAGTTTCAAATTTATATCTTTTGGAGTCTTTATAAGTTTTGGGCTTGTTTATTTTGACCAACTATGTATGGGCCGCATTCAGTGACATTGTCCAAGACAAAGAAGAAAGGGAGGGAGCACAAAGAGAACATTGTGAACTCCATACGTGATGCTGTGGAACAGTATAATTCTATGTATGTTTTTAGCTTTGAGAACATGAGGAATCTCAAGTTCAAGCAGTTCAGGGAGCAGCTTAAATCCACCAGCAGGTACTGCTTAACCTTGTTTTCTTCTAGAATCTAGAGGATATCACATAGGAACCAGACATTCAAAGATTTTTAGGGAAAAACTTCATGACACAAATTTGGCTTTTCAGTATGAAGATTGAACACTTTTGCAAGTTATGCATGCACACACATTTGATATGCTCTAGCAACTTGGGATTTTCATTTAAAATGTAGTGCAAGCAGTGCTACTTAAATTAGATTAATATAATTCATGATCTATATAACGATTAGTGACAATGAAGGAGGTACAAGATCATATATAGCAATATAGAAAGTTTATGAGCCATTAATAGTTGATGCATATTGTTGACAATTATCCATCTGTGATTCAAGTGTTAACATGCCCACATTAATATTTTTTCTGTGCTAAATTAAATTAATTTATTTTGTGTCTATATCTATCTATCTTTGGGGCAATAAATCATAGGTGCTGCCTGCATTGATCTGCATGTGTAGTTGGTAACTGATTTCAACAAATCTGCATACATCATTTAGTAATTAACTTCCATGATTGACAACACCTATATATGATTGTTAATTTGTCATTTTATGTGTTTGGTTTTTCAGATTTTTTCTGGGGTCAAACAAAGTCATGCAGGTTGCTCTAGGGCGCTCTGCTTCTGATGAGATAAGAACAGGGCTTCATAAGGTGGCCAAGGTATGCAGTATGTTAGGTACCTTGCATTTGTTCTGCGAGAGACTGGAGTATGATGAGTTTATTCCATTGCACTTCATGTACCCTCGTTTGATTAGCTTCTTTATTCATTATCTGCATGCAGCTTCTTCGTGGGGATTCTGGGCTTTGTGTAACCAATATGTCTAAAGAAGAGATTCAAAGGTTACCACTGCAAAGCCTGTCTTTGAGTCGCTTATTACATGTAAAAAATTTGGAAACATTTTTCAATGGCCGGCTATAGCGTTATTGTCTGTATAAGCAGGCACTGACAGCTTCTTCACAAATATGAATTGTATCTGGCTTTTTGAGTGCTCTATTTTTCGTCTTCTTGTTACATACATAATAACTTATGGTTTTATCTTTGGCAGAATATTTGATGAGTATGAAGATTATGATTTTGCTAGGACTGGAAGTATTGCCACAGAAACGGTTAGTAGAAGTGTTTGATGTAATTCATTATGATTTACACATTTTTGTCTCAAGTACTGGGGGTCTGTTACACAAGCATTTTTTGAAGTCCTTGCCAAGAGTCTGGATCATGTGAATCACAGCGATCTAATATGTTTGATGATTTTGCATGTCATGTTTTTGCTCATTAATGTGCTATTCTCTACTTGTCAACATCTTGTCCTTTTAATAAATCTTGTCAATATCCTGTCCTTTTAATAAATTTTACATACTTTCAGGCCTGATTTTCAAGTATATTAATTCAACCTTATGCTTCATTGGTTCATCTATCTATATAGGTTGCAATTTTATACAGTTTTAAGTGTTTCCTACTGGTCAAGTATCTATAATACACGTCCATCGAATAACGGTGGAAATTATCAAAATTAACCCTTCATTTTCAAATTACACCAGTCATGTGGCTGAATTTAGTAAGTAACAACCATGGACACAAAAAGGCAAAATCTAAGCATAAATTATTTTCCCTCAAAAAGTCTCATCTAGTACAGGACATCACAATATAGAAATTATTGCTATTATTCATGGAATGGTGGGATCAGATTATGTGTTTCAAGTTCTTGTATGTTGCCTTTACTATTAATATGAACATGCTTGTTTCAGTTTTTTGATCCTGCATTTTTTATATTAACTTCCCAGATGGAACTTAAAGAAGGTCCTCTGGACCAGTTCACACATGAGATGGAGCCCTTCTTGCGAAAGCAAGGAATGCCAGTGCGTTTAAACAGAGGTCTACATTCTCTCTTACAAACTACATCACACATGCACAAACAACAAAACTAAGGAAGAAAAAGTGGCTCATGAACAACAAAAACTGATGAAGAAGAGAATCTCATATGCACACACATAAAGCTAAGTATTATTTGCCCTTCTTAATTTGGTTCTGTAAACATATTGAGCAGGAGTGGTGGAACTCGTTGGAGATTTTGTTGTATGTGAAGAGGGGAAACCCATATCACCCGAATCCTCTCGCATACTGGTTTGTTCTCGGTCTTTATTGCTGCATATATGAAATATAATCATAATTGATATCCTCAAGATATGTGATATATGTCATTGTATTATGGGTTAGGGATGAGACTAGAGGACCGTTTTCTCGAACCGAATCGGGAACCAACCGAAATCGTACCGAACCGAATGCATGTACTCGATTCGGTCTTCGGTTCCAAGAATACTTCAAAATCGGTATTCGGTACCGAGACTTTCCCGAAAATACCAGATCCGAACCGGGTAATCCAATAGTCATGTGGCTATTCCGTTCCATCTCTATCTCCTAAACTAATTCATATCTTCTCCTAAAATAATCCATACCTTCTCCATAACCATTACATCAAAAAATCGGTATAACCATAAACAAAGATCTCCCCTACGGTATCACCATCAAAAAATCGGCACCATTAAGAAATCGGTAGTATCACATTTGAACTTTTGATTGTTGAACTTTTGTGATTGGTTTTGATTGTTTCTGTACCCGCTTTAAATTTTCGGTCCTAAGTGGTCCCAGTCTCAAATTTCCCGTCCCGAAACCGAACCGGTACCGAGCTTGTACATACGGTTCGGTTTTCAGTCACAAAAAAATCGGTACCAGTACTGATCTCATCCCTATTATGGGTATGCTCTCTATGTGTTTTGTGCTCAAATATGATTTCATTCTACCCTACAGCTGATTGTTATACAGGACAAACTTTGTTCATTGCTAAACAATATACCAAATACTCCCCCGGTCCCAAAATAATTGTTCACTTTCAAAAGGAAGAGCCTACTTTCCAAGTGTATCCTTAATTATGAGACAAAGAAATTCATTACTCCCTCTATTATTAAGGGTAAAATGTTCTTCTAGCTAATTAGAAAGTGTAATAATTACAGATTTCTAAAACTGTGTGCCTTTTTCATTGTGGACATTTATTTTGCGATAGAGAGAGTAGAACGTAAGAGGCTTGAACAAACATTCTCGTCCTGATCTGGTCGTTATGTATGTCGAGTTATACATTTCTTTCTGTTGGTATCAACCATATATAACTCATTCATCTTTCCAGAGTTCATGCATCGTGAGTGTGCAGTGTTGATTAAGATTAACATCTATATTTCACGTATCCTTGGCCTTTCTCTGCTATGGTATTATTTCTTAGTAAAAGGCCAACATTGTTACTATCTATTATTAGTTTGACAATTACTTCTGAGTAAAAGACCAATTTTATTACTGTTTAGTTTCAAAACAAACATAAGATTAAGTTCCCAAGATGCTACGAATGATTTGCAATTGACTGATTTTCATTCCACTATATTGAAGGTCTGACCACAATTTTTTTTTGATTAACCTGGATATCCAACCCGCTATGCTAGCCGACTAATCTCAGGGCGACCACCTGCTTTGCAGATAGCCCGGAGTCACCGCATTTGAACCTCCGTGGCCACAAGGGGATTTTTATTCCTCCTTGGATTTGAACCTGGGACCTCCTGGTACTTTTGATCTTTGGAGCTAAGCTTAAACCAATCAGGCACCACCCTTGTGGTTAGGTCTGACCACAATTTCAATTATCAATCTTGGCTTTTCCAAAATTCAATGAACCACCACGAGCTGTGACTATGGATCAATCTGTATGCATTAAGTAGTTAAAAAGCATTCTGAAGTCCAACAATGTATTCTTTATTTCGTATCCACCAGCCAGCAAGAGCAGCTTTTTTGAGCTTATCTGCTGGCCGATTTGGTATCTTAAGATTAAGACTGAAGCTTGTAGGTTTCATCATATGGGGATTGAATAAAAGAGTAGACTAACAGATGGTGTAAATGCAGAGGCTAATGGGCATGAAGATGGCTACTTTTAAGCTGCATTTGATATGCAGATGGAGCCCTGAAGATTTTGAAGTCTATCAAGAAGGTCTGGAAGGTTCAGATATCGAATCCTCTTAATATCAAATACGAACTTATATCATTAGCAGCTTTGTCGTTGGACAGGGCTTTTGCACTTCATTTCTGGTTAATGTTTGTAGCCAGGATAGATTGCAATAGACCTATTTGTTTCCGAAGTTTTGTAGTGGCAATGGTTTGTGTAAAAACTGATGAGAAATATAGCGAGATTTGTTACCGAAATGTATAGCTTAAAAGTAGTCATCTCTTTACAATTTTGGCACTTCATGAAGGTCTGTCCCCCAAAGGGTCATTGGCCTAGCTGACAACTGTAATTGAATTGATCTGTTTTCATCTTGGAATCCCACCTGAGTGAGAGCAGACACGGATGCACTACTCTTCCATCCTCTTCTTCTTGTGGATGCTCTTGTAGCCCCTCTTTTCACCATGAATCCACTTAGCACTTTCTTGCCAGGAGCTTCACCTTSGAAGAGAGATTTGGGAGGCAAGATGGATTATTGAGAAAGGGGCGAGATGGAGAATAGGGAATGGATGTGAAGTAAAGGTCAAAAAGTGTTGCTAATTGAGAGATCAAAAGGCGGAACCTTCATCTTGAACGATAATTCTATTTCTATTTGAGAGGGTCCTAAGGAAAAGGATTCACTAGCTTAATGTCAGCCCTGAGCCAGGAATCACAAGGGGAGAGGATGGAAAAGTTCGACCGATACAAAGAGAAGGCATTAGCGAGGCGATGGGAGGAGTGGCGTCATACCGGCTTTGATAAGCGAAGGCAGAGATCATTGAGCCTATTTAAACTAAGGTTTGGACTTAAAAAAAATCATATGTGTATACTTGGGGTCATTTGAGACCAAAGGTTTTTCATGAGACCCGTAAGACCAATTTTCAACCTTTGGATTAGATCTATAATCTGACAATCTGAACATTCATAAATGCCACGAGACTTCTCAATAATCACAAAATTGCCACCGTGCAATTTTAGACCATTAGATCATTAGCTTATAAAGTTGATCAATGAACATAAATTGGTCCTACGGGTCTTACGAAAAATCATTGGTCTCACGTGAACCCAACCCTATATATATATCGGCTTAATCAAATGAGAACTAATTAGTTTGTGGTAACCGTGAGGTCCAATCTCAACCACAAATCAATAGTTAAATTAGGAAATTTATAATTTTGGTAATTTTGAATTAAAATTTTAATGCAAGAACATTTTATGTATTTTTCCTCCTCTCTCCTTTCTTTATCCATTTTCGCATTCTTCGGCAACCTGAACCTTCTGAAAAACTTCCCAGAGCTCCTCTCGACCCTGTGCCACTTATCATTCTCCTCCTCCTGTTCACTGCTCCTCTCTCCGCTTATCTGCAACACCCTCCCTTCCTCAACCTCCACCTTAACATTTTAGGTATTTCATGAAATTGTTTAATCTTGTAAAATTGTTTCATATAATACTTTTTTTGATAAAATTGTTTCATATATGGTTATGAAATTGTTTCATATAATACTTAATGAAACTGTTTCATATAATACTTAATGAAACTGTTTCATATAATACTTAATGAAACTGTTTCATGTATTTTTCAAAAATTAATATAATGAAGATGATAATATTCATGATTAACACCCTCCACAATATAAATGATTAATTAACCTGTCATAATTACAAAAAAATTAATAAAATGAAAAATTATGATTGATTAAATAAGGTTTGTACGGTTTGTACCAATCACGTGGTTTGCAAAGAAAACCTCTTCTCTATCTCTCTATATATATATATAATAAGCTAAGGGGGTTGGGAATCCGCACTATCGGTAAATAGTAAATCACTAGGAATTGGATTGATTTTTCATTTTTCTAAAGAAAAACATATTAAGAAAATAATCCAGATATCTCCGATAAACTAACAATGCCTAGAAATGATGGTAACACTTGGGGCCTAATATCCAGCTCCACCCAGCCTACAAAGCAGACGGACATCACGCACCGAATAACGGCACCTTCACTTTATTTTGGGCAGCGCTTTCACGGAAATCAAGGCCAATCCGTTGTTTTAAAATTAAGCGCCTACATCTTAACTATAAAAAGAGAACTACACTGTTTTATGACCCCAACAACCCAAACTAAATGAACACAATATATCCCCTCAAATGTAGGGTCTATGGGTGAAATATATGCAAACATGACTTCTACAATCAAAGAGTAGAGCAGTTGTTTCCTTGAAGACCTCGACTTGTGAGAAGTGTGCAAAACAAATAGGAAGTTTTATGACCCCAACAAACCAAAATAAATGAGACCATTAAATCCCACTCGAAGGTGGGGTATGGGGGTGAGATGTACGTAAACCAGACTTCTACAATCAAAGAGCATTGCAGTTGTTTCTATGAAGACCCCCGGCTTGTGAGAAGTGCATGAAACAAATAGAAAGTTTTGTGACCCCACCAAACATCTATTGAAGCTTTTCCTTCTCCAAAAGCTTCAACTCTATACGCCAATCTTCCAATTTCGCAACCTTCTCCAGTTGTTCTGGGTTCAAATCCTGCCCTGTTTTTTGCTGTAGAGCTTCCGTCAGTCGGATCTGCAACCAAACATTATACAGCAAATCAGTGTAACCAATCATTCCTTTGTTTCGCTAAGGCTTATAAGCAATCATTGTTTGTAGAAATGGATCAGATACGAAACTGACAATTTGTAAATGAGTGGTGCACAAAGTTCAAACCCCTTGGCTTTTATGTTCCTAAGAAAGCCATTAGAATTACCGACGGAATGAACCAAAAACAATGATGTAACCTATTAGCACATAGAATCTGTTTTCGGAGGTTAGATCAATTACCAGCAATGGCAGATACTTCCTAGAGGACGGCTTTAGATGGATTGTATCGCTCATTTATTCCCATGTAAATCTTAAGAAAGAATTTAACCCTAGCAGACGGTATTATTTTATTTTGGAAGGCCTTGCCTTTCATTTCCACCATGTGAAGAGAAAGGGATTAAGTGAACCATAAATACTTAAGAACACATAAAATTGGGAAGGCTGCAGATTCAATTATGCTCGGCTTGTTAATTTACGGGGAGAGCATATCAATAGACTTAAAAACACTCTAGTCTCCACAAGCTCCAAGTTTCTAATCATTTGATTTAGGGGAGGCATTAGGAAGGAAGTGCAAGATAGCAACACGGAGAAAAGAGAGCCAACAAAATTGTTGTAATCATTAGGAATGTTATAAGAAACTTCTGTTTCTTGTTCTTCCTTTTTACAAATTGGCTCAAGTCACACGGTTACTTCCTTTCTTAAGGCTAGAACCCTCGATGCAGCTCCCACTTTTGTGTGGTTGATACTGTTGAGCCCAAGGCTTTATATCACCTAAACAACTGCATTACATTTTATGCCAAAGGCTTCTTTTGTTTGTTATTGCTTTCTCTTAACCAGCTTTTCAAATCTTTATCATATATGTCTTTCACTCTTTGTTACATTTTTCACAAGCCAGGGAACTTTATAGAAACAACCACTCTACACTTCGGGGTAGAGGTCAAGTCTACTTACATTTTACCCTCCCCGAACCCACCTCGGGAGTAATATACCGGGTTCGTTTGGTTTGGTTTGGTTTTGTTGACATGCAGCTAAAACTCAAGAACAAGTTAATGAGACAAGATGGTGCAGTGCATATGCAATTGTTAAAGATGTAACACATAGTCTCTTTCAAGTGATTAATCATGTAGCAAGCTACAATCTTTACAAATAAATTACCTTCTTTTTCAGTGCACGAATTCTTTTATCAATATCAGGTGAACACTCTGTAGAATTTGAGGGAGGGGCAACAACAGATCTGTTTCCAGATATAGTGATCTCATCTATCTGGGACACTATTGACTCAACAGGTCCTAATGCTGCTTCTTCTACATCTCCAGTAGATGAAACTTCATTTATACCGTTATCGAACGCAGCCTGCTTCAAGAATAGGTACAGAAGGATTAAAATAAGAATGCAGCATGTTAAAATAAAGGAAAAACCAACAAATGAAACCAAAGTAAATACAGTCCCACTTTTTTCTAATGCAGTGATAAACACCCACAAGTCATCCAGATACAGGAAACGTGTGATAAAACAGGGATATGATTATGATATTCTCGCCAAAGAAAGCAATATAAGTTACAAAATTAGAGATCTTTAGCAAGGACCTGGTTGAGAAAGACAAGCAAGACGAACTCTCTATCTCTCTCTCTCTCTCTCTCACACACAAAAGAAACTATGAGAACTAGTTATGGTAGGTGAAAAATCACACATAAAATTTATAACAAGATGGAGATGCCAAACCTAAACTGGCTTGTTTTTGTCCAGTGTACTAACGACCACATCTGCTGTTGGGTCTTCTCTTTCTGTTCTTATTTTGAAGGATATAATTTTCTATATTTGGCAAATACTCGCGTACACTCCTCACCTTTGAAGGTTTGAACCATTAACCTCCTCAGAGGTTGGGCTCTTCTGGTAACCCTGGTAGCACTGGGCCGTTAATTTTTTGTCTTAGTTTCATGGCAAATATTCTGTGCATACCAGGTGGTATAGGTCACTGCTAATCAGTGAACCCAAAGACGTACATTGAAGATGACTAACCACAATAAGCACCCTCCACTCATGTTCTTCTCAAATCAATGCATCCCCAACCTGCTACTCATTCCAACATGGCCACATCCACGATGTCATTCTAGTCATAAGAAGACTTCAACTACTAACAAATCTTGAATCCCCTTCTTGCATATCATACCCTACAAGTATTATAACATGAGCATAAATTTCCTTGAGGAAGCTTCAGAATAAAGTGTCATACAGCCTATCTGGTGGGTTGCAAGATTATTTATTTTGCCTTTAAGAGCCTCATTATTACTCGTCTATTGGTCATCTTACTGATTAAGCTTGGGGACTATACATATAAATTCAAATTCGACTTCGAGCTACTGATGGTTGGGAAGTGTTACACCTAAGGAAAGGCTTAAAACCCCCATCACTGATTTGTGTGAAAGTTACCTGCAAGCGCTTCTCCTTCTTTCTCTCATTCCTCTTAGCTGATTTGGTCTTAGATTTGTTAACAACATCCTCTTGAGGATCATAACCAGGGGGTAGAATCTCCAGCGACTCAATTTCCTTCTTCAACTGACAATAATAACAATAATATCATAAATACTAGTACCAGAAGCATCCCTACCACTCAAATCACTTGCAATGATGCAAGCATATCGTTCAGAAATGTACCTGGGAGCCTTTTGATTTGTAAACAGCGACTTCATCTTGAGGAACGTAACCAGCCCTAATTCGAATGGGTTTGCGTAGGGTACCATCGGGTCTTCGGGTCGGAGCCAAAATCCTTTCGCCTTCTTTTAGGGTTTTGCTAATCTCCGCTGCTTGCACTTTGACTTGTTCTTCTCCGCCTCGTCTGTGAACTGCAGCGTTGGTCGCCATAGTTAAACCTCCACTGCTACATGATCAAAAACATAAATATATACAGAACCACTGTCATTAACCATGAACAACACACTTGGAGTTGGAAAACCATCATTTGAATTTTTATATTTTTTTTCTGAAAAATTAATTATTAAAACAAATGTAGAATTACATATTTTGGGGTGTTTGGAATTGCTTATAAAAACAACTTATTGACTTATTCCGGTGTGACATCGATAATAAGCATTTTTGAGTGTTTGGATAAACAAGTGTCAAACCGGTAATAAGAAGTTTTTGAATAAGTTAGACCATTTTGACTTATAATAAATTGATAAGTGCTTTTATAGAAAAACATAAGTTATTTCCAATAAGCACTTTTGAGTATTGTTTGTTTTTTAAAACCTGTACAATTTAAAGTCTTGTTTCATTTTTTTATTGAATCATTTGGTGTTGAAAATGAATACAGAATGAATAACACCGTTTGTTTTTTGTAAAATGATAAACGTATAAATTCGAGCTTTTTCTAGCACTTTTTGGTACCGATTCTAAACTGTTTCTGTTAATAAACCCACCACTTTATGCTTCTAAATTCAATCCGATAAAAAAATTTATCCTGCACAAGAGTTTGTTTCAGACAATTTATTGAAAACAAAAGAAAAATGTTTGAGATTTATATATTATTAGCTTTTAGATGCAAACATTGAGCCATGACAAGTGACAACCCCACCTTTTTCATCAACAAAAACAATTGAATTGTATTGGTGAAAGAGTAAATTGCATGAAAAAACAACGTGCTTTTAACTTGATTCTTATTTTGGGTAACATATTTTTAAAGCTTCAATTTTGATACTTAAGATGTAAAGTTTTAAATATTTAAGTTCTGGATAACCGATTGAAGACTAATTTTAGATTAAAAAGATTCATGTCACTAACTATGTCAGCAAATAATACTGAACTGAATACCACATCACTCGCCATATCAGCATGAATAAGTAATAAAAGGCTATTGGGAGGATTTTTTTCTAAAAACAAAAAAAGGCATAATTGATCATCTATGATTCATTTAAAAAAAAAAGGGGCTTTTTGGCTATTGCTAAATAATTTAGTGCTGAATGATTAAGTTGTCAGAATGATTAAGATACTTTCATGATATAATGCAAAATGAAATATAATTATTTGGTAATTGTGTACAATGAAATTAGGGCTTTTAATGGTTAAGGGAAATCCATGATACAAAATCATTCAGAAGGTTTTAGAACCATTAAGAGGCAGACTTTTTTTTTGCGAAACAAGATTCACCTTTTAACGGTTCAGAGATTGCCTCTTAATGGAACCATTAAGAGGTAAACAAACAACCCCACACTGTCGAACACCTTCTTAAAAAGATCACTTAAATTGCATTGAGAAAAATCTAAACGACCAAACAATACCACATGCCGAGATGAAAAACTTGGACAAATTATCGAACAAATCGAGATTTGCCCAAAGGCCACGGAAAGAAAAAGGGGCCGGTCAAAGAACCTGTTATACAGTATTTTGGTCGGGAACCAAAACCGGCAACAAGACCGGTGGTCACATTTCATTTCATAACCAGGGTCGGTTATAACCGTGACTGGAACCAGTCAAGGCCATATGTCAAGTTATACCACCACAAAGGAACTCAGAAATATGACAGCTCTAATAACCTGTATCTTTTATAACACAACATAAACCATTCATCAGACAGAATTAAAAGAAAAGGGCATGGCTACTTGTTCATATAGTTATGTCTTTTCACATTAAGCACCTCTGGATTCCTCTGCAGGCATATCATCTTCATCATGGTAGATGTTTTCAGCCATCTGCCATATTTGAAGTATGTTATCTTCTGCAACGCTCGCAACCACCCAGTCTTCACATGGATTCCATGAGAAATCCGACACTTTACTTGTATGACCACCGTGTATAAACAGCAACTCCGGTGGCCCATCCTCAGCATCCTCCGCCGTCTGTTCCTGGTCAATCCTGTCATTTACTTAAATTCGTGAGATTTTTCACAACACCGTAAGTTACCCAAAATAGGAATCAGAAAAAGTATGTTACATTTGTCATTTGCAAAAAAAGAAACCAAATGTTAATCGATACCTGCTAAGATCCCACACCATGAGTCTTCTACCAAGACAACAAGAAGCTAAGATTGTCTCGTTCTGTGGATTCCATCCAACCTGGAACACCTCCTCCCTGCGATAACATGAAACAACAATTCGATTGGAACTGGAAAGAAAAACACAAAGGCGAGGACGATTGATGGATGTGTAACAGCTCTTACTTGTGACAGTCGAAGGTATGGAGGGCAGTGTTGATTTTTCGTAAATCAAACAATTTCACAGTCTTGTCTGTTGACCCCGTTGCCAAAACCCACTCGTTAAAAGGATTGAATGCCAAGCAGTTAACCTACCTCAAAAACATGAATAAATCATAAATTCGCATAACTGTATGCCTGCCAAACCAGTAAAACCATCTTTAAGTCTCCTAACTGTATGCCTGCCAAACTAGTAAAACCATCTTTAAGTCTCCTAGAAAAAAAAAGTTACTTCCTGGGAGACATAATCCCAAGCAACTATATTCTCCCGCCTTCCTAAATTCTATTTTAGTTTATCCCAAATGGCCAAAATAACTGTCCACTTCCAGAAGTGCCTACTTTCCAATTCTATGCTTAATTAGTGAGAATTTCCTAACTCTCACTATAAATAAGGGTAAAATTGTCATTTAGTTAATTAAGAAGTGTGATAATTACATTCTAAAACTGTGTGCCTTTTTTATTGTGGACATTTATTTTGGGACGGAGGGTGTATAAGCCACAGGTCGAAGAGCATTAGGACATAAGTTAGCTGAACCCCACATAAGAGATCATCATTATGATTTATTAGTTTTTTACATAGGACCGATTGATATTTGATATAGATAAGCAGAACAATGAAATATTGCACTTACCTCACTTTGATGAGCCATTACACTTTGGATAGGCTTGGTAACTGATGGAGACCGGAGATCCCATATGTGCAAGTATTGATCATCACCACAAGAACCAAATAAGTATTCATGCCTCAAATGCCATGCTACATCTTCTACAACACCATCATGAACCTATCAAACATGAAAAAGCTTACATTCTTGTATGCGTGCATGTATGTGTCGCAAGAAAAGAGATCAAATAATAATCTACATATTGTTCATCTTCTATTAGCCTAACTCACTGTTGCTCTTTCTATATCTCTGTACAAAAAAGGCTTTCATCATATTTACATAGTTGCATGTCTTCTTATGAAAGTCCACATCACGGTGAAAGGGTAACAAAAGACAGGTTAATATGTGATGATCTAATTTTGATGAATGTGAAACAGAGATACATAAACTTTTAGGTGTAAATGTGAAAACAAAACCTAATTCTTGACTTCATACCAAGTAGAACCATTTTTTCTGAAACTAAAGTCAATATTTGTAGAATGGTAGCCATGGGTTGGATTCCAGTGAGAATGAAAGTTATGGTGAGAAGGGTAAGAATGCATCTCCACCCTTGGATCAATCCTAATTGAAGAGAAACACTAGATCAACACTGATGAGATACACTGGATTAATTCCCTTCTAAAGCACAATCCATGGGTTGGTTCGAGGTTGGAAGTGATCAAGGGTCCAAATCCCTTCTTATACTTCTCACCTTAACTCCTATTCTCACACGATCTTTTGTCCGGTAGCCATTCTATATTTTCCAGAGTAAGGGTTAAACATAGGTTTTGATCAAACATGTAGATTCCAGGTTGACCTCTTCTACTGAGCCTCGGGGTACCCATTTTCCCTTATACTTGAGGAATCTAGGTTAACCTGTTCAAGTGAAAGTACGACACTCTACCTTCCACCTGCTATGAACTTGAATTAAACTTTAAAGACAGTTGGCCTTTCTTAACTTGCTTATGCAACTATGTACTCAAGACGCTTTCCTTTTACAGGTTGAAGCCAGCTTCAGTAGGATTGCAACATTTTTAGCAGTTTTATATCTTCGTCATCATTTTATAAGGAATTATTCATAAAATAATTCATGAAGACAAGTGAAGCCTTTAACTGAACCTACTTGTTTAAGAATAAGCATCCTAATATAATGTCATTCCTTGAATCATATAACTAGAATTAACAATTTTGAAACTGTAACTAATTAACTTTTAGGAATTTCATCATGAAAGTGTTGGTTTTCATCTACCAGTAAGTTGCAAAACCTGTCATCCCAAGTCACACGTTATAGCTAGTCAATTCTTAGCCAAGTTAGAAATACTGAAGAGGTTATTGTCCAAACCTCACCAAGCATCTTATGGAAGTGATAAATAATTTATTGGGCTGATTCAACACAACCAAACTATGTGACTGATTTTTAAATCCATCTAATTTCACTTTAAGTCAGCAAACTGCCACTGCCACTATATAGAATTGTATATATGCTGCAGCAAAGGGGCATGTTAGCTATGATGAAGTTATATAAATCTCTCCAGTCAATAAACGTACCTTAAATATTTGCATAGCATCCAGGGTTTTGTTTTTGGGGGTTCCATTAATGTCCCACAAGCAAATTTGGGCATCATCAGAACCGCTCAACAAATGACCCTGCTTGAACTTGCTCCATGATAGGCCATATCCCTCGGTGTTGTGGCCCCGTAATCTCATATCAGGACTGCACGCTCCATCTAGAGGAGGCTTAGATGGGTGTTTGCTATAATCAAAGACATAGACTTCTGCACTGACCGTCTTTGTGGCAATAATGAAAGGGTTTTGGGGCATATAACGAGCCCTGTTCACCTCTCCATCATGATTTATTTGCTGGATTATTTGTACCTATAAGAGAAAATCATATACAGCAAAGATATCAAAGAAAGATGAGCCAATTTTACTCACACGCATAGGAAACATATACAAGAAAAGTAAAGGCAAAAGTACAATCTGCTGAGATAGACCATCAATTAGATCAGAAGGTTGGGGTTCACGGATAACAAACCCTGTGAGACTTAGAATATAAATTTAAGATGTTAAAAGTATAAAAGATAAGGGGGAATTGTTGTATGCACCAGGATGTCAAAAGTATGACATACTGTTGAATTGATTCAGGGACGTTGCATTTATTAATTAAGTTCACCCTCAAGATATGACATATCCAAGTTGTAAATTAACTGTTACAAGTTATATAAAATATAACCAAACACTTAAACTTATTTTCCCTTATCCAAGAGAGTAGCCACACACAGGTGCTTGCTCAAACCATACAGCGAAAGGTGCTTCGCTTCATTTAAAATCAAAATTCAAAAAAAAAGAAAGAAATTACTGCTCAACTTGAAGATCATGATACGACCAAAAATAAATAACCAATTATAAACACTTATTTACTGCAGAGTACAGATGCAGCCATGTCTGACTCAACATTAATTGCTATAAGTCTATAACTGTTAACATATAAATACTTCTAAGCAAAAAGATAAACAGAAATAATATCAAACCTGAAAACTCTAAAGTGAGCAAAAACGATATATATCCTTATACCGTGGTTAGAGAAAAACATCATCCAACCAGAGCAGCTATAGCGGTTCAGAAATAGCCCCCAACATATCCATCTTATGTAGCCACAGAAGATGTCAAAGTTCTAATGGCTCATTTGATATCTTCTCCAATCCCCAAGATTTCAGAACTACTCTATATAGAAACTGAGCAGATAAATTAAGTAAAGAGAGTGTTGGACTGAACTGAACAGCACACAACAGCAGAAGTGAACTTGCATTCTTTACACCTTTCGACTTCAAAGAACATTCTCTGGACCTCACAAAACTGCAGAAAGTCCCTAAACTACTAAACTGTCTGGATATTGCAATATAGACTCTAAAGTGGCAAAAGAGACCCTGACTTCAAGAATTTTGCAGACAGACCCTTAACTTCCTGAATTTTCTAAAATGACACCTAGATTGAGAAAACACTGCAGAAAAATAAAAATATAATGAGATGGTCCGCATATCTCACGTTAAATAAAATCTCAAGATAGTTTGACTAGAACAACGTATTTCCGTCTGACTAATATATTCATGAATAGATAAAAAAATTATAAAAAAATACTTCCAAGTCAATGTGGCAAAAGGTACTGGCACTTTGCATCTCATGGTCACACAAACACATCTACAGACAAATGAACAAGCAAACAACTATTTTGCTGATTGTCTGGAGACTTAAACAAGCAATCACTCAACAAACGTGAACTGACGAGTGAAGAGTAGGGACAGAAGTTTCTAGCAAGAATTAGAATATCAAATAAGGAAAGTTTTTTTCCCTATTAACCCTAGTTCCACAAGGAAAAAAAATACCCAAATGGCAATTACCTTACACAACATATGAATCTTTGCTCAACTGTCAAGAAACACTAACCTTTGCTTCTCGTGCAACATTAACCAATTTTCAATTGTAAGATCACACCAAAATGCAGTCACACAGACACAATGACAGACACAAAAAACCTGTCTCCCAAGATATCGCCCTAATACAGTTCAAATCACCATCAACCCTTTATGTGTATATAAAACACTATAAGGCTTCAGAAAGTTCGGTTAACAATTAAAAGACACCAGTCTTTATCTCAATCAAGATACCATATACGAAAAACACCAAAACTTATCGAGCACATACATAAACTTACTGAACCCTGCCTAATTTCACAAAAAATACAGAGAATTATAGCTCAAAATAAATATAAAGCAGTTTTTAAAGCTACACCCCTACAGAACTGTAAAAGGACAACAACAAACAACGCGGTTGTCGATTTCAGACAAAAATAACGCAAAGTAAGCACAAGTTCACAAGCACTAACCTTGCCATTGGCGCAACCAAACCCTCCAAAATCGGAGCGATCGTCGTCGTAATGACGAGCATCGTACTCAGCATCTTCAAGGGGCAACTGAACCTGAGCGAGCATAAGATAATTAGGCTCATTCTCTGATGTGTGGGTTCCAAGAATCAGCTTCTGGACGGAGTAGTCCTTTCCGGCGGGCTCATCACGGTCCGGAAGCCATTCTACGGTGAGCGAAGGCCACTCGAGCGCATGTGTGATGACCAAATCGTAAAGAAACGGTGTGTTCTTTTTCCAAATTTTGTACTCTTCGTTGATGAGCCTCTCCTCTATCTCCCCTCTCATATCGTCTTCATCTTTCCCCATAATTTTCTTGAAATTGCAGTAGATTTTGATGTGCAATGAGTGTGAATCGCAATTGAAAGATTTGATTTTGGGGGTTCTTTGAAGGTCCGAGAATCGGAGGGAAGAAAAGAGAGAGAGAGAGGATTGTTCCTTTTGGTAAACGAGTGAAGGGTTTTACCGTATACTTGTGTTGGGCCGATTTTTATTCGATGGGCTTCTAAACATTTTTATTCGACGGGCTTCTATTTGGCATTTGCATAATGGTTTGATTTAAAATAATTAAGTGATTAAAATGTTTAAAAATCTTTATATGATATAATGTAGAATGAAATGTTGTTGTTTGGTAACTGTTCTGAATGGGCGGTCTAAACTGAATGACACCAAATTATCATTTTGACTTTCTGTATGATTTAGTTCTGAAAAAAAAATATAATTGTTTGATAAATATCTGAATAAAACAATTACTTTACAAATATAGATATTAGCAGTGCATAAACAATACACAAAACCTTTCTAGTTCAAGATGGTCCAATATCGTTGACACTTGTAACCCCTCTTTTAGGTGATTGTCTAGAACTCAAATGGCATATCCTACACACCATCTCTCTACCACCATTATCATCCAATTTCACATCAATGGACTCATTTGTGTTGTTTGCTTGAGTTTGATCTCACCATGATCACACTTTTCTGTAAAACAACTTCATCAACAACCATAGTTGAACTACTAGAGCTCTTACTACCTTTTTGATCAAGATTGCCTAACACAACAAGTGATTGCTTCAATCAAAACAAGTGATATATCTCACATTCTAAACATCACCAGATCATTAATAGTGCGACAAATAAGGAAGAGCCATATGAATCTCTCAAGACAATGCCGAAGCTGGTCACTTTTCATGGATTATGGTTTTTGGTGCGAGCAGGAACATAATTGATGAAAGTTGCCCAACATAACTCATGTTGTAGAGAGCTAGTAAGAACATTTTGACATTTAATAGAAAAGCACTAAAAATAGGTTATAACTGTAACACTCCATGTATCAAGTGAGGATAGCAGTCTCAAAGGATGTCAGTGTCTATGAAGCAACAAAAAGTAACAAATAGAATGTTTTCTCTCCTAATTTACTCACTCACTCAAACTTACATGCATATCTCACTGTTACTTTGCCACTCTTCCTTTTGTTCCATGATCCTTTTTCTATATCGAACTATTGTCTCTAACAGCAATGACTTCATGTTGCCAAACATGTAGTTTAACCAAGGTCTTTGACATTCAAAGGAATTAACACTTTCATTAAAACATCCAACTTTTGTATTGATAGAGTGTTCTTAATTTAAAACTTATGTGTAGAATCCCAGAGCATTTGACTTGTCCACATTGGAGAAACAATCGTTTCCCTTGAGCTTATAGAAAGTATGGTTTTGATTACTTGGTGAAATTAGGGCAGCTGATTATAGAAATCATGGAGGGAGGAGCAAGTATGTGGGAAAATATGATATACTTTGTGAAATTGAGAGATTTCACATAAACAAATGAACGGTCGGTCGCTTCTCAGATTTCAAACAAGATGGGATATTTTATGTTATTAAAATGAATTGTTAGTAAATGTCTTTTATATGATAAATGTTAACAGGGTAAGAGTCTTCTCTTTCATTTTCTGACGGGTGGCAGACTCAGAAGTTTCTCTAAGCAGGTGTACCTTTAAAGTGGATCAAAGATCCATAAAATCACAGTTTGACTTGAGGATAAGTCAATACGGTTTGACCAAGAAAAAGTTAATTATTCGATTTGGGGAATAAAATACATTTTTTCAAATGGAATCAATTTTGATATTTAAGATAAATAAATCGTTGTCTTGAAAATGAGATAAAATGCGGCGCTTTTAAGATGAATTGCATTGAGAAGGATAATAAATCATGAAAACTGGAATAAAAATCCCCTTGTGGCCACGAAGGTTCAAATGCGGTGACTCCGGGCTATCTGCAAAGCAGGTGGTCGCCCTTAGATTAGTCGACTCGCATAGCGGGTTGGATATCCAGATTAATAAAAAAAATCATGAAAAATAATAATAAAATCAAATTGGGAGAAAAATTAACAAAAAGTTGTCTTAGCATAAAGGTAGTAATGTCTTTAATTGAACCTGAGGTTGTGAGTTTGATCCTTCTAACTATACTTTTGTTGTTTATGTTTTCAGAATAGCACTGTAAGGCCTGAGTTAATACCCTGGACCGGCCCTGGAGCCTAAACTTTAAATACAAAAAATTGAACTTTTACTTGAAATAAGATTCAAACATATGACCTATTGTATATGAAGTGCTAATCCAACCATCTCATCCATGTTTAATTTATGTTACAAATTTGGTTTCAAAGTATTTAAGAGGATCCCTCAAAATCAAGCGGGTGCATCTTTCAGATGCCTAAGTTTTATTCTTTTGTAATAATCAAGTGAGCGAGTGTAACACCCACGATTTTCGGAATTGCTTTTGTGATTAATCACATTATCGAGTGGTATCAAAGATAATAGTTGCGAGGGTTTTATATAATTATTATATTAAGATGGTTGGAGAACTTTCGGGCATGAAAAACGAAGAAATCGTGCTATGAGAGACCAACATGACTTTCAATGCGGACATTCTGGGCGGGTGACTTCTAGTGCGACTTTCTGAGAAATCCGGAGGACTTTCCATGCTATTTTTGCCGTGTGAAAACCCACTTTAAAGCATGTCAGCGCGAAAAATGTCTGATTTTTGGGGGTTTTCCCATTTCTTCACCCCCACCTCTCCTCTTCTATCATTTTCTCTCTAAATTGAGTTATTGGGAAGCTTGAGATCCGATTTTAAAGGCCAATAAAATCATTTCTTGATGATTTGAAGTTGTTAGAAGGTTGAAGGTAAGATCTAAACTACCATATTTTGATCTAATGTTTGGTCCCTTTTCACCCTCAATCCTCATTTCTTCTTTGATGGTATATTTGTTGAGATTTGGGAGTAGGTGAGGTGTTCTTTAAAGCTTCCTAGATCTAGAAGTTTAGCCTTGGGATCTATTTTTACCAATGGAAACTAGAGGGTGGGTTTGGAATCTAGGTTTAACCTAACCAAGTAAGGTGAATTCATGTTGCTTTGTGAAAACTATGTACATGCCAAAAATGTTCATTTTGATGTATTGAAGTGTCTTTATTGATATCTATAAAATGTGTTAAATACTTGATGAGATTTGCATCTTTGGGCATATTTGATTTTATAAATATTGTAAAATACATATCTTTGGGTTTTTGACATTTTGATAAATAAGTCATAAAAGTAAATGTCATTTTGTTGCTTTATTGTATAAATTAATATTATTTGATGAAAATACACTCCTAGTATATTTGGTTTTATAAACCACTTGAAAAATGCATATTTTTTATGTTATGAGGCATTTTGGAAATATAAATAGTATTATCTCATATGGAAAAGGCAAATGATGGATTTTTTAGTTAATCATACTTTTGGAGCATAAATTTGCATAAACGTGGATTAAATGCGTTTAATTGCTTATATTGACTTTTATTTGAGTAGTCAAATAAATGTGGAGTCATTGGGTTGATTTTGGCTCATTTGAGTTTTGGGGACCTTTGTCCAGTCTAATTTTTTCTTTGTTAAGCTTTAGACATGATATGCCTTTACTGCATTTTTATTTGAGAATTATATGTATTGAATGCATTAGTCATTCATTTGGAATCATGTAATTTACACTGTAATGCATTGGATCCATAGACATATGAGTCAGTCGTTTTTAATAGGTGATGAGTCTTGATGTCCTCACTCTGTGGCCAATGCTCGAGTAGGCATTATGATCGTCTCGGTATTGCGGAGGTGAAATTTTGTTACGCGGACTCTAGGACCGTTAGACTTGTAGTTTTGGTGCTTTAACCCTTATGCATGAGGGTTAAATGCATTGGTTGTCAATTAGAAAGTTTGAGGTTCCTATCTTGAATGTTAGAGAGTAGACACTAGATGTCGAATGGAAACCTTGATGTTGGAACTCAACTAGAGAACGATTGGGCACTAAGATTTGGTATCATTGAGGTGACATTTGGTTGGGAGTGTGCACTACAGGTACCGTGACCTTTAGGTGACACTCGTTAAGGGGTATGCTCTAAAGTTATTGAGGACTTGAGGTGACACTTGATAGAGTGTACACTAAAGTCAATAGATCTGAGATGCAGTTCGATAATATTGATACGTGGCCTACTTTTGTATTCTGCGACATTCAATGGATATGGGTCTCTCCTGTCACTGAAAGTCTGAAATAGTGTTATTTTGGATAGTGTATTATCCATTTTTTTTGGTATTGTTGTGAGTATGGAGTATTTTCCATGCTTTATGGTTTTGGTGTATTAGAACTCATCCATGTTTGATATTTTAGATAATAGAGTTTTATCCATGTTTTTAGTATTTGAGTATTAAACCTTATACACATTTTATGTGAGTAACGGGTTTTGGTTTCATGGTGAATGGCTACTTTGATTAGTGATTTTTCATCAAGAAAATGGTGGGTTTTGCGAAAGATGTTGATTATATATCTAATACATTTTATTTTGGAAGTTGTGATTTAAATAACATCTTTTCAGTTTCACCGTTTTATATCAAAGATGAAAACTGTTTGAACTTACTGTGTTAGCCTAAATCTTTTTATTTGTCTGCATGTGCATCAGGTCCTCGTTCTAAATAGTACTAGAGACAATGTGATGAGATGAGTGCTAGTTAGAGGCACAAAAAGGATTTAGGCATTCGGGTACATCTTTTGTAAGTTGGAGATAACAATCGTTGTTGGGTTTTAGAAACACCCGTCCTAATATCGACCTTGTGTAAGCTTTGATTTATAATCCGTTGATGCTGAACTTTAAATTGCCATTTTAGGTAATTTGATTATTGTTTATTAGAAAGAAATTTATCTTTCAACTGATGTATTTTAAAAAATTTAAATTAGTTGTTTTTTCCAGATTTGATGTGTTACAAGTTGGTATCAGAGTATAAGTTTGAAAGATTCAGGTATTGATTTAGGATGTCTAGACTCAAACTAGCATTTTTTTTTCTAATGTTAAACTTGGAGGCTATGACCTCGTTTCTTTAACCTCAAACCCACCAACCCTTTTTTTATATTAAATTCATTTTTTTTCTTTCCATCTTAAATCCTCATTGAAGGCAGCGATTTAAAATCTTTTATTGGTATTTAAAAACTTTGTTTATTGGATTCAAGTATTGGAGATAAAAGCTTCAAGATTCACCTTCATCTTCTCCATGTCACTTTAACTAGGTTTCTAGGGTTTCACCTAAAAACCCATTTGTGATTTCATCCTTCATTTTAAAGTTTACTAGAATGGTACTCGTGCAATGCATCGAGACACATCTTAATTTCAGTGTTCCATTTTTTCTCTTTTTAATGTCGATATAATACGGTTTTATGTGGTTTTGAGAAAACAAAAATGTTTTTATTTTTGAATAAAATATAAGCATGAAAATATCATAAAATTTTGAAAAAAAAATTATATCGATATCAGTATCAAATTAATATTTTTAAAAGTTCTTGTGTCTTGATGTAATTTTCTTAATTCAATTTTTTTTAACTTAGGTTTAGTAAGAAACAAATTTAATTTAGGTTTAGTAATATAATTTTTTATAAAGATAATAACTAAGTATTCTGTTAGAACTCAATGATTATCCTAGTTATATTTTAGATTTTTTATATTTAAAATGAGATGTTTATCCAATATTTGATTATGTTTGTCTGCAGTTAGTTACATGAATTCAAATACGGAGCTTTAATAAGTTGTACTTATGCACAATTTATTTGTAATATTAAATTTTAAGTATTATGCATCAATAAACAGTACTGTGTGCATAAAAATGGGTTTTAAGAGTTTTTGTCAAATGTTTTATAATATAGTATAGATACATGTCATTTACTACCTTTACTTGTTTCAATCAACTCTACTATGAAATTCCCCAATGATTTCAGTTATAGATAACTTCCTAGGTTATTTTATATCAATTTTAGGGAAAAAGATGGGATTATCCATGTTTATGGAACTTTGAGATTTATGAGGAGATAAACTTATTTTGTTGTTAGTTCAAGTAGCTATTTACCCTTATGAAGTGTTATGAAGCTTTAACGGTTGATTTGCATAGAAGTTTGCATTTTGAGAAACTAGACAACCTTGTGGTGTATGAGTAAAATATTGTGACCATATGAACCTCTAATTGTTATGGGTCTAGATTTGCATATGTTCAGTGCTATGAAGTATCCATTCATCAGTTTGAGCTTGAGATGATAGTTGGCCTGATTACACATGGTTGGGTATTTAGTGGATCTAAGTGGTAATTTATTATATATTCATGGCATAAGTTGTGCCTCATCGCATTGGATCCATATGTATAATTATTACACATTAAGAGAGAAGTTTTGAGGTTCTCTTCTTGATATCATTGGTTTGAAACAAGGGGGAAGTTTTGATGTTCTCGCCTTAGAACCTTTGATTTTAGACAAGTGAGGAATTTTGATGTTCTTATCTGTAACTTGGTGATTGACTAAGTAAGGAGTTTTGATATTCTTATCTTATCCCTAATTGGAGTAATTGCCAAGGCTTGCATGCTAGAGGTAATTTTGCTCGTCAACATCTTAATGCGGCTTACTTAGTGTTTCGGCACTTATTGGAATCAGGGTCTCCCTCGTTATGGCAAGTTAAATTGATTACCGTTATTTCTAACCTAAATGGTTTCAAATGTTTTATTTATACATTGTATGCATGATTAACCTTTTCCCCAAGAGAGGCTAATATTTACTGGCACCTTATTCTTTATTTATTATTTGTAAAACTTGGGGTAACTGTTTGATCTCACTAGGTGTCAAGCCTAACACTTCTCAGGAGAGGCAAAATCTATTGCGGATGTGGTGTAGGGTACGTTTCTACTTAACTCCATATTCGTGCGTATTTTATTTGATTCTGGTGCTAACCATTATTTTCTTTCTAGTTATTTGTACAAACCATTTTTCGTTCCTATTAGTATCTTGAGATGCTTTAGTAGTCAAAGTGACGAAGGAAAATCAAGTGGTGATCCATGAAATCTTCGACGATTGCACTTTAGAAATTGAGGGAGAGAAATTCTCAATTGACTTGCTATCGATGCATATAGGAGGATTTGATGTTGTAGTCGGCATGGACTGGTTAGTCCTCAATAGAGCTGACATCCTATGCTCCGAGAAGAGGATCAAGATCTCGTTGGCAAACGAATGAACGATGTATATTTACGGGGAGAGAAGCTTGGGAAAATCGCGATAATCTTCAGGATTTTAGCATACTAATTCTTATCCAAAGGTTGCGCTAAAAACTTGACATACGTAGTGGAAGTAGAAAAGGAAATGAGGATGTTGGAATATTTCAAGGTGATCCGAGAATTTTCCAACGTCTTTCAGGATGATCTACCAAGTTTACCACCGGACCATCAAGTTGAGTTTTGAATCGATCTCGTTCCTAAAGCTGCACCAATTGTTGAAGCGGCTTACCATTTGGCACCAACCGAGATGCAAGATCTAATTATATTACTTCAAGAACTTCTAGATAAAGGATTCATTAGGCCAAACTCTTCACCTTGGGGAGCACCGGTCTTATTCCTGAAGAAGAAGGACGGGTCAATGGGGATGTGCATCAACTACCTTGAGCTGAACAATGTGACCATAAAGAATAAGTACCCACTTTCGAAGATCGACGAGCTTTTTGATCAACAAGGTGCGAGATACTTCTCCAAAATTGACTTGCGTTTGGGTTATCACCAAGGAAAAGTTAGAGGGGAAGACGTTTCAAAGACTGTTGTTCGGATGCGTTATGGTCACTATGAATTTCTAGTGATATCCTTGTCTATTCTAGGAACGAATAGGATCATGAGACACATCTCAATAGAGTTTTAATGGTGTTGAGAGAACAAAAGTTATACGCCAAGTTTACCAAGTGCGGATTTTGGTTAAAAAAGTTTAGTTTTCTTGTCATGTTGTGTTGCATGAAGGAGTCAAGGCCATGATTACTTGGGAGCCATCAAAGAGCCCAATGGAGATTCGAAGTGTATTTGGATTGGTGGATTATTATAGAAGGTTCATTAAAGCTTTCTCCAAGATTGCCTCACCATTGAAGACCTTGACGAGGAAGAATGTAAAGTTCTTGCGGACTGAGACGTAAGAATTTCATTATGAACTATACAAAGATTGTTATTCAAGGCTCTGATTCTATCGTTACCTGGAGGATCTAAAGATTTCATCGTGTTTATTGATGTGTCAGAAATGGGATTGGGATGTGTGCTAATGGAGGGAAGAAAGGTGATCGCCTATGCATCAAGCCAACTTAAAGAGCACGAGAAGAACTACCTGACTCATGATTTAGAGTTAGTAGTAGTGGTATTTGTCTTAAAATTATGGTGTTATTAATTGTAAGGCACGAAGTGTACTTCGTATACAGACCACAAGAGTTTGAACTATGTGTTTGATCAAAATGAGCTAAATATGCGGCAACATAGATGGTTGGAATTGCTAAAGGACTACGATTTCGAATTGCTTTACTACCTAGGTAAAGCTAATATCGTGGCCAACGCTCTAAGTCAAAAGGAATATAATGGGCGATGAAAACTACTCTATCAAGAATTGATGTGGTGTCAAGTTTCATCGAGAAGATAAAGCCGACTCAAGCTGAAGCACTTTTGGAGGAAAACCTTAAATAAGAAGTCATGTGTAAGCAACGAGAGCATTTAACCATAGATAGTTAGGGCATAAGACCTTCCGTGGATGAATTTGTGTGCCCAAGGTTAGTGGAAACCGAGAGTTATTGCTAGAGGAAACCCATGATCAAAATATTCTATTCATCCCAGGAATACCAAAATGTATTAGGATTTGAAGTTAAATTATTGGTGATCGGTGATGAAGCTAGATGTAGCCCAATATGTAGAGAGATGTATGACATGCCTCCAAGTCAAAATCGAACATCAAAGATCATACAGAAGCCTCAAATCTTTAGAAACTCCGGGATAGAAGTGGGAACACATTAGAATGGACTTCTAACTAAACTACCAACAACCTTAAGAGATCACGACACCATTTGGATGGTCATGGATCGGTTGACCAAGAGCGCTCATTTCTTGGAAATGCGACAAATTGCACCAATGGATAAATTAGAGAAATTATACATTTATGGCTAGATGAGGTTCTCTCGAGGCATGACGTGCTTCTATTCATTGTTTCAAACTGCGATAGTCATTTTACCTCAATTTTTAGGATGGATTATAAAAAGAATTGGAAGCCAGAGTAAAACTAAGTACAAATTACCACCCTCAAACAGATGGCCAAACGAGAGGACATCGAGGATATGCTTAGATTGTGTGTCATTGACTTTGGTGGAAATTGGGATTTCCACCCACCGTTAGTGAAGTTTGCCTACAATATTAGTTTCCACTCAAATATCAGGATGACACCGTTTGAAGCTTTTATATGGGAGAAAGTTTGGACCCACCGTGTGTTGGTTGGAAGTAGGTGAAAAACAATTTGTCGTTCTGGTTATCGTTCAAGAAACCGCAGATAAAGTAAAGTTCAATCTGGGAGTGTTCAAGAGCGGCTCAAGACTGATAGAAAAGCTATACCGACAAGAAAATAAGGCCAATAGAATCCAAGTGGGTGATTGTGTAATGTTGAAAGTATCCTCTTTGAAATGCATAATTCGTTTTGGGAAACACAGAAAGCTCAATTTACGTTTCATTTGGACCTTTTACTATTATATCTGGAATTGGCCTTCAAGTGTATAAGTTAGACTTACGTCACGAAATGAACGAAATACATCCTTCCTTCCATGTGTGTTATTGAGGAACGTGTTATAGACCCTTATCAAAGATATGAGTGGACGAGAACAACCGTTGCATCGAGGAGCTGGAAGCAATTTTGGAAAGAAAAGTAAAAGAAATTACGTCATAAAGAAGTGATCATGTTCAAAGTTCAATGAAAACATCATTGAAACTCAATGCGACTTAGGAGTCAGAGGAAGACTGGAAGAGTCGTCGCCCTCGTTTATTCGTATAGGACGAGATCTCGAGGGCGAAATCATTTTCAAGTAGCGGAGGATTGTAACACATGTATCTTTGGTGATCATACTTTCAAGATTTAAACTTATATTTGTTATAAGAATAACTCCTAGAAAGAATTCCGGGTTGGTTTGTATTTGGGTGCTAGTTAGTAAAGAAAACTAAAAGAAATTTAGAAAAATTCACGCCCACAAACTTTCTTCATGGTCAGGGCGTTTTTGCAGAAAATACAAGTTGGAAGGGCTGACATGGAATCGTGGCTAAGTGTGTAAGCGGAAGGTCTTGGCCGACCAACGCCATGGGACCTTGGGTCATGATGACCATGAGCTGGTCAAACTTTGAGGCTATGGCCTCATTTCTTAAACCTCAAACCCACTAATCCTTTTTCATATTAAATCCTTTTTTTCTCTCCATCTTAAATCCTCATTGAAGGCAACGATTTGAAAGCTTTTCTTGGCATTTGAAAGCTTTGATTATTGGATTCAAGTGTTGGAGACAAAAGCTTCAAGATTCACCTTCATAATCTTCATTTTCTCCACATCACTTTAACTAGGATTCAAGGGTTTCACCTAAAAACCCGTTTGTGAGTTTATCACTAATTTCAAAGTTTTATACATGTCATTTACTACCTTTACTTGCTTCAATCAACTCTACTATGAAACTCCCCAATGATTAGAGTTATGGATAACTTCCTAGGTTATTTTCTACGGATTTTGGGGAAAAGATGAGATTTATGTGGAAATAAACTTACTTTGTTGCTAGTTCAAGTAACTATTTACCCTTACGAAGTATTATGAAGCTTTAATGGTTATTTTGTATAAAAGTTTGCATTTTGAGAAACTAGACAACCTTATGGTGTATGAATCAAATATTGTTTAACCATATGAACTTCTAATTGTTATGGGTCTAGATTTGCACTTGTTTAGTGTTATGAAGTATCGATTCACCAATTTGAGCTTGAGATGATATTTAGCCTTATTACACATGGTTGGGTATTTAATGGACCCAAGTGGTAATTGTTATATGTTCATTTATTTTCATGGCATAATTTGTGCCTCACCGCATTGGATCTATATGCATAATTATTACACCATCAAGAGAGGAGTTTTCAGGTTCTCTTCTTGATATCATTGGTTTGAGACAAAGGAGAAGTTTTGATGTTCTTTCCTTAGAACCTTTGATTTAGACAAGTGAGGAATTTTGATGTTCTTATCTTGTAACTTGGTGATTGACTAAGTAAGGAGTTTTGATACTTTAATCTTAGCCCCACTAAGAGTAATTGCCAAGGCTTGCATGCTAGGGGTAATTTTGCTCGTCAACATCTCGATGTGGCTTACTTACTGTTTCGCCACTTGATGGAATCATGTCTCTCCCTTTATCGCAAGATAAATTGATTACCGTTCTTTTTAACCTAAATGGTTTCAAATATTTATACATTGTATGCAAGATTAGCTTTTTCCCCAAGATGAGCTAATATTTATTGGCACCTTATTCTTTATTTATTATTTGAATAACTTGGGGTAATTGTTTGATCTCAGCAGACGTCAAGCCTAATGCTTCTTCTTATTCAGATGTATAGCAGGTCATAACAGTGTCAAGCCTAAGATTCAGTGAATTAGAGCTTGGAGTGCCATTTAGGGGCACATTTGAGGATAGATTTTTGGAGAGCTCACATCCTTTTGGAAGATAGCAGACTTGGTGGTTGTTAGTAACCCTTGGCTTAAATTTAATCCTAATATGATTAGAAAGAAGTCTATAGAAACTCTGATATTCAAACTTTGTATTTGCTATTTTGTAACTTCGTTGCCATGTCGGGCAAATACTCTTATTATTGGTATTTAAATATCGGTCTTAACTTAGTCTTAAAATTGTTATTCTTAAATTTTAGGGTGTTGCATTAAATACATTAATTGTTTTGTTGCATAAGATTTGCATACAAATTGTTATTAAAAATTTTATTCGTGTTACTTTGCCAGCATTTGGTATGTTTGCCAGCATTTGGTATGTTGAAAACATACTGTTAGGTAGCTTTAAAATTTGAAAATGACATGAATCGTCCCATATTTACATAAAATAATACACATGTTGTGATACAAGCTTGAGAAATTAATTGGTTCATGCAAGATGCGGGTCAAGCTTTAAATTGTAAGGAACTACTTTAGTTCGTACGTTTGCATACAAGTTTATTGGGAATTTTCATCATACAGTATGAAAAAGTGACTTATATGCATGTGAATCCATTGCATCTAGTCTTACATATATATTTATCTAGATATGTCAAACCATACCCAATATGTAAACTCATCAAATGGGTAAAATCCCCATTTTATCAATTAGAACCAAAGTTATGAACAAAATACATTTAGGCTCTAAAACTCATCAAAACTTTAATATAATCATCTCCCATATATATTTTAAACCATCCTGACACTTGTTTTATCAAGAGATGTCCAATCCCCAAAATTCCAAAATTTGACCTAGATGGTCAAAATCATTCAAATGTGAAATACTTGAAATAAAAGCTTCAAGGAACTACAATATGACATTTTAACATGTATATGGTTTAGTAAAAGTATAGGATGAACTCACAAGCTGGGTTTTGAAGAAAACCTAAAAACCAAGCAAAATGGAAGGGAGAAGGAGTGGATCTTGAATCTTCAACACAACTACTAAGATCTTTGAGTTTTAATGCTTATAAATGGTATTGAACGCCCAAATCTACCTAGGGTTTAAGTATGGAGCTTTCAATGAAAGAAGAGAGAGATAGAGAGAGAGATGAAGATGGTGAAGATGATGAAGAATGAAGCAAAAGGCCCCAAATCTCAGCTCTCTAAACCCGACTTGATGGTCCACATGTGCAACTTCAGGCGGCGACTTAGGTCACAGTATAACTTGTGTAACCACTGATCTCAGGTCCGAATTCCAAAAAGTCGCACGACCTTGGCCGCGACTTGAGGTCGTGGGCCAAGACGCATAACCCATTGTTCTCCCTGGGTTTTCTCCTTTTCCAAAGCTCTTTTTGCATAAATAAATCCCATAATTTAGGGTCATAGAAACACTTCATTTAGTTGATGTCACACCCCGCTAAAGCGAAAACACGAGGAGTGATAGTTCAAGATTTCATAGCGATAGGGCGAAAACAACACCAATTGTCCATTCAATACATAACATATAAAGTCCGAAAATACATTATACGAGTTCAAAGTTTTTAACAACATGGTGCAAGCAAAGTTTTCAACAAAAAGATTTCAAAAAAAAATATGGTTGATGTCGTTACGCCCCGAACATAAACGTTATCAATTAACCTTTCTTACCCCTGAAAAGCATAATAAAACAAGGTCAGCTACAAAGAGCTGGTGAGTTCACAGGTTTTCAATATTACAAACCTCTTTTTTGCATAAGTGAATATGAGCAAATTAAATTTTTAATGGCACTTGATTTACTTTGAAAGAAAATCTTGGATTGTTCAAGGAAAATTGTACTCTAATTTTAAGTATATAAAGAGCCACCACTAAACCTTTCGACCCCATAAAACTGTTTTTAATTCTACCTTAGCGATGAAACTAATACCCCACATATGTAGAACCTTTATTTTTAAGTATAGTGCACCCTTATCTGTAGTTTCTAGGTGGGATTGCTATCCAYACCCCTACTTATCGGTTTTTAGGTGGGATTGTCCGTCCAAATAGCGCTATCCACAAATACCCTCGGCTCCTCACTTGAGTTAATAGTAGTGTACAAACTTTTCTGTTACATTTTACTCAATATAATTATTAGTGTACATGCCTTAGTGCCCACAACATCAAATTAACAAAATTTCATATTCATAATGAAAATAGCTCATATAATATAATACATTCAATCATGTTTTTCACCCCAAAACGTAATAAATACTTTGAAAGAGGGGCTGTGAATACTAACTCTTTTGCAAAGCTCCGCTAAACAAAAACACGATTTGGTCCCCACATGTTGGCTTAACGTTTCCCTATCAAAGAGAAATATCCAAAACTGTCACTTATGGTTTAAAACTACTTATAGGGATTAATAAGTCCTAAGTCTATAATTGTCTACATATGTCCAACTTGATTATCTATAGTCCATTTATACATAATGCACATATGCTCGTTAATATAGTAATTTATACCAGAAATAATGTTATAATCCATTAAATGATCAAAATTTATAAAATCAAATAATTCCAGAATTTCACTTTTAGACAGAAACTAATAGTACTAAAAATGATCAATTTATAGAGACTTCTAAAATGACATAGTTTCCTATCTTTTTATATGGGATATAGTACTGAGTTATGGTCATTGTGACCAAATTTCATGTATTTTGGACATGTAAAAATGGTTCAAATAATTTATGCAATACAATATGTCACAATTGATATGACAGATTACACCATGTTAGTAAAATACTCATTTGAAGAGTTCTACTAAGTGTTTTGCAGAAATTCCAGTTGGATTATAAACTCAACACCTAAATGAAACTTTTAAGATAAGAATCACTCATTTTGGATGAGTAGAAATACTCCAACACTCCACTTTTGTCATATTCGTGCTCCTCCCCGAGAAGCACAAGACTTCTTGCTTTGATAGAACTGTATCTTTGCTTCTTGGGGGGTGGAAATATTTAAATTAAAATCTCAGATAGAGAGAGTCCAGCCGAGAATATTTGTTTGCTAGTTTCTTGAATTCCATTTTCCGGGCTTAAGAGAAATATATGGCACCATAAAGTTACATGCACTCATCTGTCATTAGTTGATAGATTGCACACTTAACTTTAATAAATTGGTTAATGCCTCAAAACTTCATATTTTTGAATGAAACTAGGTTCATATGAACCCTAACTCATAAAAGAATATTTCAGAAGAAGAATCATATTCTAAGAGCAAGTAATAAAAGAGATATTAACACACAAAGTAGGATCTACCTACTGATGGTTTCACAGTTTGCACACCTAAAGTGTTTTAGGTGTTTGGAGGTCAAAACTCCATATTTTCATGTGATTCCACTTGAATGCAGAAGATAACTCATATAGTTAACTCTCAAAGGAAGAATCAACCTTTTTCATCGAGTTTTGAAAGAGATATGGTCATTAGAACATGCATATACAAATCTGTCAGTTTAGGACATATTGCATACTCATTTTGTTTTGAGTAGTTGAAACCTCAAATCACCATATTTTTGAATGAAATCAGTGGCATTTGAAAGGTAACTCATTAAATTAACTTCCAAAAGAAAAAAAAATCAATAATTTGGATGAGTATTTAGAGAGTTATGGTTGTTTAAAGTAAGGTTTACCTACTGAAAAACTCCCAGATGCACATGCATCTTGTTTTGAGTATTTGGGGAGTCAAAACTCAATGTTTTTGAGTGAGACCAATTGGATTAAAACCCCAACTCAATAAATGAACTTTTAGAGGAAGATTCGTGACATTTAAACATATTATTTGCAAGAAATGGACGACTTATGCACATGCATGCAATCTGTCAGCACTTAAAATGCAAGAAAAATGGGTTTTCCCCCAAAATTTGCAAGAAAAAGATGGAGATGAAGTTGTTACCTTGATTGATGATGAGAAAGATGTAATATCTTCAAAATCCTTGCTATTTTGATGGAGAAATATGAAGAACTTGGCTGAATATGAAGGATGGAGAAGGTGATCCTTGAGCTTCTTGAGTTTAGAGAGAGAGAGGGAGTTTCATAATTTGGAAGATGAAAATGAGTTGTAAATGGAAAAATAAAGATCTTTATATGTGGGTTTTAGGAG
>NC_037529.1:59958038-59963074 GCF_001531365.2 Cynara cardunculus var. scolymus | reverse complement strand
TTCTTCAAATTATAAACCCATGTTGGTTAAATTCATTTAAATAAAAAGTTTTATATTTAAAACACTAAAACTTTGTGTTTTATATAAATTGGGTATAAATTGGAGCATTTGGCACTATATAGGACGTTTTAGATAGTTACGGGTCGGAACCGGACTTTCTAAGCAACTACCGGAAACTCTAGAATTTTTTTTGGCCAATCTAATATAACTAACTCCTAATCTTATAAATTATCTTTAATAACATTAATATAAACTTAATAAGAGCTAACCTGGAAGCTCAAATTTGACAGTTGTCATAGTTGACCTACAAGGAATTTCAAAGCATGATTCCATTAATAATGTTATCAAAATTCTGAGTGTTACAATCTTCCTAACATTCGAATTGATTTTGTCCTCGAAATCACAAACTATACAAAAAGATAAGCGTAATTCCTCTTCAAATCTTCATCTGTTTCCCACATCACATTAGATCCCAATGATGCTTCCATTGGAATTTGACCATAACAATCTCTTTATGGGTCAACATCTTGGACTTCCTTTCTAAAATTGCTTCTGTCTCTTCAACGCAATTGGTTTTCTCATCCATTCGAATCTCTGAGAGAGGAATCACACTTTCTTCTTCTGTCAAACACTTACACATATAGCACACATGTAAAGTGTTGTGAATTCCAGCCATTTGGCTAGCAACTCCAATTTGTAGGCTTGGAGTTCCACTCTATTCAAGACTTTGAACAATCCAAGGAAATGAGGATTGAGCTTCTCACGCTTCCCAAACCGTATAATACATTTTCAAGGAGACATCAGCAACATCACACGGTCGCCCACTTGTAACTCTACCGACCTTCTCTTCTTGTTGGCAAAACTCTTTTGTCGATCTTCAACCGCCTTCAATCGCTCACGAATACTCTTGACTTTGTCATTGTCTCTTGCACGATCTCCGGCCCTAAAAATTATTTTTCACTCGCTTCAAGCCAACATATCGGAGTCCTAACTTTCGACCATACAAGATCTCAAATGGTGCCATTCCGATACCAGAATGGTTAACTATTATTGTAGGAAAAGTCCACCAATGGTAGGTGAGAATCCTAATTCCTGCCTAAATCGATGACGCATGAGCTAAGCATGTCTTCAAGGGTCTAAATGGTCATTTCACCTTGACTATCGGTTTGAGGATGATAATCCATGCTTAATTATACCCTCGTGGCTAACTCCATTTGTAAGTCGTCCCTAAAGTTTGAAGTGAATTAGCTATCTCTAGACGATACATCGACAAAGGAACCCCGCGCCTAGAAACAACTTCATCGATGTACAACTTCACCAATTTTTCCTTTGATAACGTTTCTTACATGGCTAGGAAATGAGTACTCTTGGTTATAAAGCTAACCACCATTCAAATAGTATCGTGACTTCTTAAAGTTTTTGGCAATTTGGTCACAAAATCCATCATGGTGATGTGTTCCCACTTTCATTATGGATCTTCAAAGACTAAAGACTCTTGTACGGTCATTGGTATTCAACTTTCACTTGCAAACATGTCACACATTGTTCCACGTAGTTAGCTACGTCCAATTTCATGATGGGCCACCAAAACTTCAGTTTCAAGTCCCTATACACTTTGTACTTCCCGGGTGAATAGAATACTTAGACTTGTAAGTTTCTTCCAATAGCAACTCTCGGTTTCCCCAGGATCTTAAGCATCCAAATGCACCCCCAGAAGAGTTTCACACCCCGACCATCTTCCGTCAACAACAGATCTTGTTTCATAGTTACCTCACTCTTGAGGTTCTCTTCCAACAACACATCGGCTTGCGATGCCTTAATTCTTTTTATTAGACTAGAAACCATCTCAATTCTCAAAAAGGTGGCTCAGATGCTCCTACTATACTCTTTATGGCTCAATGCATTCGTTACCACATTTGCCTTACCCATGTGGTAAAGCAATTCACAGTCGTAATCCTTAAGCAGCTCCACCCATCTTCGTTGCCTCATGTTCAATTATTTCTGATAAAACATGTACTTTAGACTCTTGTGATCGGTGTAGAGAGTACATTTGGTGTCATAGATATAATGTCGGCATAACTTCAAAGCAAACACTACCGCTGCCAACTCCAAATCATGGGTAGGGTAGTTTTGTTCGTGCTCTTTGAGTTGCCTTGAAACATAGGCAATCACTTTGCCCCGCTGCATCAAAAGACAATCCAAGCCTATTTTTGGAGGTATCGCTATAAACCATGAAGTCTTCAGATCCTTCGAGTAAGGACAAAATCGGTGCTTCACACAGATTCTTTTATAGCATCCCAAAAGCTTTCTCTTGGGCCTCGGTCCATTGGAACTTCACATTATCCCCTGTCAAGATCGTCGAGGAAGAAATGATCTTGGAGGAATCTTGGATGAACCTTCAATAATAACCTGCTAAACACAAGAAGCTTTGAATCTTGGATGGACTCTTGGATGGTTCCTATTTCATCATTGCCTCAATCTTGGATCGATCAACTACCACAGCGTATTGGGTGACCACATGACCCAATAATTGAACCTCTTTCAGCAAAAAATCGCACTTGGAGAACTTTGCATACAACATCTTCGTATTCAACACTTCCAGGACTTATCGAAAGTGTTGTTCATGTTCCACTTCGTCTTTTGAATAGACGAGAATATCATCAATGAACACGATTACAGACTCGTTGAGGAATGGTCGGTACTCTCAGTTCATCAAATCCATAAACACAGCTGGTGCGTTAGTCAGGCCGAACAACATTACTAGGACTCATAATGGCCATAATTTGTCCTAAAAATTGTCTTTGGGATGTTGTCGCTCTTCACTCTCACTTGGTGATATCTTGAACAAAGATCGATCTTTGAGAAACAACCGGTCCCATGGAGTTGATCGAATAAATCATCAATCCTAAGGAGAGGATGTTTGTTCTTTACAGTTGCTTTGTTTAATTCTCGATAGTCGATGCACATTCTCATTATGCCATCTTTCTTTCTCACAAATAAGACTGAAGCTTCCCATAGAAGATGACGAAGAGAGAGATGAAGATAGTGAAGATGATGAAGAATGAAACAAAGACCCTAAATCTTAGCTATAAACCCGACCTGATGGTCCACATGCGGCATTAGGTCGTGGCTTAGGCCGCAAGATAACCTGCGTAACCCACTAATCTCAGGTCTGAATTCCAGAAAGCTGTGCGACCTAGCCAGACCGCGTGATCCATTGTTTTCCCTAGGCTTTCTCTTTTTTCAAAATTCTTTTTGCATAACTAAATCCCACAACTTAGGGCCATCGAAACACTTCGTTTTGTTGACCTACAAGGAATTTCAAAGCATGACTCCATTAGTAATGTTATCAAAATTCTGGGTGTTACATTTAAGTATGAGGTGTGATTGAGATATAGTTAAATTATGAGTAAGTAATGAGTTAGTATATAAATGAAATGGTTATATCAAAGGTACAAGTAGTTGAAGCTCAAAAGTAAAATTCAATGAAAGGATGGACCAATGTTGTCCAAATTCGGGCTTTAATTCTATAAATTCTACATAAGTTGGAAGAAATTTATGTTGAATGGATTTAAGCCCAATTAATATTAGATTTTTGATGATTTATTTGGGCCCTGAGTGTGGTGATATAAAAAGGAGAATTCTTTTATTTCTCCTTTCATTTGAAGCCTAAAAATAGGTGTTTGTGTGTGTTTTCTTCCCAAAATCAATTACAATCCCATAGTTCTTAATAACTCAATTTCACTCTAAATTCTAAGCCTCAAATCAGTTACCAAATCAGAAAGGGAAGCATTCTTAATGTATTTTTAAACCTGGACAACAAGGTTCTTAAAGAAAGCATGAAGAATTTTAAGCTTTAGGAAGAGATTTAAGTCGGAGAATGAAGAAAGAGAACATGGAGCTTTAAACTATCATCATCTTCATTATTCACCACATGTTTTTAGAAGGTAAGACTCTTTCCTTTATCATTTAGATGTTCATTATTGAGTGGATTTAGTGAATTTAAAGTAGAAGGGTTATATGTGTTATACATGTATTACGAAAATTATATAAAATAAATCTCTCGGACTATTAGTAAATGGAGATTAGTGCAAGTATACACTTATCAATCCACTGTCGTCTTTTACAAGTAGTAAAGTGGTAAAAATATTGAATATCGTCCACAGGGAAAGGAACAAAAGTTTATTAAAAGTCTAAATACATATATGATTTCAGATGGTGAGTTCGTTTAACACTACTGATGTGAACAAGTAATAAAAGAGAGCTTAGGGTGTAGACATTTATTAAGATAGTCAACCGATTTTAAGTAGACAACATGCTACAACATGGTTCCATAACATGATTTGAAAATAACTTGTCCTTACAACCACTAGCTTCTTTAAGGGACTCTCTTGAGATGTAGAATGGTGCACGGTCATAGATGAAGCCTTCATATCTCTATGCAAGGTTAGGGTCTCGACATTGGCTCAAACTATACCTTATATAAGCTAAATGAAATGAAAACAAGTCTCCTTGATTCTAAGTAGCTCTCTCGAGCATACTTCCATATCATTCAAGTTTACGTATGCTTGTTGGTTTATTTCTAAATCCAACACACTTTAACACTTTTAAACAAGTGATCAATTTGTCCATAGATGTTATTTTTGCAATATAAGCTTAAACGATGTAGTTGGAAAGACTTGTTATTAACTTAATTAGTTTCTACAAAAAAAAATCGGCTTTTCTCTTCACATCACCCCCAAGCTATAATTTTTAGCCTACTGTAACGCCCCAACCCACACATTGCATGTAATACATATTTCATACAAAGAAAATAAGTAATATCATTCCATTTGGGTCCCTTAGTACAAGAATCTAACATGACCAATTACAAGGTCCAAAAATTCAAAATACATTTCTTGTACTAATCAATCAAAACAGATCTTCAAGCAGAAGCGCATATAGGAACATATTAAACTTTTCCCTTCCCCTTACTGTCCGAACCTCCTGCAACACATAATTTAAATCACAAAACGAGGGTTAGACCGAAAGGTCTA
>NC_037529.1:59951909-59953638 GCF_001531365.2 Cynara cardunculus var. scolymus | reverse complement strand
CATGAACGATTAAAGTACGATATTTGATCATTCAACAAACAATAATCCTATAATCCTCTAACTTTGCTTTCACATTTAAACTTGAGTTCTTATGCCTTTCCTTCTCTCTAAAACATTAAGATCATCCAACCCATTTGTACGTCTCTTGGTATCATCACCATATTAATATATAGTACTACCWGCTTCCAATATTTCCCATTATTCTCATAAACAAATACATAGACACATACCTATGTCTCATTTAAATATTCATAGCATGCCTTAACATTTCTAAAGTCGATTTTGTCGTAGTGTATGACAATTTATTGTAGTCGTATATACTACTACTAGTAATTTGTCCAAAAAGAAAGACTTTCATGCRCTGATTTTCAGATTCGAAGGAATGATCAACTTATTAAACATACTACAATCGTAACATCGAACACATACTCATAAGGTCATAAATTTTCCTTAAATTCATCCGCATGTGATGCTTACTTCTCTTCCTGTTTCAAATATCTTCGGATACCTYGATYAGCATCCARCCCATTTCATTGCTCTTAGCTTCGAGTTACTTACTTAATCAATACTCAAAGTAATGTACTGTAAAAGACTCTCGATCACCCTAAATTTTAGTTTAGATCCAAGTCCGTTGCATCAATTGATCACAACTTCCCAATCATACGTCTTCAAACCTCCAAATTATAGAATGGTTGTCTCTTCAATTATAATTAGTTCTTGTATCTTCAAACCTGACCATTCCATAACTTCTCCCTGTGACCGAGTCACATATGCTTCCCGAAATACTATTTAGTCATCTTCCCTAGATTCAACAYATGYAGCCTTAATTGACATAATTGGGTCCTCATCAAAAGTCGCCTGCGACCTTTTAACATTAAAAGAAAAGGTTGTGGCATATTTCCAAAACTAAAATACTCTCCTCCGTAAGGTAAACCTCAAAATTATAAGGTAATTCATCACCTCCAAATCTTATAGTACTATTTAGTCAATTGTCCACATATTGCCATCTTACCATCATTTTTATCTTCTGATACCGGGTCATCAACTTAACTCATTTCACTGTTACAGGTAGTTTTTCGTCTTTGAAACTTGCCAGATCTTACGTAATGATCAAATCGTGCAATGTCGGCACCAACTTGATCATCATGGTCACCCTATTCCATAATCTTTTCGCTCTTATATTGTCATTTTCGAGCCTAAAAGAAATTAATATTATCTAGTGCTTAAACATCCAATATTATTACAACAACCAATACGCTTATCAACCTTCTTTGATCAATGCACGACTTTCACAAACTAGATTAAAGAAACAAGACCTCATCTCATATGCTTAAGCAAATAMTATTTAAATGTCAYCATTTCACACGCCTATCATACATTCCTCCATCATGAATTCTTATTGAACTATTGTTTTAATCATTCTTCCTTGATTATATAGATGCATCCCTACTTGGCCCGCCAACTTATACTCAACATGCCAGTACCCTCTAAATCTTAGATAGGTGGTCATTAGGCCATTTTTTTTTTTTTGCTACGCATCTAATACGCAATCCCCTTTTTGCAATTTAGTTTACGTCAACTAAACAATTTGGATCAAATAGGATAGGAAGAACACGAGACTAACATAATACGAACTGACACATTCGTAATTCCTTGTAATAATAGTGAGTTTAAGTACGCTTATGTAACAACGTATTCAAAATAGCATTAGCTAAGTGAAATTTTGAAT
>NC_037529.1:59921567-59950589 GCF_001531365.2 Cynara cardunculus var. scolymus | reverse complement strand
CCTCGGTAATTACATAATAATCACAATGCCTATTACCGAGTGGAAGTGAGAAGATGATTTGGTGATTACATAATAATCACAATGCCTATCACCAACTTACACCATCATTCCCACGAATAAAATAAAACGACATTCATGCACCGGTAATTACACAATAATCACAATGCCTATTACCGAAACGAAAACCAACCCCTTTCACATTTTGAAATAAACCGACTTCCGAGTCCAAACTACTTAACACTCTAAGTATAGACTTTAGACAACAATCTAAGTCTAAGGAAAGAATTGCCAATTACATCCTCAAATAATCTCTAAAGTAATACAACACATCCTTGCAAATAGAGAGTAATTCCAAGCGACAATTTATAAAGGTCTCTACGTTGTTCTTCTTTTGGCGGTTAATAATTATATCAAATACTCCTTAAAGAAAATAAGGCATTAAAACTCATTCCACTACTGTCCACGGGATTCCTAAGTTATAACTCGACATTTATAAATCATTTAAAACCATAAGTTCAAGGCACTAAATCACATCGTCGATTTAAATATAAATTCAAGACGGTATAGATTGAACTCACCTTGCAGGACGGGGCAGCATAGCAGCTTGATACAGCAGCTACTGCTGTTCGGTAGGGGGGGTGGCTCTTGCTGCGAGAAAATGACCGGAGGCAGCAGCCTGTCTTCGCAGCTGCTACTGTTTGAAGGAGTTCGAAAGGGCGAACAGCCCCCTTTCTCTTGCTGCTGCTGGATGCACGGAACGAAGACAACAGCTTCAGAAACACGGGAGCAGCCGCGTGCAGGTCGCACGAGAACAGCAGCTGTGCGCAGCTTGAGGTTGATGCTAGGGTGGTCGACGACGGTGGCTGAAGATGTTTCTAAGAGAAGGTTTAGGTGAGCTTGGAGCTGAGACAAATCTTCCTCCCTTCATTCTCGATCGATCTCCCTCTCCAGTAACCCTTCTCTCCTCCCAAGATATTATTTTCTCAGCTCCCCAAAAGACTCCCTCCTCCAATATACTACCCTTCGTACCTCCTCCCAAGAAAGCACAAAAGATAAAGACTCAAAAATAAAAGAGAAGTCTATCCACTTAGGGGGGAAGACTAGAGGTTTTGGTCAATGCATTGGAGGTAGAACCCCCCCTTTGAACCTGACAAAGCAATATGGAAATTATAAAAAAGGAATCCCTTCACTCCTTTTTGAAAAGGCTAAGTTAAAATAAAATATAACTAAGTTCTTAATATAAAACATTCACACAAATAAATATATATAAATACATATATATACATATATATATATATTTATATATATAAAGAAAAACACAACCTCACAAAAGAGATGAAATAAATCCCGGCGAGAAAGGAATGGAGATCGAGAAAAGAGAAGAAATTCCAAGGTGTTACACAATACTCCGTTCACAACTTAACCGGTTTAAAACAATCCGGACAACAAATCGTCCACCCTTTGTCCGATTTAAAACAATCTGGTCAAACCTTGTCCGATTTAATATCTGGATAAACACTTAGAGCAAAAAGACTGATTTCTATCCAAATTCAAACAAAAATTCATATGAAACCAGTAATAATCTTTATGCAAAAGAGTTTTATAAACTACTCACCTTAACAAGCTTTTGAAATCAAACACTTGAAATCAAATCTTGAATCTCCAGACAAGATATCCGGTTAACTTCTCCTCTTTTTAAAACGCACAGCAAGAGCTTAAAAGCAAGAAGAAGAAAATTATGGAGGCTCAACCTTCCTTTTATACTTTTCTAAAACTGGCAAGTCGGCTAACCTAACCCCTTTTTCCTCACAGACCCATATGCATGCATACACCTTGCACACACACACACACACACATATATATATATATATACCATGCATACATATAAATATATAACATATGCATTTCATATTATGCACATTTTCACATCTCAGCATGATTAAACGTAACAATTTATCATGCTATCACATAATCAATTAAATCAGATAATCACATATTAATTACCTTGGGTGATAATCAAGACCCAGTTATCACACCTACCATGCTTGAAATAATAAAATGAATTGCATAAATAACAAAATATATTAATAGGAAGTAAAGTACAAGAAAAGAAAGAAGAATAAAAGAAATAAATGCTAAAGAGAATTATAAAGACTAAAAAGACTTCTTGAATTTAGAGAGAATGTTAAAGATACTTTCACACTACAATTGCATAACTAAGTTGACTTCTAGAAATTTCTTGTTCCAAATGTCAAGCATCTCATCCTTTATATAGTAGGAAAAAGGGAACACATGGACTAAAAAATAAAGCTAAAATCCCACTTTTTACAATACTCAAGAGACAAAACAATATTACCAAAAAGATAGTACAAAGAGAATATTTTATTCTTGTACTATAAAATCTTTAAATTGCAGTAGATGGGCTGCGAAAAAAGTGTATAAGATTTCAAAAGATCCACCGTATTATTATCCAAAATGCCCTTGAAATCATCATGCAGCACATGCTGTATCACATCAATTCATCTCCAATATAAGAAATATGCAAAAATAAAATAAAAAGACTCAATTTGTGGAATTTTGGGAAACTAAGACGGATAATTAAAATAAGAAAATGTGTAAAATCATCAAATAAGTTGATGTTTATCAAAATGCAATAAGGATTGATGTTGATTAGCATTGTGGAATGTTTTAAGGTTAAAAATATAAGTTTGATAATGATTTTGGGTGGAAAATCGAGCATAAAACATATGCATTCCGTAACTATGACATTCTAGTTTTTATGGAAGTTGTAAAAATCATATAAAATCAACCGTAATTTCGTTATAGGCGTTTAGCAAGCAATTTTAAAGTTACAAGAGTCTAGTTTGATATTATCATGGTTTTGTTGGCTAAAACATATTAAAAGATTCTTATATTTATGTTTTAGTGGCAATGGGTTAGATTTGAAGTGAAACTGGGGCAAGGGTGTTATGTCAATTAGTTGTAAGGGTATGAGACTAGGTGGATCACACTCTAAGGTGTTAATTAGATAAAGTAGAGTGAGTTAAGGTGTACTATGTAGTTAGAAGTCAAACTTACAATGTGATGTTCAGTTTATGAATTACTAACCGAGGACGAAATCTCTTTTAAGGCTGAGATGATTGTAACACCCATGATTTTCAGGATTCCATTTATGATTAATCACATTATTGAGTTGTATTAAATATGATAACTATGAAGATTATATATAATTATCATATTGGGATGGTTGGAGATCATTTCGGGCATAAAAAAATGAATAAATCGCGCGATCAGAGACCAATGCAACTTTCAATGTCCACAGACGAATTTTAATGCGACTTTCTTAGAAATATGGAGACTTTCCATACCAATTTTTCCACGTGAAAATTCGTTTCAAGTCCTGTCAGCTCTAAAAAGGTCCGTTTTTTGGGATTTTCCCCATTTCTTCACCACACCTCTTCTCTTCTACCATTTTCTCTCTGCATTGAGTTTTTTTGGAAGCTTGAGGTCCGATTTTATGGTTCATTGGAAGCATTTCTTTGTGATTTGAAGTTCTTAGAAAGTTGCAGGTAAGATCTAAAGTATCGTATTTCGATATAGGGTTTGGTCTTTTTTCACCCTCAACCCTCATTTCTTCTTTGATGATATATTTGTTGATATCTAGGAGTAGTTGAGGTGTTCTTTAGACCCTTACATCCTAGATCAAGAAGTTTAGTCTAGGGATTTAAAGTCTTCACCAATGGAAGCTAGAGGATGGGTTTGGAATCTAGTTCAGGTTGTTTTGTGAAAACTATGTACATGCTAAAAATGTTCATTATGATGAATTGAGGTGTCTTTATTGATATCGATCAAATGTGTTGATTACTTGATGAGATTTTCATCGTTGAGCATATTTGATTTTATAAATCATGTAAAATACCTATATTTGTGTTTTTGAAAATTTTGATAGATAAATCATAAGAGTATGTCCTTTAGTTGATTTATTGTATAAAAGAACATTATTTGACGAAAATACACTCCGGTTTTATAAACCATTTGGAAAATGCATATTTTTATGTTATGATACAGTTTGAAATATAAATAGTATGATATTATTTTGAAAAAGAAAATGATGGATTTTTTAGTTAATCATACTTTTTAAGCATGTGTTTGCATAAACATTGGCTAAATGTGTTCTATTGCTTATATTGATTTTTTATCCGAGTAGTCAAAATTGCGTTGATTTTGGCTCATTTGAGTTTTGGGGACCTTTATTCAGTCTAGTTTGCTCTATATTGAGCTTTGGACATGATATGCCTTTTATGCATTTTTATTTGAGAATTAAATACTTTGAGTGTGTTGGTCATTCATTTAGATTCATATAATTTGGATTGTAATGCATTGGATCCATAGGCATACGAGTCAGTCATGTTTAATAGGTGAGGATTCTTGATGGTCGTCTCAGTATCGCGGAGGTGAATTTTATGAGGCGGACTCCAGGACCATTAGACTTGTGATTTTTTGGTACTTTAACCTAATTTATGAGGGTTAAATGGATTGTGTTATCAAGTAGGAAGAGTAAGGTTCCTATCTTGAATGCTAGTGAGTGGATACTAAAGGTCGAATGGGAACCTTGAGGTTGGAACTCAATTTTAGAATGAATGGGTACTAAGATTTGGTATCCTTGAGGTGATGCTCGGTTGAGAGTGTGTACTAAAGGTATTGTGACCTTGAGGTGAGACCCGTTAAGGGGTGTGCACTAAAGGTATTGAGGACTGGAGGCAACACTTGATATAGTGTGCACTAAAGTCAATGGATCTAAGGTGTAATTCGATAACATTGATACACAGCCTACTTTTGTGTTCCACCAGATTTGATGGATACGGGTATCCCCCGTCACATAAATGGTGTTATTTTTGGATAATCTACTATCAATGTTTTTTATGTTGTTATGAGTATGGATATTTTCCATTATTTTATGGCTTTGGTGTATTAGAACCTATCCATGTTTGATATTTTGGATACTAGAGATTTATCCAAATTTTCAATATTTGAACACTAAACATAATATGCATTTTGTGTAAGTAATGGATTTTGGTTTCATGGTGAATGAATATTTTTATTAATAAGTTTTGGGAAAAATGTTGCTTTTATATTTTAATTGATATTTTGATTAATGGTGGGTTTTGGGAAAGATGTTGCTTTTATATTTAATACATTTCATTTGGAAGTTGTGATTTAAATAACATATTTTCAGTTTTACCATTTTATATTAAAGATGAAAACTGCTTGAACTCACTAGACGTTAAGCCTAACTTTTTTTATTTGCCGGCATGTGCATCAGGTTCTCATTGGGATTGGTACTAGTAACATTGTAATAAGATGAGTGCTAGTTAGAGGCACGAGAAGGATTTAGCCATTCAAGGACATCTTCTGTAAGTTGGAGATAACGACCGTTGTTGGGTTTTAGAAACACTCGTCCCTAGTATAGACCTCGTGTAGTTTGATTTTGTAATCCATTGATGTTAAATATTAAATTGTCATTTTAGGTAATTTAATTATTGTCCGTTAGAAAGAAATTTATCTTTCAATTGACGTAATGATTATATGATTTTGAGAATTAAAGTAATAATAATCATTTTGAAAACACATACACGATTACCCCTTGTCAATTATTTGCATGGTTTACTAGTAATTTTTATCATCTAGAAGAGTATGCGTGCAATGTAACATGATGTTTCTCGATTATAAAGTTGATAATTCGAATCCTCGATTATGATTCATGTTTACTGATATCTATCTATATATCTCGATTTTATTTATGGGTTTGTGTGGTTTTAAGAGAAGAAGGAAGTTTTTGGAGGATTATTAGTTTTGTGGGGCGAGAAGGCTCAACATTTATTTTGTATTTGAATGTGTTTATCATTCGGTTATGAATTAGTTTTATAGAGGTCAAAAACATGGATCTTTAAAACTTATGTACATGCCATAATAAGTTGGAAATGTTTTATAATATTATGAATATATATACTCTCATGTGAATATTCTCGTGATCGAAAATTTGAAAATTGAGTTAAATTTTTAAAAAAATTTATATATCGATATGAGTGTTAGATTAATATTGTTTTTTGTATACAAATTAATATTGTTTTTTATATACAAATTAATATTGTTTTGGCCTAGCGACCATACTCCCCATGTAGAGTGTTTCACGCGTTAGTTGGGCCCAATCTCAATGGATAAACCTTAGCCCGTAGTTCTAGGTTAATACAACAGATCAGAAGGTTACAATTCCTGTTTATTTTTATAAACCTTTTTTAGTTAAACATTAATTGTTCAATATAGTTTATATTTTAAAAAAAAGAGGTAAATTTATAGAGTTCATTGGTTGGTTATCAACTAATTTTATGGAGTTTAAGAAATTGTACGTATGTTATAAAAATTTGCAAATTGAATTGTAAGATGTTTGCATTAATAAATGGTACCTAATGTTTAATAAGATGTGTTTAAGAGTTTTTTAATCAAATATTTTATAAGCTTTCTATTGATAACTTTTAAATTTGTGAGATCCAATTTAGACCATAAAAAATTAGTTGAAAAATAAAATTTAATATAAATTAAAAATCTTCTCTTTCTCTCTCTCTCTCCCCTATTTGTCTCTCAACTTTCCTCTCTTTTATTTTATCGCCAGTCTCTCCTCTCTCATATTTTCTCTCTCATCTCTTACATTTTCATAACATATCCGTATATTGATAAATGTGTAGAAGTATACACTTTAACACTATTTAGGACTTTATTCTACTCTATTTCTATTCTTCCTGATCACATATAGGCATGAGAATAGGCCCCGACCCGTCGGGGAACCTGGTCCACCCGCCCCGGTCGGGGACAGAGATTCCTCGCTAAATCGGGGATGGGGACGGGTATGGTACTTCTCGCCCCGCCTCGTACTCGTTATATATACGCGCACACACACACACACACACATATATATATATATATATATTAATAAATTACACACACACACATACATATATATATATATATATTATTTAATTCAATTAAAACGGTAATTCATAATTTCATCTTTCCTAACTAGGTTTATAATCTAAAATTGTTACTTTTTGGAAGTTAATATGTAATATTTTGGATGTCAAGTCAAAATACAGTTACCCGACAAGTTTTGTATATTACTCGATATGGTTTTATATTACTCAATATATTTTGGTACATGTGACTTTAAGTTTTTTTGGATTAAATTGATTTTTTTTTGGTTTTAGGTTATTAGTTCTTATATGCTATTGAATTTTTTTTTGTATTAAATTAAATTCATTTTGATTTTAGGTTTATTGAAAATGTTTGAGATTTAAACATGTATGGTCTCTCACATATTTAATTCAAAATAACTTGTATAAATAGAAAAAAAATCAAGTTATTTTGAATTAAATATATGAGAGATCATACATGTTTAAATCTCACATATTTAATTCCCTATTTCCCCGTTGGGGATGGGGATGTGATTATAATCCCCGGTAGGGATGGGGATGGGGACGGGGATAGAGATAAGTAATCGAGGACGGGGATTGAGGTCCCCGCCCTATTTCCATGCCTAATCACATATTAAGTCTTTTTATTCTCATTTTTATGGTTTTATACTATTTGGAGCTAGGTTGTAGAATTTGGATCCATTCTATGTTTTTGGTGAGAAACTGTAAACATGATTGTTGTTATAGCAGGTGTTGCTACAACATCGGATATTGGCCGAAAAGCTCAATCAAGAAAGAATAAATTGGCGTTAGTTTTTGAAGAAGACATCTTGATGAATAAGAAAAACCAACTTTTAGAAAGGAAGGTGCCCCAAGATGTCTTATTTAGATGTTTTGCTAGTCTAAATGTGTAGAGGTTGATCCTATGTTGGTTATTTACCTTTGGACAATATTAATATCCACCTTAAGATTCCGTAAAGCTTTCCCTTGGACTATATATGGGGACCTAATCTTTGTTTATTCTGTATACCATCTAGAACAAAGCTTCTTACAAGCTTTAGGTCATTATTGCTTTAATATTAATTGAAAGTTTTTAGTATTTTGCAATTGTTCTTCATTGTTGCCAGTTGCTACAACAATTGTTACTGTTTTACTTTATAATTCTCTGCACAATTACATTTCAGCACTTTATCTTCATGCCATTTACTTTTATGATATTTACATTTAAGCATTTAAATTCAGTCATGTTGGGCTAAACACCCTAACAACGGTGTAAGTGAAGGTTGGGAGAACATGCCAAGTGTCCGTGGTTTTTGCAATAGCAATCTACTTCACTGTTTATCACTGGGTTAATGTTTCATCCATTAACTTTTGACAAATTTACAAGTGTTATTTTACTTAGATGAGTTAGGCATAAATTAAGATAACACAAATGTTTTCACCTTTAATGTTGTGGAAGCTAGATGAACCCACATAACCTCTGTGCTAAGCTTGGATTTGTGCTCATTATGAGTACTGCCAGCATGGAGTCTAATCTGAACTTTGAAAGAAGGTCGTTCAATCCATTAGTGATTTATAGGGCTATTGTTGTAGCAATCACCAGTTGAGTTATAACAAGGTTCTACCACACTCTGATGCTGAAACTCCAACCGGATCTTGCACCCTTGCTTACTCTTAGTTACTGTTTTCATCTCATTAGTCGGGTACTTCACTCTTAAAATATTTCTTCCATTTTACCTCTGGAAATCTCATTTTAAAGTTGACTTTAGTGACTCTTTACTTTTAAATCCCTCTGGATCGATATCTGGTATTCTTACCATTATTACTTGTTTTGGACAATACTTCTAAGCTATGTACACTTGCATGATTTTTCATGTTGCTATAGCTTTTTTGGGGGTATAGATCTTTCCACACAATATATACACATAATTGAATATGCACACAACTCAAACACACTATGAACACTTTCTTAGAAATACCATTATAGTTTGTGAACACTCTAAATCTATGAGATCTAGTATAGCTTGTGAACACCAATTAAATCAATAAAACTAAATCTAAACTTAACACTTGTGAATACCATAGTAGAAAAATTCTTAAGGTTGTTTACATTGTGTTTACAATGTGTTCATCTTGTTTGCACATTTAATTGTGCGTGTGTATGTTACAAAAAGAGGAGAGGACAAAGGGAAAAAGATTGTACGGAATTTCCTTAAAAATGCATTAACTTTATTTAATTAATAACGATACTTATCTCTTTAATTAATAACACCAATTATCTTAAAATAGGGGTTCAGGATGGATCTCACGGATCTCATAAATCTGAAGTTATCAAATGATTAAGCCCCATAGTAAAGATAACATGAATAGTTTTTTTTTTCCTAATAGTAATAGTTAATTCAAACTTGCATTATAATACTGTTATATTTATCGACAACACACTAGATCATGTATTGTAGGCCGATATGTAGGACTATTGTATCCCATTTGGTTAGGGCTAAGAACCCCGCTAGTTCTTCTGATAACTCATATACCTGTACATTTGTCTAAAGCTACACACCAATATAGATGGAACAAAAACTCATCAGTGCAATCTTACGTATCATTAGGTATGTAGAATGTTGTTCATCCTTCCAAACATAGGCTTTGGATACTATGGGGGTGTTTGGGATTGCTTATAAAAACAACTTATTGACTTATTCCGGTGTGACACCGTAATAAGCACTTTTGAGTGCCGGTAATAAGGAATTTTTGAAGAAGTTAAGTCATTCTGACTTATAATAAGTTGATAAATGCTTTTGTAGAAAAGCATAAGTTGTTTCAAATAAGCAATCCCAAACACCCCCTATATCATGTATCACTTGAAATAAGCATGCGTTTCCCTGCAAATCTGTTCATATAACCACAAAAGTACTTTCTCATACGAAAAATAAGGAACAATGATTATGAAATCCATCGAGCGATCATAAAAATCCTCTTCATGATGCCCTTAAAAAGTTTCAAATATATGGTTAAACGATGATAACAAGTTCAAGTGTTTCGAAACACTTTTATTTCTTGTGTCTTAGCCACAAGCATGAAAGGTCACACGCCAATCGACCTTTAGAAAACAATAACTTGAAAAATTAAGTTTGCTCAAATATTTATTATGAAAATGGAGATATTTAATCTCATGTAGCCAATGGCTTCTCATTAATCACCACCATTTTCTGTCAAATCAGATGTGATGGTCGTCAAGTTTCACATCAGATAATGGCTCATGCTCAGTTGGCTCAAGCTTCTTGGTTGGCAAGGCCAACAACATTGCACCGAGAGGAGTCTCCAGGGGAGTGGACATCGAACCATTTGCTTGCTCAACGAACACATCTCCATCAACCGTTTCCTTCAGGAATACTTCTGGATACTCATGGGCAATGTCAAAGAGCTGCTTGCTAAGTCGTTCTATTGGTGAAAGAATAATTTGAGCAAGGACAGATCTTTTACGTCTAGGAAGGTTTTCAAAAATTGTCTCACTTAGTCCTGCATGCCAACAAAACTATATCAGTAAATTTAACAGAGGTATGATGATTGTCTAATAAAAATACACCTAAAACAATATATATATATATATATATATACATATATATAACAATTCGAAAAAGATGACTTGGGATCATGTGATACCAAGGGTTTTTCGTGAGACCTGTAAAACCAATTTTCAACTCTTGGATTAGATATACAATCTGAACATTTATAATCACAAAAATGCCACGAGACTTCTCAATAATCACAAAATTGTCACTGTGCAGCTTTAGACCATTAGATCATTAGCTTATAAAGTTGATCAATGAACATAAATTGGTCTTACAGGTCTCACGAAAAACCCTTGGTCTCACGTGAACCCAACCCCAAAAAAAATTATTAAGATAATTAGAAAAAGAAGTTAATAGTGCGTAGTAAAATCAATACAAAGTAACATAAATATATAGATCTTAAAATGAATGTTAAAAACATTGATTTTATGTCCAAATATAGTAACTCAAGTAAAATTGTTATATATATATATCTATANAATGCAAAAATTGAAATAGTATTATTGTTCAAGAAAATATATTTGATTATTGATTTAAATTTGTTAAAACTCATCAATAATAACAAAATAAATAAAAAAATTACCAATTAAATTTAAAGCCATAAATGTACTATTTTTATTTTTGATTTAAAAAAGACGGTCAAACCTTTCACAACTTTCAATTATATACCAAAATAAAAAATATTTATTAATCATATATTCTATATTGTATTATAAAACATTAATTACTGTTTATTAATGTATATTACTTAAAATTCAAGATTACAAGCAAATTATCTATGAGTACAATTTATTATAGGTTTGAATTCGTGTAACTAACTATAAATAAACATAATCAAATAGAGAATAAACATCTCATTTTAAATATAAAAAATCTAAAATATAATTAGAATAATCATTAAGTTCTAATAAAATACTTAATTATTATCTTTATAAAATTTATTGTATTAAACCCAAAAATGAATTAAAGAAATTACATAAAAACGGTGAAATTTTAAATAATTATTTTGGTACTAATATCAATATATCTTTTTCAAAATTTTATGATATCTTCATACTTATATTTTATTCAAAAAATAAAAACATTATCAAAAGCACATAAAACCGTATTATAACATTAACTGAGGCAAAAAAAACGAAACATTAAAATCGAGATGTATCTCGTTATATTGCGCGAGTCTCTTCTAGTATGTATAAGGTTAGCTTCAGAAGAAAACCGTAAAAAATGAAAAAAAAAATGAGGAACACCTGAGCAACCGTTTATCTGGACGGTGTGCACATGTGCATACAAATAATTGATAAGCAATTTGTCCGGTATGTACACATACATAAAAATAAAAAATGGCTTCAATACGATCCAGATAATTGATTACCAGAGTGATTATCAGTTTTTTTTTTTTTTTAGGGTTTTTCCCAGAACCCTTGGTTATTATAATCAAGGACAAATCACATAAAAAACAGGATGTAGTTTGGTTTTAAAGAGTCATTTAGCATATGCTTCCTGGATAAATGTTTATTAGCAAGTGTTATTATTCTTACTTGTCTTATCGGGTAACATTATCAGCCATTAAAATGAATTGGTAGTAAGAATCTCTATTAACCAATAAGCGCTAACCATATAGGAGCTTTTTTCTCACCGTGTAAAATTCTCGGTCTCTAATATGCTTCTTAATGGATAAGATTATTGATCTTTATCATGCCCATCTGGTATGGTAAGAAAAATGACACCCAATAAGTGCTTACCACGATTCCTGGATGTAGTTGGATGTGATTATCGGTGAAAGCATAGAAGGATCTCCTGTCAATAGTCACGGGGAATTACACTATAGCTTTAGGACCTGACCTGTAATAGGTRGTGTAAATGTCCTTATTTATTATAGGATGAAGATGATTCACTCACCAAGAAGACCATCTACTCGAGCAGTAAGAGTTGATTCAATTGCCAACAGAAGACCGTTTACGACAACAAGACTCATTAGCAGCAGATGATTGAATAGCGGAAGCATTGAGGAGATTACTCCTAATTGAAGACCCGATACTCTCAACCAAGAACTTCTATATATAACACCATTAAAGTGAAAGACCTTAGCCTATTCCTTTGTTATTTGAGAAAGTGAACCTTTTACCGGTCGATAGAAGGTCCCTAGAAGATAGGTCAAATAAGATAGGAGGTTGCAGATCGAAGAAGCAGGGTTCTAGTGTGCAAAGCCACTCGACTGTAAGGAGAGGGAGATGTTCAATTTAAATATGGAAGGATGGAATGGCTTATTCGAATAGAGACGAGACCCAACAAACACCTAATAAACGACCTTTTATGATTACATTTACCCAAATGCTTACCCGGTAAGTATTTAGTATTAAGAGTCAAACACTCTAACTTACTTCACCGAGTAAAATTGCCGTTCATCGAAACGATATTGTTTGCAACAATTTATCTGATGAGCGTTTAGCGGGTAAGGAACGTCACTCTCATTTACCGGATAAGACTCTCTATTCTTACCGACTAAGATTCCCACTCTTATCATTTTCATTCGGTAAAGTAAATAAGCTTACCCTAAAAACAATCCCTTATTCTTAGTGTATCACATACTTTAATAAAAAAAAACTTGACATATTAATTATTATTTCCATCAAATTATTATTTTGTTTAGGGGGTGTTTGAGATTGTTTATAAAAATAATTTATTCTGGTGTATTACCGGTAATAAGCATTTTTAAGTATTTGGATAAACAACTTATACCGGTGCCAAATCAATAATAAAAAGTTTTTGAAGAAGTTAAACTAGTCTGACTTATAATAAGTTGATAAGTGATTTTAAAATATAAGTTATTTCAAATGGATCATTTTCCATTAAAATTACAAGAATGAAATACATAATTGTTGAGAGTATAGGAATATGCACATTGCCCCCCTCATATCTGCACAAAATGTTTAGAACCTGCTGAAGGTTTTTATGGAAGTTATTCGATGAACTCAACTCCAATTTCAATCAGCAGAACCTGATGTTCATAGATTTAAAGAGGTAAAGCCATATCTCAAATTAATCAACAACCGTGTACCTGTTGATTTCATTTGTCATGTGTTTTTGTTCATCTCGTCGATTAATGTGAATCTTTTTCGTTTTGAATCCTTGCAATATCTTGGTGTTGATGATTAGTTTGGAGTTAACCTAGCCAGTTCTTCAAATTTTATTCTTATGGCAGTTCATCTGTTCTTGTTTGTGTAGAATCCTTTTGGCCAACAACAATTTATTGCAAAGTATAATTGGTGAGCAGAGGGTGTTTTCTTATTACCAGTTGTGTTTGCCACATCGGTGAAGTTATCACTGGAGGGAGAGCCTGAGCTGGAACTGTTGTTTTTGACCCCAACAATGCCCGAAGAGTGATCAGAGTTAGCAATAGCCAAGTAGTCTGCAGGAAGTAGTTCACCATTCTGGTTGGCTTCTCTCATTGCATGTTTAGGAGTGTAATCATTTAGGGTTCCTCTTGTCCTCCATCTGGAGCCACAAGCATTGCACAGTACCGGCTTTTCCGGTGGTCCATTCCTCCACAATGGGGTCTCTGTTCAACATTCTAATCCATCAGTGTCTTGGAGAATTCACTTTACATTAAGGTATAACACATTATGTAAAATATCATGCTTCCACAATATATATATACACATTATGCATAGTTAGGGGCGTTTACCGAACCCTTACCTGGTAAGCAAAATTCAACGCTATCACTTACTTACCGAGTAAGATTTTAGTCCACCAAAACAGTATCGCATGCAACAATTTACCCAATAAGCGCTAACCGTGATAAGAGTAGTATCCTTTAGTTTCCTGGTAAGACTCTCGTTCTTGCCTTCGCTCTTACCGGGTAAGATTCTCGGTCCTTGCCATATTCATCCGGTAAGGTGATGTGACTTGGTAAGCTCTTACCCGGGTAAGCGTTTGGTAAACGGCCCCTTAGAGATGTAAATGTGAGAAATAAACTTGGAAATCATGTTCAAGATTGTTGAGTGTCAATTATGTTCCCACAACTAGTTCTATTGTAATTAACTTCTGCTTGAATGCTCCAATAAATTCCTGTATCAACTCTATAGAAACCATGAACTTTGTTTTGTTGTCATTTATTATTCAAATTTATCATGCAATCCAAGTTTGACTACGAGTATAGACAGATTTGGAATCTGAATTTGTGTTAATTCAGAAACGAGGATAAAATTGTTTCTCTTGAAAGACTATTGCCATCATTCGAACGTATCATTTTGCATACCAACTATGTGAGTATATGTAGATTGTATTGCTCACAAGATATCACATTAGCAAAAAATCATGTTCAAGATTGCTGAAATACAATCATATTTCCAACACTACTTCTATCACGAGGGAGCTTTTGTGTTCCCATTTAATCTGACATTAATGATTCCTCTATTAAAAATTATGATTATAGCATAAATACCAAATTAGTTCATGCCACAAATGCGTTGATGATATATGCATATGCTTATTAACACATTTATACTTCCATTCACCGGTATATTTTATATTGCATAATGAAGCACCTCCAGAAAAGTGGGTCCGGATAGGTCACTTGGGAGAGAAAAAGGGATCAAATATATAGGTACTCAGAATGCGTATCACAGAAACCACTTGGTACTGGAGGTGTTAAAGATCTTAGGGCATGCTTGTTAGGAGCTTAATGAACTTAATGGAATCACAGGCAGCTTATTCGATCAGCTATACACGACTGTTTGGTAGTGGCTTAATGACATAGAAAGTGGCTTATTCAGTAGGGGAGCTTTATGCAGAAAGTCAAGTTTTATCCAAACCTGTCCTTCCAGGTAAAGAACACGCTCCTTTCATATATGAAAAACCCTCCCAAACAAAAAATCTTCCCAATCTATATAGACAGATTAATCCACACAGACAATTTTATCCACATAGGACTTAATCCACACAGACAACTTTGTATTTTAAGTTTAAATCAACTATAGTTTTGTATATATTTCTTCATCCAAATTTCTTATATGAATACCAGTTTTAATCAATGACAATGGAATATAGTGTTCAATATGTACATTTGATCCTTTTAATGTCATATAAATTTTAGAAACTTAAATCCCTCATGAGTTTCATGGACACATGCATCTTACATCGACAACCGGTCAAGCATGCAAAATGGGGCAATCTATATTCTTTTGTTGTGCTCATGCATAGGAGGACTCATAATGCAGGCCGGAGCTTCAACATGAGCGATGCACAAAAATTACCTAAGCACACTCACATGTGACACTTTCTAGAGGCTAATGTTAAAAGGTCTTACGGGAGGTATGTTTAATTAGTGTGTGATAAATAGCTGAATTTACATTGAAACTTGAATATTAGAATGATGCCAAGGAGTGTGGTCTTATTTAGTAGAGGCTTTGGCAATAGTGTTGAAGACGTGAGATGGATGATATGTTAATGCTATCATAGAGAGGTGAAATTTTGCATCTGTAATGCTCTGTTATTTATACAAGACTAAATTAAAAAAATAGATATTATGAATGGATGAAGTGATAATTATTTATGTTGCAATGATGGTAATCTAGATAGAAATTTCTCCATTTTGTGTCTGTCTTTCACACCATAGAGGATATGCCTCCATCTCATGTAGACGTTTCCATAAAAAATGCATGAAATTAAGGAAATTATTTCTATTGGTTACTATAGAATAGTGGGGCTTCTATAAGAAAATTTTGACTTACATATGGGTAGCTCAAGTCTTTAGGATTTTGGCATGATTTATATTTCAATAAGGGATAGGCACTGCAGGATGAAGGGAGTATGCTATTTTGTTGAAACATGACTGCTCAAATTGCCTGCTTCAAAATTCTCTAGCCAATGGAAGAAACTAGATTCTTTCTCTCAATGTGTTAGAAGCATCAAATTCCCTATACCTAGCATAAATCTTCAAAACACATTTTAAGTTCGTGCTAAGATGTTCATTAACCAAAATTCAAAAGTTAAAGATAGGTTTAATGCTTATTGACCAAGATTCTTGAGTTATTGAAATTGCACCGTCTTGGTATATGCCTAAAAGTATCGACTAGTCCTATTTCTATCATAATTTTGATGGGCGTATATCCATATTTTGCTCTCTTGTTTTAACGCACTGACAAATATTATTCAGTTACAGTGAGAATATAGAAACCATAAAATTCCCCAAAATGGCCAATCCAATTATGTAAAATATCATGTAAGCATCTTCTCTAGTATTCTGCCTGTATGGCAACACATTCAATAAAAAGTAATATATAAGTACTAAAAAGGTAACTAATTAAAGACATACCGTATGAATTAAATGAACTGCTCACACAAAAATCAAATAGGAATCAAGTTGCTAGATAAGGAAAGCCTTACGTTCAATTCCACAATGGTAACAAGGTCCTTCTTTTCCCATGAAAACTGATCCCTTGGGAAACTTCGACACTAGAATGAGGTCCAGGAAAAAGGCTTAGTTAATCTTACAAAAATCAATGTTGAGGTAAATTGAAGCAACCAACATAAACACAGACAAAGGAACAAGGGTTTAAAACTTAGAAGTTCAAATTGTGATAGGGTTACCTTTGGGCTCTTGCTCACCTTTCTTGATGATGGTTCTCTTTTGACCCCCTGGAATTGGTCAAGTAACAAATGGAATGATAGATAACTTTTAATTACAAATAGGAGTAGAATTTTATGAAAAGTAACGACCGATAAGATTTCTGGGAAGATATTAATTTGGTTTTCAATTCCTACCATAAACTCCTGCATTTCGACATTTACAATTATTTTTCAAGGATTTAAAAAATAAATAATATGGAACTCCATAGGCTGTAATTATCTGTTTTCCATTTAAGAATGATTAACTTTGACTTATTTTTTGTTGTTTTTCGTGAATATTTGATTAAAAAAACTTTTTAGGTAATTTTTTTTTGGTAGAAAGCATTCAAGTACCCAGTGTGTCTAGATGGAGATTTCCTTTTGTTTCTCTGTAATGAGGTGGCATTTGTCTGTAACTTGCCTTGTCAGTTAGTCTTGTTACCTAAAATTTATAATTACTAGTATAGAACTAGACAATAAATATGATTCTCAAATTCCTCAAAATGACTGTATAGGGAAACAAGATTCTTAAATTTCTGAACCTTCCTGTGCTTAATTGATATCTTGCGAGACCAAGTAAGTATTGATTTTTCTATAGTGCTGATGCAATTCGTTCTTTTTGGTATAGTAATTCAACTAATTAATTGCAAATTTATTTTCCATATATTTTAAATTTTATGCATTAATGATATTCTCATTTCTTATTAGATAGTTATTATAGATGAGTATTTATAAATATTTCCATATATGTTTTGTTATCTATTATTCTACCATAAGGAGGCATATGTGTTATTACCCAATATCTTATTTTATTTAATAAAGTTCTAATTACGATTATAAGAAAGATGGGTTAATCGTATCTTTAGATATAATAGAAAAATACAGGAGTCTTCATCTCAAATCTTGTAATTTCACGAAGGACGTGTTACATATTTGCGAAACAAAAATCACATGATTTTGAGATGATGACTCATGTCTTTTTCTGTTATATCTGCAGATATGATTAACCCATCTTTCTTATTTTCAGAATTGGAATTTTATTAAATAAAACAAAGTACTGGGTAAAAATTTATATGTCTCCTTATGGCAGAATAACAAACAACAGAACATATATGGAAATATTAAATACACTCATCTATAATAACTATCTAATAAGAAATGAGAATATCATTAATGCATAAGATTTAAAAGATATGGAAAATAAATTTGTAATTAATCAGCCGAATTACTATATCAATAGGAACGAACTGCAGCAACACTACACAAGGATCAATACTTACTTGGTCTCACAAGATTTCATATGAAGGGTCAGAATTTGAGAATCTAGTTTCCCTATGCAGTCAATTTGAGGAACTTGAGAATCGTATTTTATTGTCTAGTTCTATACTAGTTTTATAGAATTTAGGAAAAAGGACCAACCGGCAAGGCAAGTGACAGACAAATGCCACCTCATTACAGAGAAACAAAAGAAAATCTTAAAAAGTCTCCATCTAGCCACACTGTGTACTTGAATCTTTCTACCAAAAAAAAAGTTTTTCTTTTATCAAATATTCAAGAAAAACAATAAAAAATATGTCAATGATTGCTCTTAAATGGAAAACGGATAATTAAAGCCTATGGAGTTTCATATTATTTATTTTTTAAATCTTTGAAAAACAATTGTAAATGACAAAATGCAAGAGTTTATGGAAGGATATGAAAACCAAATTAACGTCGTCCCAGAAATATCATTGATCGCTATTTTTCAAAAAAATCTACTACCATCTGTAATTAAAGGTTATCTACCATTCTATTTGTTACTTGACCAATTCCAGGGGGTCAAAAGAGAACCATCATCAAGAGAGGTGAGCAGGAGCCCAAAGGTAACCCAATCACAATTTGAACTTCTAAGCTTTAAACCATTGTTTCTTTGTCTGTGTTTAATTTGGTTGCTTTTATTAACCTCAACATTGATTTTTGTGAGATCAACTAAGCCTTTTTCCTACACTTCATTCTAGTAGTGTCAAAGATTCCCAGGGGAAAGAAGGACCTTGTTACCATTGTGGAATTGAACGTAAGGCTTAACTTATCTAGCAACTTGATTCGTATTTGATTTTTGCATGAGCAGTTCAGTTCATTCATACGACATGTCTCTGATTGATTATCTTTTGAGTACTTATATGTCACTTTTTATTGAATGTGTTGTCATACAGGCAGAATACTAGAGAAGATGGTTACATGATATTTTACATAATTGGATTGGCTCTTTGTGGGAATTTTATGGTTTCTGTATTCTCACTGTAACTTTGTAAGTACATTAAAACAAGAGAGCAAACTATGGATATACAGACATCAAATTATGATAGAAGTACGACTAATCGATACTTTTATGCATATACCACAGGGGTGCAATTTCAATGACACAAGAGCCTTGGTCAGTAAGCATTGAACCTATCTCATAACTTTTGAGTTTTGGTTAATTAACATTTTGACAGGAACTTAAAATTTGTTCTGAAGATTTATGCTAAGAATAAGGAATTTGATTTTTCTAACACATTGAGAGAGAATCCGGTTTCTTGCATTGGCTAGAGATTTTTGAAGCAAACAATTTGAGCAGTCATGTTTCAACAAAAAAACACACTCCCACATTCTGCATTGCCTATCCTTTTTTGAAATATGATCATGCCGGAATCCTAAAGACTTGAACTATCCATATGTAAGTCAAAAATTCTATATAGAGGCCCCACTATTCTATAGTAACAAATAAAAAATATTGCCCTAATTTCATGCCATTTTTATGGAAAAACCTAACACGGTGTCAAATATGGACAGATAGTGAAGAAATTTCTATCTAGATTACCATCATTGCAACATAAATTCTTTTCCTGAATTGTTATCATTGTAAGTGTTGTAGTAGTGGTTGAATTTTAACTGCAGCTCCGCAAGCAGGGAAGAAGAAAACACTTCTTGGTCAAAATGTTTGCTTTCTTGATGCTCCTTGGACCTTGATTCAATAAAATCTTCATCCATACTTGACTTATAAAGTTCCGTTTGTGGATTAAGTTACAGAAGTTAGTGATTTTTCCTAAATCACCCTTCTTTCTCTTAGGTGCGAGAGGGCTTTTGGAAATAATGGATAAGATTTCAAGTCAATTTATATGATACTATGAAGTATGAGCTTAAATTTAAAAATAAATTACATTCAAGGTTTTGAGAATCCGTCTCTCTTTTACCCCCTTTTACATCTTAAACCAAATATGTTGTTACCTTATCTATTTTCTTTTTTTGGGGTTATAGTTGATGATTTTTTTAATCCTATCTCTATTATAGATCCAGATGTCAGAGTTTCTTCTAATCGAGCTCCTCGCATATAGAATGAATTCAAATAGACTTGCTGTGTAATAGACCACATTACGTAGCTTTAACTTGCTTGCATCTCATATATTTATAAATGAGAAGAGTATATATGAGATATTTCTCACAGTGAGGAATCCCTCCCCCATTTCCCGTTCACTTGATGGCACCCCTTATATTCACTTATATTCACACACTTGCAATCCAGTTCCTCACTAAGCAATTCCTAACGTATGTTAATCCCTGAGATATACAATTTTTTGAAGCGACAGGTAGGGAACGGGAATTAAACTAGCGATCTCCAAGGAAGTACCACCTAGGGATAGGCTGAATACCATTCTTGTTAAGACACTTGACAATATAATATATTATGTCCTAAATTAGTAATACTTAAAGGTCTCAGTTGGTAACACTCTGTTTTCCATTTTCATTTTATGCAATGCAAACAGAGTTGCGATTTCCACTTAACAATTGAATCAAAATGCATTTTGTGAGATTGCTTCTTTTTACAAAAAAAAAAAAAAACAAGATGTAAACTTAGAGTAAAATAAGACTATATTTCACCCAGTTTAAAAACTCAAACCTCATAATAGTCAAACAGTCGGCGAATGTTATTCGTCTTCCTGTAAACTACTTCTGTAAAGTGTTAAAAGCGTAACACTGTTTTCTGACTAATTTTCACTTAAAAAAATGTAAACATTAAAACAAAAGTCGGCAGTGTTGCCAAATGACGCTTAGTTGTTGTTAGTAAGATCAAATTCTAAATGTTGGATAGACAGTTAATGAGATTATTCCATCTCTAATACAATTACTACATTTCATTTACTTCATCTCTTAAGCAACAAAGTACCATTTCTAAATGATAGCCATATAGTTGTAAACAATTTCATGTTCTTTAAACAGAAATCTCTGATTTTGATAAGAGATTGAATAAAAATCATCTTTGAGTATATCTTTAGAGACATTTGATGGTCAATGTCAAACTTATTTGGACTCAGATGCCATGTAATAACATCCGCTTTCTTGCTGCAAGATTAAGGAACCATATATTGATCACGTTTCAAACTGTAATTGCATTTGCCTATTTGCAATCTAGCAACACTTGCTAATATAGAACTAAACAAAAGCATAAGTTCATCACAGGTTACTGAGAGTTATTTTTTATAATAACTAACCAAATGAACCCAGTAACAGTAAGGTGGGGTTGGGGGGGGGGGGATGTACACAAATCTAACCTCTAAATCAAAGAGTATAGCGGCTGTTTCTTGAAGACCCTGGCTTGTGCAAAGAGTGCGAACTATCTAAAGTATGCTAAAAATGATAAAAGTAATTAGTAGGCTTTTTACTATTAGCACATTTGGGCTTATCCAAGCAGTTGGGATTTCTTCATAACAACCTAGAACTTTGTCCCTGCGGCATTAGCCTAACGAGTAAGAAGGTGGGCTTCCCTGCAGAATGCAGACCTAGACCTCTTAATGGCTGAGAAGCTTGTAGTGTTGGGAGGCCTTTGGGGGGGGGGGCAGTGGCTTTGTTGGTTCGGCTATAGGCAAGGTTGCAGTATCAAGGGGCATAGAAGTCATAAGCTTAAGTAGGCACTCCATTTACTTTCTAATCGCGTTATCTATAACTATCACGTTTTTCCAATTCGATCACTCTCATGGCACGTGTGGAAGCTTCTTTCTTCTCTTAGCCAACTTAAATCTATTTATTCTCAACTTCTTTATTCGATTTGCAAAACCGGTCTTTGTAATTGTAAAATGTTAAAGTAGAAAATGTGAATTACGATGATTAAATTCAACATAGGGAGTACAATAGTTATTTTCTTAGAAAGGCAGGCTTCCGTAATTTATGGTTTAATTTATGAATTTCTGTAGACCTGTTGGATAGTTTCTCTTTCTCAGCTATGTCCATCAACAGGGAGGAGAGAAGTGGGAAGAAAGGATTCCATGAGGAGGCAACCTAAGGCCGTTTTCATGGCCTTTGGGACGAAAGGCGATGTGTATCCTATAGCTGTAAAACTCTCCCTCTCTTCAATTTTAAATGTTTATAAAGTCTATCACATACTCCCTCAGTTTCAAAAAAGATCATTTAATTTCTTCTTTGGTTCCAAATATTCAATTGAAATGTTTAAAAACTGCATATGAATATACCTTCTTCATTCCAAAAATGAGATCATTTTCATTTCTCCTTTTGTTCCAAATTGAATGAAAAAAAAATGAATGTTCGGAATAACAAGTGCTTATTCGAAGATAAAGAAATCATTCACCCATGTAAGAAAGATAGAAAGATTCTAGTAAACATGCCTTTTCTATATAATTTCTTGTTTAGCTACATACCATTTTTCTAAATTATAGCAAATTATTCTGAAACATTCATAGAAAGATACCTGTTAAAGTCTCTGCATTTAAACTTTGTTGATGTTTAAAATTAGAGCTGATGTTAACCGATGCTAATTATCTGACAAACAGTGATTTATAGCTAGAGAGGATAAAAACTCCTATGTTTTAGCAGAGTGATCGAACATTTGGAACGGAATGAGTTCTGATTTTTTTATCACCAAAGCTACACAAGAGCCATGATAACATCAAATTAATCTTCAAATAAGGTTCAAAGTGTACCGGTGAAATGAAGCTAATGACTTGATTATATAATGGTAAAGCAGATGATGACTACAAGCACCCTCATAAGAATAGGAGTGTTCTGCCAAAAAGAAAACTCAACTTTTATGATGATTGAGAATTATTGGTGTCCATTAACTTCCTTACTGTTACATGTTCAACAAACGAGAGTTCACAAGTGAAATAGTGACCCGCCGTATGTCTTATTTAGCTGATTAAGGACATCAACTCCAACTTATCAACCATTTTCCAATGTGATCTGGTTAGTAATGATGGATAAGTTAGCTGCTTCAGCAGCGTAAGGAGGTGGACTTTCCAACTTTGGTATTGTGGGTAGAGTTCCATTTAATTGGTTCTTTTGTGTTCCTGTACATTTCCAACTTTAGTAGTGAGGTGGACTGTATGATGAAAACCTGCTAGAAGCGTTATGACCAGATTGGCTAAGATGTAATGTGAGAAAATAGATAAACACTGAAAACATAACAGCTAGATATTTACCTAGAGATCAGTAATTATTGGGAGAAGAAAACAATGGCATGTAGTAGTGTGATCATGTATGTTGAAGTTATTTTCCTTTGAAGATAGAACAATTGATGTGAAGCGGAGGCGTTGGTGGAGATGCAGAGTAGCAAAGTTATGGTTTGCTTAATAAACTAACAACCAGAAGTATATGCAATGTTAATATCATGTGTACAAAGAAGGGTAGCAGGAGTGAGAGTGGCATCAGTAAGTAGCTAAACTTATATTTAAGAAGGCTGGTCTCCACTGCAAATGAGTCCATCATGAAAAAGACTCGTTAAGAGCTATATGACAAAGTATTTTCTAAAACAAAGTAGCTGAATTGAGAAAGTCCAAAAATGGAGGATTACCAAGCAATAGGAGCTACTTTCTCTTCATCTGAGGTTCATCAAGCAACCAACCCTTGGCTAAAGAAAATCTCACTTTAGTTTATAACACTAGATTTTTTCATCCGATTAAAAATTATATCTGGAGGCAGGCCAGTCATATTCTAGGTGTTGGTTTGAACATTATACTTTTCTCTGGCACTGTGACAAAAGACTAGAGAAGTTAGCTGATGAAACAAGGTCAGTGAAAGGAGCAATGATTGATGACAAAGTACAAACACTCGAACCTACCACAAATTTGTAACATTTTTTGTTGATTGTATGTAGGACAAACATTCTGGATCAAAAACCTTAGGCGGCTTTTGGTTCGCATAATGACAAATACCCTGAAAAACCATTTTTTATGCATGAAGTCCTGATTATTGATGCATATTACTTAAAATTTGAGGTTACAACTAATTTGTGTGTATTTACAACTTATTAAAGCTCCATGTTTGAATCCGTGTAACTAACTGCAGATAAACATAATTAACTACATGATAAACATCTCATTTTATATATAAAAAATCTAAAATATAATTAGGATAATGATTGAGTTATACTTATAACAAAATACTTAATTATTATCCTTATAAAAATTATATTATTAAACCAAAAATATATTACTTTGTTATTAAACCTAAACTAAATTATGATAAAATATTTGAATTAAAGAAATTACATAAAAAACGAGAATTTTTAAAAAGTTAATTTGATACTAATATTGATATATTTTTTCAAATTTTTATGAATAAAAACTTTATCGCTTTCTCAAAATCACATAAAACTGTATTATATCGACAGTGACAAAAAATAAAACGAAACATTATCTCGATGTATCTCGCTGCATTGCGCGAGTATCCTTCTAGTAAGGTATAACCGAGGAAGATGCTATTAAGGGAAATCATATTAAGATGTGTCGGCATGTGATTGATGAGATATTACGTAACGTTGGTTTAATGTTCTTTAGATTCATGGAAGATTTGCACATGGCACGGCCATTGTTGGACGTCATGGTTTTTCCTTATTAGAAAAATATCATGAACCTTATTTATTTTTAAAAGGTGATCCTTGAGTGATTGATCATCTTGATCTCAACAGAATGGCATGTACTCCAGTAATAAGATTAGTATTTGGGGCCAACTAACTTTTAGATGCACCTATTCAGAAGGGATTTGCAGGATATCTACTTAAATTTCATCATTGATGCTAGTTTAAGCAACAATGACATGATACACAATAAGAGTTGGAGTCATTAGGTAAACTCTCACAAGGCAACAATGTTTGAAGATCTAAGCTTGGGAAGGGGAAAGAGCTTACTCAGTTGGAGATTGTCACATGGAGAAAACTGTGGCATGCTGTCAATGAGTTATCAAGATAAATCTTAAGTGACAACATTTGGCCTCGGTCTTCTCTTGTCTGGCTTATAAGACATAGTAATATTATATGCTGCAGTATTGCCTCACATGATCTATAGATTGACTTTCTGCAAGAATTTACCTAACATTTCAGTTAACTAGTGTTGCTTGTTGATGCCATGTCTTCCATTTTTCCCTCTTCTTGCTCTATTTTTATTGATTACTTTCATTTTTTTGTAACATTTTTTATGACATGTCTAATATTTATCTGCAGGCAATTGCTGCAGCTTTTGCTTGTGACCAGGTGCATTACCATGTGGTTTTTATAACGCACTCTGCACATGAGGTTTGTTCAATACTTGCTGGTGGTAGCAGTACAGGGTCCAACCGTCTTGCCCTCTGATATACTCCTGTTTCAGATATCTTTCCATATTGTAGTTAATTTTTTACCCCTTTAATGTACCTTTTTTAAAGTGGTAAAAATTCAAGTGTAAAACGTATATATCTCACCTTTTGTCAGAGTAGACCGACCTTAATACTAGGTCTCCTTTCCATTTTTACCCTTATACTTAATGCACATGAATTGTTTTAAACCATTTTAACTATCAAAAGGTTATACAACAAGACCTTCACAAAAGAGTGAAAAGTTACATGCTGAAGTCAAATCATTTAAGCCTTGGAGAATAAAGAATATGAAAAATTGAAGAACGCAATAATCATATTTTGTGTGTATAATACTTATTACTGTGTTTATGTAATATGGAGAAGAGATTAGCATGATAATCCTTTTCAAATTTATAGTTTTAGAAGGTTGAAGTTATCATATAAGGGGCAAAATAGAAATTAAGACATTTATGGAAGGAGTTTTAGTTCTCATACTAGCACATGCTTTGTTAGTGTATGATCAATCAGAGTTAAAGTAGGACTGTTGGTGTCATATATGTATATCTGATTAGCTAGTTTATCCTAATCCCTATAATTGGGGAGCTATTATTGGAGAGATATACTTGTAACCGAGGTATATAAATATGTACATCTTGTTAAGTAATAAAACACAGCTGAGAATTAAAGCTCTATCCCGTTGCATGGTACTAGAGCATCTCTCACCCTAAACTCGTAGGTCAGCATCGTTGCTGGCTTGCTGCTCACTCTTGCTATCACCAAAAAGGGTCTGACGATCCACTTGTCCATCTTGTCAGTAATGCTGTCTGCCTTTTCATCTCTCTCACTGCTGCTGCTCTCTCGCCATGTGCAATCTGTGGTCCTTTTTTGTCTATCCACTTGCCTGTTGCATCTCCTTGCACCTCAGCCTCAACTAGTATCTTCGCTGACGGCCATCTTCTCGAGCAAACCATAACCACTGTCTTTGACTGTTATAATGGTTTCATTAGGTAATTTTAAGGCTAATTGATATAACGTCTTGTTAATTATCAAAACAATGATAAACGGTCTGGATTTACTAATTTGTCGATACTAGGATGCCATAAATTAAACAGAAAGCTAGCAACGAGAAGATAAGTCCTGAGTAACATAGGGACCAAAAGATAACATACTTAATGCTAACGCGATTAGAATTACCTGAAAGAACCAAGGATATTCGGTTTGGACCCGGAAAATACATCGTATCAAGAGTAAATTTTGTTTTGACATATGTATGTAAAAATAAAGAGGGAAATGAGACAAACACAACAATGTATTATATGTACAACCAGGTTTCAATATTACAAGGTTTTAATTAAAAACATAAGTATTATATATATGATATTTAAGTATTTTAAAAGAGAAATAAAAGGTTTATGATAAGATTTTGGTTAGTGAATGTTAAGGGGTGGGAATTTAGGATGAATTATCAAAAAATAATCTGCCACCTCATGGGGGGGATTAAATGCCACCGTAAGTGGTCTCTCTTCTATAAATAGGAGAGTTTTTGACCCTCTCCCTTATTGTTCCTTCCACAACCCAGCAGAAATCAAACAAAAAACTCTCTGTCGTAGGAGGCAAGAAGGCAGGAGCTACATAATTTAGGTCTCCAAATAGCTAACGGCAATTAGATTACTACATGTTCTCTTTTTGGTTGATACATACTGTGATACATACTAAATTTCAGTGAATTTTCATGGTCTATTTGAACTTTGAAAGTTAAAACATGCCTCAGGGGCTGTTTGGTTGGTTTTCCATCAAGTCTGTATGAACAAAGTTGTCTGTGTGAATTAATCTGTCAGTATAGATTAGGAAGGTTTTTGTTTGGGAGAGTTTTTTCATAGATGGAAGAAGCGTGTTTTTAATTGGGAGGGGTAGGTTTGGAAAAAAACTTGGCTTTCTGCATAAAGCTCCCCCCTAGATGCTTATTGAATAAGCCACTTTCTATATTATTAAGCCACTACCAAATAGTCATATATATCTGACCCAATAAGTTGTGAGTTCCATTAAGCTCATTAAGCTGCTAACAAACAGATCCTCATACATCTTCACTGTCAGACCAAGTCTTCAGGACTTCTCCAACAACCATGTGCAGTCAAACTCCAACAAAATGCAGAGATAATTCTCCACGTATTCAGGATTTCTAATCTTCATATTCTGTATAAATACATGTACTGCTGTTGCTTGGAAATTGAATTCCCAGAAATACAAAAACTTTGTTCTCAACTTTTACAATGTGATCTCATGCCATGTTTCATGTAATTCACTAATCATATGTTAATAATTATTAATCGATGATTGTGGGTGATTTTAGTGTCATCTGCCATTTGGTGTAATTGACATTTACATGAGACTGAAGGGGTTTAGATTAAATTATACTACGGGTTAGGAGATGCGGAGAGTATGCTAGTATAAGGTAACTTGAACCTGGGATGGCCATACAGAGGGGTCAAGTGGCAGCAATCCTTGCGGTATGCTTAAGAAGCTGACGCTGAAGTGTCTTCAATGAAACTGATCAGTGTGTCATCACTAATCAGCGTGTCTTCAGTGACACATACCAGTTTGTCTTCAGTGTCTATCCTCAGCGTCTGATAGCTTCAGTGCCTCAGTGCTTCAGCGTCTGATGGCTTCATCTCATTGAGATGTCAAGTTTTGAATTTTTCCATATGCAGAAGCAGAGGCCAATGCTGATTTCAAATTTCAGATGAGGCCTGAGGGTATCAACATTTTAGATATTTGTGGATATGGGATATGGATGCTGATATTATATTACTCTTCTCTTGGAGTCTGTATGTGGTCGGTGTTACTTGTAAATATGTCTTTACCAAAGTACATGGGCATAAGTGGAAGAATATGAAAAATTTCTTCTCCCATCTTGCACTTCCTTTTCTAACCTAACACAAACAAGGAAGGTGATACTCTATCCATTCCACTTGTTTTTTGTTTTTTCTTTTTTAAATACATTCTTCTCTCCTACCAACCAGAGTTTTAGGTGCTGTTTGTTTTTATCAAAAAAGCCCTTAATACCCTCTGAAGTCTGAATCGGTCAGACCTGAGGGTATTAAGAGTGTTTGGTGGCGTTTGTTTTTTAAGAGGTGCTGAAGTCTGAAGTCTGAATTCACTTCTGAATTTTAAGAGGTGGTGCTGAAGTCTGAAATYTGAATCAGTCAGACTGTTTGTTTTTACGTCTGAAATCTGAAATCTGAATCAGTCAGACTGTTTGTTTTTCCATCTGAAATCTGAATCTGAAATCTGAATCAATA
>NC_037529.1:59920263-59921467 GCF_001531365.2 Cynara cardunculus var. scolymus | reverse complement strand
CTGCATTAGTACACAACCTAAACCCATTTTTGATGCATCGCTATAAACGACAAAATCTTCTACTCCTTCTGGTAGTGATAAAACCGGTGCAGTGCTTAGTCTCTCCTTAAGTGTCTGAAATGCTTCTTCTTGTTTCGTCCCCCAATCAAACTTAACCGACTTCTTTGTCAGTGTTGTCAAAGGCGTTGCTATTTTGGAGAAATCTTGAATAAACCTTCGGTAATACCCAGCTAGGCCTAGAAAACTTCGGATCTTTCGTTTCCTGACCAATACATCAACAATATCTTCTACATAACTGAGTTTGTTGATGACTTCGACACTTTGTCAAAACTTATGACAGGTGACTTATCAGCTAAAACTTCCTCGATTTTGACATAAAATATCGATTGATCACTTTGTAACTATGTTGGCCAACTTGGTTGATTACTTCTATGAGTTCTCTAACTCTTTTGTCCAAAATACTTTTGACTTTATTTACTTTACTTACCATAATACGATCATGCCCTCCTAAAGTGATGTCTTTAACATCTATATGTCCCTGATTTGAACTCTCTCATTAGCATAACTTTACATGTACTATGCATTTCTATTATACTCATGTTGTTATTTATCTTATACTGGTAACATATGTGACTATTGCACTTTCTTGCATCTAATACAGAAGTTATGTAGACATAACTTTCATGCTTGAAAATGAAATTACTAAATATATCATTCCATAATTGAACATTGTTGGAAGTATTCATCAAATATGATGGACGATAGGGAAGCACTACTCATGATACTTTATCGAACATGATACACAATGTTAATGTCCTTACTGATACTCTGATGCATACTTGATGGATACACTGATAGTTKCYWAAAACGTTAATGCTTAAATAACATTCATACTAAATATTGTTGAGGTATTGCATCATAACTTATAGTACATGCTCTACCTTGTCTTGCCATCTCTCTATATGGTAGGGAACACATGTTGCATCACTTATCTCACTAGAAATATCTCATACCAATGTTTGTTTTACTAATTTGACTTTGTACCTAGGCCCTTAGGCAAATACTAGTCCTTACCGAATCTCGGAGCTTGTTTGTCCCTAAATTCATTGATCAATCTTCATGTTAGCTTCACAATCATGGCAGATCTGGATTTATCTTCAAGAACACCAAGAACAATATTGAGAGAGAAAGTCAAGATCTTTCA
>NC_037529.1:59917333-59918756 GCF_001531365.2 Cynara cardunculus var. scolymus | reverse complement strand
GGTATGCCCGGATTATGTAAGTTTGGAACAGGATTTTCATATTCTTTTAATCTTGACACAACTCTCATCAATTCTTTTAGCTCACAACAACTACCCCTCTCTTTTTCATTTTAATCTCGGCACACAGACCCTTTTGTATTTACGTTCACTTAGATATGGATGTCCTCTTGGGTAGGTCTGTCGGTTTTGACATTCCATAGAGGTATTTCTGATAAGCACTCAGTCCCTTCTAAAATTTTGCATTATGTACATTTGATCACAATGATTGATCAAAAATATTATTTCTTTAAAGCACAATGATCAGATAAAAGTTGATCAAAAAATTTGGCTTTAAGCACAATTAATCAAAAGAATGAAGCGACTACGATTCGATTATTTGGTATGCGAGAGAAATGAATGAAGATCTGTAAAAACAAGTTTACAGATTCTGATATTAAAAAAAATGAATGTATATGAATCAGTGTAAAAAAAATATCAGAAATCAAAATTTGAATACAAACGAGTGTATTATCACCGAAAAAGATTTTCGTAGAAGAGACGTGATAATAACAGTTTGAAGAATAGCTAAAACAGATATTGGAGTTATGTACGACGAGAAATTACACAAGTAAAATCTCAAGAAATATCTGTTCAGAAAATGTACTCGTTACATAAAAAAAACATTATCCAAAACCATTTATTGGACTTTCTAGGAAACTCCCCCTAGAAAGTAGATTAAAGTAATGAATCATTTAATCTCAAAATTTAAAAAGAAAATATTTTAAGTACGGGTTCTAAACTGAGTGTTTAGAAACCACACTTGGTAAAGCACGGTTTCTAAACTGGGTGTTTAGAAGCCTTGTTTGGAATAAATCACAACTCCCCCTGCATTGGTGTATCACTGAAATGATATTCTGATCAGCACAAAATGGACACACCTACAAAATCAGATCAAGTAGATTTTGGTACCCAAAAGAACTTGGGTCCTATATTGTTAGTATTGGGTTGGGGTATGTTGTAATTTCCAAACCATGTATTTCGATAAGGTATTTTCTTTTCAGCACTATTAACAGGATGATTATATACAAGATATGATTCATGCCAGTTATTATAATCATACATGTTCTTACCTTTCCAACTGTTCTGATAACTGTTATCTTCATGCCACCTGTTGAACCTTTTGTTGTTGACAAGATTATTGGTTCTGCATGTTGAGCACATAATCCTTCTCTTGCTAAGATTAATCAAATCATTAGTAGACTTCACAATGCAAGGAAGATTATTAGTACCAACAGATGTATGAGATAAAACAGATTCAGATTTATTGACCCAAATGCTTTTAATCTTTGAAGGATAATTGGGTGATTTAATGACATACCCTTGATAGTACTGATTAGAATGAGAATAGTTCTTAGAAACATTAGATTTAGGACTGCTTGAATAA
>NC_037529.1:59914607-59916705 GCF_001531365.2 Cynara cardunculus var. scolymus | reverse complement strand
ACACTCATTTTTATGATCTTTCTTTAAGTTTTTGATATAATCCTCATTAGCATAATTTTTAATGTATAAATTTATGTAATTCTCTTTATGGTTCACAATGCTCTTTTCTAGCTCAACAATCTTCTCTCTCATCTCCTTTATAATATCTGCCATTAAAAAAATTGATCAGTTAAGGATCTATGCAGTGAAATCAGTTAAAAGAAATAAGAACAGTTAAGCTCAAAAAAAATAGAAAAACACTAAAACTGATGAGAATTTAGAAAATCAACGAAAAACTGTCAAATATTAGTAAAACAGTCAAAACTGTTGAAAAACAGTCAAAGACAGTTAAAACTAATGAAAAAACAGTTTACGTGACATAGAACAGTTCAAAGATTTCTCAAACAGTTAACAACACACACAAAACAGAAAAACAAAATGATCCAAAAATAAAATCTAAAAAAAAATTAAAACCACAAACAATTTTAAACCTAAAAATAAAACTGTCCAAGTCCAAATTACACAAAACAGTTCAAGTACATATGACCCAAAACAGAATCCCTTGATATGATTACACCAAAGTTGAATGACAACAAAGTTGAAAATGGAGCAGCTTGTAAACAGATTCTGTGCGCTAAACTGTGTGGCTACTTGAAGTTTGTCTCAATCTAACATCAACTCAAACTTGACCAGCACCAAGCTATCCACTGTTGTTGCTGCTACTGCTGTTGGACAGAGACAGATCTAAAGCCCTGCACTATGTTTCAAATCTGTTGTTTCAAATCTGCTTCAAAACACACAAACAGTTTAACCAATCTGTCAGTGTAGCTGGGATATAACCAATCTGTCCAAATGTTGTAAATGCCAAATACAGCTTAATACAGCTATAACTCTACAAACAGCTGTGATGACATAGGTAAACCTTAGATCAATATGAAACAAGATACAATAACCAAATATGCTCAAAACAGAAACCTTCTGTAGTACTTGCTGTTACAAATCAATTAACAAAAGCTCTCAAGTCCCTCAAAGCTAGTTGTCCAAGACAAATCAAGATTGTTTGAATACAGTCGGGTCTGCTCAATGTGAAAGTTAATCACTCACTGCATGAACTCAAAACAGTCTTTAATTTTATGTGCAATCACAACAGCAATTACATACAATTACAGAACCTGTGATGAATAAACCAATAGTGATCAACTTGAATAAGCTTCTGTTATAGTATTAAAAAAAACTTTAGTTGTCACCAGCACATTCTGCTTCAAATCTGTTTAAAAACAGATCACTGTGTAGCTGCTGCTGTTTCAGTCCACAAATTGCAAACACACAGTCACAAAATTAAAACAATGTACCTGTGTAGCTAATAGAAGCTCTCAAGATGATCGAAAACTGTTTAACAATAAACCTGCTGCTGTATCATTCATTAGAACCACAAACACAACAATTTCATACACCAACAGTAACAAATCAGATAGATTCTCAAATTAACCAAGACTGTACATTTACTTGCTGCTGCTACTAGAGTGTTAACAAACCTCAAAACAACAAGAAAGTTCAACCAAGACAGTTTACAAAACAACAGTCTGCTCAAACAAATCAAACATCAATCAAGTTTGATCTCTCAAAATGCAGCAAGCTATAGAAACACTCAGACTGTTTTAAAGTAGTTCAAGACAGCAGATTAAACTGATCAAGATGCTGACAGTCACCTGGGCTGCTGTTCCAAATTTTAGCAACTCCCTCTGCTTCCCACGCTGTTTCAATGTACTGTCTTCACACCAATGGAACAACTAGCTATTTAACCTATGAGAACCTATGTAGCTGATAGAGGCTGTTACAATGATTCAAAACAGAAAACTGTTGCACAGTGCACAGCTAAAATTACAATTCGCCAGCATTCCTACCAGCTTCTGTTTAAAACAGTTTAATGATTTGTAAATTGCTCATCACACTCATCACAGACAAGAAACAGGTTCAATGAAAAAACATTCTAAATTGCTCAACAAACAGATTATAACCAGTGTAAAATATGCTAATTAAGCAGTCTCTAAAACACACCACTAAATCAATCTAATTCAGTCAAAACATGATCTTAAATCACTCTCAAACAATGAATTCA
>NC_037529.1:59912320-59913667 GCF_001531365.2 Cynara cardunculus var. scolymus | reverse complement strand
AATGGGCCTTAACCATTGGGCTTAAAATTTGGACGGTTTAACAACAATTAAACCAAACTAAAATTCAAAAGAAGATTAAAACCTATCAAAAACACAAAAATAGAAGAAACTTTAAAAAAAAAATGGATCAAAAACACTGGTTTAAAGAAAAAATTCAAGAACACGAAAAAAATTCTAAAACACAAAATCCACCAAAAATTAAAAATCGAATGATGAAATCACAAATCTTTGTGAATAACAAAGATTCACAATTTAATTTCGAGCATTTTGATCCTATTTATAACACGAAAACACAAGAATTTAAAAAAAATTCGGATCAAACAGAAAGAAAAAATGAAGAACACTAAGAACAAAAAAAAATCAGAAAATAAAATCTTCAAGAATCTTCAAAAAACTCTGATTTCTTCATCTGATCTCTTGCACACATGCTCTGATACCAATTGTTTGTCCCTAAATTCACTTATCAATCTTCATGTTAGCTTCACAATCATGGCAGATCTGGATTTATCTTCAAGAACACCAAGAACAATATTGAGAGAGAAAGTCAAGATCTTTCAATATAGTCAAACCTCTTATTACGTATTGAATATACAATAAAGCTCTCTCCTTACAAATTACAAAGACAAACCATATTTATATGGTCAAACATCTAAAGACAAGTCAAAGTCAAACTCCTATAAGAAAAGTCAAACACGCTGACTTTTACAATTGTAGACTATATTTAACTTTCAAGACGAATACAATTTAATACTGATTTTTAGTCCTAACAGAGTTTTTTCTTATCACTTAATTGACATCTTAACGTCCATTTTTTTTCTGTATATCTTATCCCTATCAGTGTGTTCTAGGCACAATAATTTACATAATCCTTATTACATTACTTTTCAGATCTACCATGCTAGAGTCCATATTTTGCTCCAAAAGTTACAAGATTTCATCTGACTTTACGGATAGCAACTCAAGGTGGTAAATCATTATTTATTTCTTAGCACTCTCTGATCAAAGAGTTACTTACCATATTGTTTGAGTTTTATCTTTTAAACTCATTATGATATCTATCCTTACAATTCGTAATTGATCAATTCTTATCTTTCTTTGCTTGGACGATAATGAATCTCACCATCATAATTATTTAATAAAGCTAAACAAAATCTCTAGCCAAAATTTCCCATTTATAATTAAACATGGGTTTGTAACTATTGTGATATACGTACAAAATAAACTTTGAGCCATGGTGGTAATATTTATGAAACTTACATGCAATTACCATGCTACTAACTCCCAATCATCTGTCGGAATAACATTCTCATGTCCATACAGTTGACTTAACGTGTAAGCGACAAACTT
>NC_037529.1:59896700-59910385 GCF_001531365.2 Cynara cardunculus var. scolymus | reverse complement strand
AAAGAGATCTCATAAATTGTCTGTCGGGTATGAGTCATTTAGTCACTGACATTCCCTGAGTTGTCCGACCTGCACCTGTCTAGACACTCATTACGGGGTTGTGCCACTTGTCATGTGACTTCTTGGTCAAATGCTCACCCACTAAAACTGATCATAAAACTTTCAAATGAAATAACATGCTAGTGTTATTTGAAAACAAAATAAACACATAGCATGCAACTAATCATAAAATAACATACATGTAAAGTATATCGTGTATGTAAACTGAAACATCATGCATATGTACCCATTATCATATAAATTATATAATGCTTGAAAATAAATTTATACATAGGTATGCATCCCATTGTAAGTCTCATGAAGACTCACCTGATAACGAAGGTTGCTTAACTAACGTCGCTGACTGGTAACTTACAATTTATAATAGCGAATAGCATATAAATGATGAATTTCTCCCAAAGGCTAACATAAAAGTCAACTTACGGTCAACTACGTCGACTAGGGTCATCATTGGTCAACTATGCTTAAAAACGCTCCTCACATCAATTAAAATTATAGGAACCGTGAGTTCCGACATAAGGTGTATCGTCTAGCTATATATCTTAAAACTATATCACAAACGTGATTATTAAGTTATCTATTATATGATAGACATGTTAATAATTACATATTTCGAGTTAAAAGCATCTTAATAAATTTACAACTCGAGTAACACTCCGTATAGTCAATTATTTTTTTATAACTCCATAACATCATCTTTTATAAAATAAGTGTCTAGACAATATATATATATATATATATATATATATTGTTAGAATCAAATTGATCCTAATTATTCTAAAAAAAAGTTTTATTAAGCCATCGGGGCTAAGGATGGAACTTCTGAAGATGTCGCTGTGCTAAAATGACTAAGTCTGGAAGAAGACCCCAGAGCCTCTGGTTGTATTGACCAGAGCCTCTGGACTCTTAAGTCCTTTAGGACCAGAGCCCCTCTGGTTGTATTGACCAGAGCCTCTGGTTATATTGACCAGAGCCCCTCTGGTTGTATTGACCAGAGCCTCTGGNGACCAGAGCCCCTCTGGTTGTATTGACCAGAGCCTCTGGTTATATTGACCAGAGCCCCTCTGGTTGTATTGACCAGAGCCTCTGGACGCTAAGTTCTTTGGGACCAGAGCCCCTCTGGTTGTATCGACCAGAGCCCCTCTTGTTGGTCTATCCTCTGGTCTCCGGACGACTATCTTCAAAATCTTGAAGGATGATGCTAATCCTATTTTGGATAATGATTATTTTCTTGTTTATAGGATTTAGTTATCATGAAAATACCGCCTATATAAGAAGTGATTCAGGCATAGAATAGAAAGGAGATGAATAATCAACACTTTGACATAAAGAACACGAATTTTCATTAAGAAATGAGTTCCATTTACTCATTTAAAGTTTCGGTTTTAAAACCACTCGAAAATCAGTAAAAACTCAAAATCGAACATTCAAAAACTAAAATCTGAGACATAAGGCTACTAAGGTTTTATAGAGGACCTAAAAATGAAGCCATCCATACAAAGAACTCGAAATTTGGTTGAGTATTTTACCTCCAATCGTCAAGAAACGGAGCTTTTTGAATCCGAACTTCACCCTCCGACTTCTCCTTCGACTCTCAACGAAAGTTTGGTTTTCTTGAAGCAAGAATGGAGAGCAAARWGTAGTCTATATGTATATTGAAATTTTTGTCGTAATAGTTGAATATTCAGACCAATAGGGAGCTTCAAAGGAGAGGTCGTTTTCGTACTTCTGAATTTGCAGGTCTGATGCATATTTACAAAACAGGTCCTTCTGAATTGCAGGTCTGATGCATATTTACAAAACAGGTCCTTCTGATTTGGACCTGCTTACATCTGACCCAACCCCTTAACTATCGTGAATTTACAACTTTCACCCATGTCTTGACTTTTTCTTTCACTTTTGGTCCGATTTTTAAACTTATTTTAATTTCTATTTTTATTTAACATATATATATATATATATATATATAAAATAAAAATAATAATAAAGATAAATTATTTATTCCTCGAAACTTTTGGGTTTTACAAAGATCATCACCAAAGTGGATTGTATTGTCATCTAGGCGAAAGAAGATCAGTACAAGACAAAAGTCAACTAGTAGTCTGACAAATAGTATTACTTACAACCAAAATCTTGAAGTACAAACTTGGTCAACAAGTTTGGTTCACCAACTCACTTGCTTCCTTTCTTGGTATGAGAACATGAGCAAATCCAAAAGCACCATGTGATTGGTATTTTGTTTGCTTTATTGTTTCCTCAGCATACTATAGAAGATAGTAAGTTGAAATAGTGTCTACATCGAACTCAAATAAAGAATACTGATCAACCAACAAGAAAAAGACATGCAAAAAGTTGGAGTCACGTGGAAAGAAGCCCCTGAATCCAACATCCATTGCTCCTAGAACTCCCGGTTGATGCGGTTAGAACATCATTAAAATCATTCACGACAATGGATGAAGATGATCATTCCTTATCAGTCTTGCCATTGAAACATGGAAATTCTCTAATCCAATGTCCAGACTGATGATAATAGTGCCAATTGCCACTCTTCTTAAACTTCCCTCTAAATTCTACTTTGCATGGCTTTGAACGACCTCTTGATTTATCTCTCTTTCGATCTTCATTGCATCCTACAAATAATCCATGACTGTTGCTTCCATCATCTTTGCTAGCATTCAAGCCTCACGTTTGATCCCTTGGATTCTCACTTAAGAGGTTCCTTTTCACATATGCTAGAGTGATAATATCTCTACATAAATTAACGAATTAACAAAACTTGTATACGTTTCAGGGAGGGAGCATAGTGGGATCATTGCCATTTGTTCCTCATCTATCTTCAAGTCCACTGATTTCATCTTCAAATTAGATCATCAAGAACGTTGAGATGAAACGTGATTGGTGTACATTCCTTCATCTTGTAGGTGAAGAAGGTTCTGAGTAGGATGAGACGACTTGTGAGAGACTTTGTAAGGTAGAGCTATTTCTAGCTTGTTCCAAATACCTCATGCGGTTGTCTCTGAACTTATCTCCAAAATCACCTTCTCATCCATTGTTAGTTGCAATGTTGTGAGAGTCCATTCTTCCATCTCTTCCAACTCTTTCATCGATATGTCAGGGGTGAGTTTGTCTAATTCATAGAAAACATGAGGTACCGCTTTCATCTTCCACTGCCACTTTCTAAAGTCCCCATCCCCATTCCACCAATCTGAAAGTGTGGATCAAGAGGCAGAATATGACCCTTTAATATGGATAGAAGAAGTGTTTGATGAAAACTTGCCCGAGTTTTCGTCTTCTTTTGAAATAGTCATCATGTTGCTTCAATTAGTGCTCGAATATGTTCTCCAAACGTCAATAATCAAAACCCAAGCTCTGATACTATTTGTTGGAGTTTTGAACACCACAAAGGTCCCAAAAGCAACATAAAGTAATGAACTTTATTCAGTCTTATAGGGTGTTTGGGATTGCTTATTTGAAACAACTTATGCTTTTCTACAGAAACACTTATCAATTTATTATAAGTCAGAAGGGTTTAACTTCTTCAAAAACTCCTTATTACCGGTTTGGCACCGGTATAAGTTGTTTATCAAAACACTCAAAAGTGCTTATTACCGGCGCCACACCGGAATAAGTCAATAACTTATTTTTATAAGCAATCCCAAACACCCCCTTAATCAAGTATGTCATGCCAACCACCAACTAATGCCGGAAACAATGTAGGACTGAAATCACATCGAATAATCAACCAAAGAATTGCAAAACACATGCAAAGCATAGAAGATTTACGTTGTTCCACTTCCACTACCGCTATGGTGATGTATTTCTACAGGGAAAAAGAGAAACTTTAACTGATGAAGAACACCGAAACATCAAAGAGAAATTACAAACCGAAAAACTAAATTGTGTTTAATATATCTCAATATCTTCTCAAAGCTAGAGTTTCTAATCTCTCAATATTGTTCTCTATCTTATGGGAACTCAATGAGATATTTATACTAATCCATGAGTGAAATCCCAGTTAGATTATAATACTAAAAATGGTACCTGAAAACCCCAAAGTTCATGTTTATGAAATAACACTCTGTCCGTCCATGTGTGATCGTAAGAAACGGTCGTCTACGAACACGCACGGCCTCGCCAGTTCTGTTTTCACTTCCTGGTTTTTGTATCACAATTTTCAACGAACTCCATCACCCTCTTTCGTGATCCACGAACTTTACAATTATCCTCAAAAGCCACGTCCAAAGACCCCAACAAACAACAATAACATCACCGCCTCCGACTCCAAGCAACCGCCATTTCCATTACCGTCGTAGAAGAGGTCATTTGCGGTGGCCACCAGGGAACTGTTGTTGGGGATAGCGTCTTGGATTATCAAGAAAGTTTCCATATCATCTTGGTCTTGCCAAGCTTCTGGGTTACGTTAAGGTACTCCAATTCCCTTTCCCTTTCCTTTTCAGATTATGTGTTATACCAAAGAAGAGACTGGTCCATGTTATCTGTTTGCAGGTATCAATTAGGGTTCTTTTTCGTAACTCACATTGAAAAAGTTGGTTTTCTAAGGAAATTTGGTATCATATACAATGCATACGAACTTAATCAAACTATAATGTCACTATTGGTCAAGTTAACCTAAGCATTCTCAGATGTGTTGATGCTAAAGACAAGATGTTGAATCTCCCTCCCACCCTGCCCTAGGACACCGTGATTTACCTCTTCCTGATGGTCGTGAAACTGGTGCAATGGGGGTGCTCTGGAGGGTAGTGCAAGATTTTTGCTTATCCCTGAGAAACAGAACCATCCCAAGCCCCCTTCACCATTTTTGTTCAAAACCATCAAAACCTTACACCTCAAGATTTAAATAAAAACTGATTCCTCTCCTGAATAAAGAAAGAGAAACACAAATGGATGGAGAATAAGTTCAAAGATGTGCTTGGAAATTGTTCCTATGTAATTTCGTGCTATTAGAATTGACCATCAAAATAACACAAGGAACTATTTACAACCTGATTGGTTTAGTTTGGTGTTTGTATCCTCATGGTTTGGAAGTAGTTATTTTATTATCCCCCTAAGCATAATTTGTTTAAAATACCTTGATATTCTAATGCTTAAACGATTCATGTCATGCTTGACTGTTTTGCTGTAATTTGATAGTGAAATCATTTTCATAGTTCAACTTTCATATTACTCCTTGTACAATTTATTGCAATAACTTGTATACTTCTTTTGCGGACGGCCAGATCTTTGTCTTATTTAGATTATGCTTTGTCTTAGGTTTGCAGAAATACCAACCAGCACATATAAAGTGCAAAAAGTTTATTTGCAACTTGCGTAGTGTTACAGATTTACAGTTCTCTTGTTTGACTTTGTGTTTCTATCAAGATGCCATTGTGTTAGAATTTGGCATGGTTGTCTACTGTTAAATACCAAGAAAGTGGTTCATCATGCTTAGTAGCCCTTCAATATCCTAGTTTTACATTTGCTTGTAAAAGTTTCAAGCATTGACTTGCTATTGTTAGTATGCTAGAATTGGATTTCCGCCCCAAGGATTGTACTACTCGTACCATAATGTGGTATATTATCTCATCAGGGTTGACCTACCATGGAGAGCACAAATACAAGAAAAGCGTGCTTCACACCATTCTGACATGCTCAGGACATGGATGTTGAAGAGGGAGAGAGAGAGAGAGAGAGAGCCCAGCGTGAAACTGGTGTGAGGGTGAGCCAATCTCTAACATGTCGTACAATCACAAGTTTGCTTACACATTTATGCCAAAATGTTCCTATATTTATTTGACATATTCGTGATTTTGAGATATTTTATACCATGTTGATTTAGTTCCTAAATTGCCTATTAGATACAAGAATTTTAGCATTATTAAAACACAAATTCTCTTCCATAACATAATGCACGTTACATGTTAAGCATTTCTGTGTCTCTGCTCATTTAAACTCTATAGACTTTATAGAAATTTGCAGTTGAGATGGCCCATAATATAATTTACGTGAGAAACATAATCCAAAATCCATTGATGTTCTAAAGCACGACAATTGAACCCGAAAATGTGAGTCTAAGAAGGTTTAACTAGCCAATTCACATTTATAATAACACATACATGAGGTGACACCCTTTCAAAATTCTTCACTGTATCTGCGTTACGAAGAATATCATCCATGCAAATATGTAGTGTTTCCAGGACCATTCCGTTTTGAAGCAAAAACTTTAGAATATGCAACTCCATCTCGTCCATTGAACCTAAAATGCTTATAGTCTTCAATGAGTTTTGTAAGCAATCAAATGGCATAATCTGTGATTCCCAATAGTTGTCTTGAAAATCAAAAGCATTTGGGACAAAACCCTCCTGCGATAAAAAAAGAATATATTAGACTAGAGTTACTCTTAAGCAATTGGTGGTTAGCTTTTGAAATGAAAAAGTTGTAACTGTCTTGCCCAAGTAACACTTGCTCCAGCAAAATCTTTTCTGAGTTCCATGGTTCGGGTCTGTAGTGGTGGGCATCTTCATAACAAGCAACATATTCCGGGGAGCTCTTGCTTGATTATAACCACACTTAGTGTTAATTTTGTTGTGCTCTGAAGCTGAAGGAAATACTCCTTACTACTAGATTGTGTTGATGCTAGAAGCTGAAAATAACAATGAAAATGTGATATATTGGAGTAGGATAAATTTTGTTATCTAATCTCTTTTTCAAAGCAAGTTATTACCTGAAGGCACCAACTAGTTAGCTCTAAACATTGACGATGTCGTAGATCCTGTAGGAACGAGGACATGAAATTACCTTGCAACCTATCTGCAATTGGGTACTCAATGTTGATATACACATCTGTCAGCTTATCAGCTCCCCTTATGGAGGAACCTTCTAGGTAAGTTCCATAAAACTGAAAAGTCATAAGCTTGGTACTGTTATAGAGTTTGGGAACATCATCTGCATGCTTGTCATGCAGTTGCTTAGATATAAACACTCGATTTTGAATACTTTGTCGGTAACAAAAAACTTGTCCTCCAAAACACAATGGTCCATGTACAACTCAGACAACATAGGTGGTATAGAATGCAAGTGTTCGATTCTGCTGTCAAGCAAGTCAACTGTTGTTAAGATCAAAATCCGCAGGGACTCGAAAATTCCCAAACAAGATGCTTTGAACTGGCAGCCATGGAGCGTCAAAGTGGTCAGTACCTTGGATGGAGAAAGTTGACAAGGCAATGCATATAGGCTGACCATGTTGGTTTTGCTTACTTTCAGACCATTGCTTGTAACATAATTGAGTAGAAAACTTCGATCAAAGTGCAACTCGACTTCTTCAATGTTTCTTGTCAGGGCAAAACTGACCCAACCTTTAACCATAGGGACATCCCAACTCCCTTCGTAGTAGCTGATGCAAAGACTTAAACTATTCATCTTAGATCCACAGTGTAAGCGAAGTATCCGATCTACTAATCTGATAAACTTTGTTCTTGTAACTTCGGCACAGTAAGGATGGCACACCATAGGAAGACGACCATGGTGATACTCACCATATACGGGACAGATGTTATTTCTCATGATTTTTCTTTCCATCTCCACTTGGTCAAGATCTAGATCTGATACATGGTTCCCGTGGTGTTTGAAATGTTTTGAAACTGTCCTCATGGTTAACCAAGACTTTAAAGGCAAAAGGTTGAAAATCTGGAGTAGAATATCAATAGGTAACCGGCTTATATGATCAGGTCCCAGGTTCATGCTGTCTGAGACTTCTTTGACGTATTCTTATTTTGCGGAGTCTATCACGAGCACCTTTTTTCATATTCTTGGTGGAGTTCGTTTGTTGTTGACCTAGATCTGAGGATAGTAAATATCCTCTAGTTAGATAATTAGATTGACAGATTTTATTCATCTTGTATTGTTGGGACTTTGGAGTACATAGAAGGAAAGCATGTGTATGAACATTCCTTAGTTTCTTGGCAGCACCTGACTACCTTTTATCTATATCAACACTAAACTTGACATATTACTGCCCAGGCACTTCACACCCTGAATCAAAATATAAGATGAGTAACTGGTTCAATTTTCTTGGACACTGCATTCCCTGATGTTTTTGACAATTCTATGGCATGCCATTTTTGGTTATTCATTAGGTGGCATTAGGTGTAGGCTTCTATTTTTATTTTTAGTTTGCATATGATATCTAGAAGGATACAGTTGTTTGGAGCTTGACCAAATGGGTGTGCGAGTTTTCTTTTGTTGATGGCAAGGGATAACTTAAGGTCTTATAGGTGTTTTCTCGGCTTTCAGAGTTTTTCTTGTGTGTGAATACACACACGAAGTTACTTCCCATTAATTGACTGTTTTAGAGTGATTCTTATTAAATAAATGACCAGTCATGTTAAGTAAAAGCAATTACATAAGCATATGAAATAAATTAAGTTTATGGGTTTTATTTTTGTGATGGGAGACTTTAAGCTCATTGAAACAAATGAAGAGAATGAATATCTTGTAGACATGTGGGCACAAGTATGAGAAGAAGGCAGATGCTATAAACTTGCAAGTTTATGTTTACAAATACAAGAAAAGGGACACTTCTTTCTGAAATTGGATTTTCTTATTATCTATAAAACATTCACACACACACACACACACTTTGAATTTGTTTTGCATTTAGAATGACCTTTGTTGGAACTTGCTGATGATATAGGCAGATAAGGCACATATTTTGTTTCCTTAATTTTTTCTATTGAACTTTTGCAGTTCTTGGAAAACTTAGGCTACTGACAGTATTCTACCATAATTAGTGTTATTATCTTCTTCCCTCATTTAGTAGTTGTTAATTGCTTTTGAGAAATTAGTAATCAGTATATGACGACATGTATAGAACAAATAAGATGGTATAATTGTAGAAAAGCAGAACAGGGAGAATAATAAGAAACTAACAGACAATTGTCTGACTATCTTTGTTTGGACTTGTAACTTCTATATATAGGTAATATCCTCAAATGATATTAAGAGAAGTCTTTTAAGCCTGCATAATTATGAAACTTGATAACAAGAGCAGCAGATTCAAAATCAGCATAGAAGTGGGATGAACAGTATATCGATGATAACATAAATCCTCAAAAAATAGTATTAAAACATAATGTCAAGGAATATCATAACTTTTCTCATTTCTTTTATAATAATTATTAAAAAAAGTAGTTAATGCCTATTTCTTTTTCTAGAATTTTTATTTCCCCCCTCATTGTCTTCTTTCAAGGAAGCAGAGAAAGTTCTTCAACACACAACACTTGATAAGGTGGTTCTTTACTTAATTTTTCCCTCTCTATTAACAATGCTAGGTGGTTCTTTACTTAATTTTTCACTCTCTATTAACAATGCTAGTAGATTAAAATGGATCAGCATATGACTATCCTTAAGCGCTTGGGCTAGAAACCCACATGAAGCTAGTGATAATAGTTGAATACAATCACATCGCACAAGAACTGACATTAATTTTACGAATTTGTAGTTTTACCTGGCAGAAAAAATATAACAATTTGCAATATCTCAGATAACTTGTTGTGTCAAATCTAATTTTTTGTTCTTTAATTGCATTAGTAGCGCAACTATTTATTGATCTACAATTTGAATCAGGGAAAACTTATATCTGTAGAACAAATTATTTATCTAGGGCTTGAATTTGGGTAAACAAAATGTGGAACTGAGATTTCAATCTTCTTGATAAAAATCATATATTACATACCTTGAGATCTCAGAAATCAAATAGAAGAACAGCAATTGTTGCTTTGATATAGAAAGAGAATGGAGGAGTTGGTAGAGGCATGCGAATGTATGCGAAAGCGGCTAACATGACAAAATAGTAGGGTTGGAAGGAAAAGGGGTTGGCTGAAATGTAAATGCCCTTTTTTTACCCTTGAGTTATAAAAGATTATTGGGTGTCACGTGACTCCAACGTGTGTTTGTGACCGATGATCGCAAATCCATAGGAAACTCATTAAATCATGAATTTTGTTCCCTTGTTTTTATCTTGTTGTGAAGACTATTCGTATGTGAATCACTTCCCCCAGGTTTAGAAAGCTTCAATTGAAGTCATGATGTTTTATGAACCTTAATTGGAAACCGAGGATGAATTTTAGCTCATACTCACTTAATAATTGATGAATTTGCTGATCAAATGCAATTTCTTTTTAAATCTAACGTTTCCTTCCTAATTTTAGTCATCTAAAAGAATATTCCTAAAAAGTCCAGCAAAACACAATTTATCAATTTTTATCAAGTATGATTCAACTTGCAGCCGTTTGAGTATAGATAAAAAGTTGAAAAAACAATTCAAAAAGTGAAAGAAAAATCATTTGTGAGATGGAAAAAAAAATTAGTTTGGCTACTGCATTATAAACTTCATTGTACTCTGAATCAAGATGATATTTTTGTTCACCAAACCCACTTTTAGGCTAGAAAATTGAATGTTATAGCAATCTAGCTTTATTGAAATTTGGTTAAAGCAATATAAACTAAGTCAACTGCACTAAATTAGTAAAAGGGTAAATCAGTTACAATATTTATGTTCTTGCCTAAAAATGGTTTAAGACCATCTCCAATAGTTTGCACCACTTTCTGCACCAAAATGGTATAAAATTTAATGTTAACAATAATTCATCTCCAACCTATTTACCAATTTATGCCATTTTTAATACCAAATAGAATATTCCAGGTGTATTACTATTCCTAACTTAAATAGATGTTCATTAAATACCTAATAATTTATTAGTTGTTTACAAATTCGACCCATAATTTTTTTTACAATAACTTTATTAATTAAATAATATTTCCTCGTTTTGTAATATATATATATATATATATATGTCATTTATGTGTTCTATCTTATATATATTACTGTGTTTTAAATTATTTTTAAGTATTTTTTTGAATAAAATTGGAAACTTAAAAATGAAATTTATCATATATCATAAACTAATATAAATGTAATTTATGATTTAATATTAAGAAATACTATAGCCAAAACATCATTTACAATGAAATAAACTAAAATTACATTAATATCAAACTTGAAGGACGAATTTGTAATTGAAGGTGGTTCAACACCAAATTGGTGTAAAGGAATTGTACAACACCACATTTGGTTTTATACTATGCACCAATACCAAAATGGTTGAACATTTGGTGTTGGGTTGGAGTGAAAAATGGGATTTGGTGTTGGGTTGTAGATGCTGCCCTAAATGGGCAATATATGATAGGAGATGTTTTATAGTAAACATATAATTAATGTCTGGTACAATGGCCAAACAATACTCAGGTTTATGGTAGTGGGGTCAAGCAAGCATTCTTTCCTTAGGGAGGTCAAACAAATATCCTTTTCATTCTATGGCCATGGGCATATATTATGAAACGTGAAAAATCATTTCACACCTGTGTGTTGTCTATCTTTAGCTAAGAACTTTAAGAAGAAAGACTTATTAATGAAAAGTATTGCTAAATTGTGAAGAGATTGTCAACAGAAAAGACATAATTTAACCTGTGCAAAAACATAATAAATTTGAAGCTCTAGGTAATTAGGGATATTGATCTTTTTTTACACACCCCATAATAGACTAAAGCAGTTGGTTGAGTTATGTAGAAATGTCTTGCAAGAGAAATATCAATTGAAGCTTATAATATTTATATACGGCAAATGAAAGATAAATAAATGCACACACCCTCCTCACCTTTGGTGAGGTTTGAACCCCAGACCTCCTGTAATTCTGGGGCTCTATGTAGCTGTAGGCCAAAGGCTCTTTGGTAGCATCTCAATCAAGCTGGACTGAAACTGCAAAAGTGATATGCAACTTTGGCTATGTCGAGGATAGTAGGCATACTTATTGGATATTAGTCATAACAAACTATAGGTTATTGTTGAAGACGTACGTCAAACGATAGGATAAGGTGGTTGGATTGATGACTGGTGCTAGGAATGATAATATAAGGCCTTGTTGTTTAAAGATTTAACTTACCTCTGCTCTGATATTCCATATCATCAATCAGAATATAGGATGAGTAAACAATAAGATTTTCTTTAGCACAATGCATTTTGTGGCGTTATTCTTTACTCATCAATCAGAATATAGGATGAGTAAGTAATTAGATTTTCTTTAGATACCTTGATATTTTAATGCTTGAATGATTCATATCATGCTTGACTCTTTTTCTGTAGTTTGATTATGAGACCATTGTCAAACTTCAACTTTCATATTATTCCTTGTATGATTTAGTGCAATAATTTATATACCTCTTGCAGGGATGGCCAGATCCTTGTCTTGTTTAGATCATGCTTTGTCTTAGGTTTGCATGAATACCAACCAACACATATAAAGTGCAAAAAGTTTATTTTGAACCTGAGTACCAGAAAGAAGTATTACAATTATCTTGTTTGACATGTGTTTCTGTCAAGATGCCATTGTGTGAGAATTTGGCATGGTTGTCTGATGTCAAATACCAAGAAAGTAGTTCATGATTAGTAACTCTTGAAAATCTGGTATACATTTGCTTGTAAAAATTTCGTGTATTGACTTGCTATTGTTGGTATGCTAGAAGTGGATTCCCACCCCAAGGTGTATGCTAGTTGTACCATAATATGGTACTTTATCTTATCAGGGTTGAGCTACCATGGAGCACAAAAACAAGAAAAATGTGCTTCACATCATTCTCACGTACTCTGGCCATGGGTGTTGAAAGGGGAGAGAGAGCCCAACGCAAAACTGGTGTGAGAGTGACCAGTCTCTAACATCTCCTACAATACACACAAGTTAGTTTACTCATTTATGCTTATATGTTCTTATATCTATCTGACATATTCGTGATTTTAGGATATTTTTATACCATGATGATTTTTGTTCTTACGTTGCCAATGAGATACAAGAATTTTAGCATTATAAAAGCATAAGTTTCTCTTCTATAACAAAATGCACATAACATCTTTAGAATTGCTGTCTCTGTTCTTGATATAAACTCCATAGACTTTATAGAAACATGCAGCTGTAGAGAGGAATGATTCCCTCTTCTGAGAATCTAAGCGCACCTTTGTACTTCAGTAGGCGAGCTCTTTGATAGTGACTATTGTCGGGACAATGGAAAACCTATGACCCATACGTGGGTGGGCTTTTTTTTTTTCAGAGGAGAGGATTTTGTGATCCAGAAAATAAATACAATACAGAGATGGCCCATTATATAATAAATGTGAGAGACATAATTAGAAATTCATTGATGTTCTAAAGCACGACAATTGAACCAGAAAATGCGAGTCTAAGAAGGTTTATCGAACCAGTTCACCAGAATTTATTATAACAGACACATGAGGTGATGCCCTTTCGAAATTCATCACCGCATTTGCATTATGAAGAGGATCATCTATGTGAATATTTAGTGTTTCCAGGACCATCGCATTTTGAAGCAAAAACTTCAGAATATGTAACTCCATGGCTTGTCCAGTGAAACCTAAAATGCTTAGGGTGCGTTTGGTTTGCGGGAATGTTTTTGAGGGATTTGGATTCCCTTGAGGGATTTGGATTCCATGGGATTTGGATTGGATTGGATTTGAAATCCATTCCTCTGTTTGGTTTGTAGGATTTGGTTTCTAATACTTC
>NC_037529.1:59895576-59896150 GCF_001531365.2 Cynara cardunculus var. scolymus | reverse complement strand
TGGGATTTCAAATGAATCCCGGGATTTGAAATCCGACCATTTCTACAAACCAAACGTAGGATTGGAATGGATTTCAAATCCAAATCCCTCCAAATCCCTCCAAATCCCTCAAACCAAACGCGCCCTTATAGTCTTCAACGAGTTTTGTAAGCAATCAAATGGCATATTCTGTAATTCCCAATAATCATCTTCAAATTCAAAAACTTCTGGCACAAAATCCTCCTGGGGAAAAATAAAAATATTAGACTAGAGTTGGTCTTAGCCATTGGTGGTTAGCTTTTGAATGAAAAACTTGTAAATTTCTCACCCATGTAACACTTGTTTCGCCAGGTTCACATTGGAGATGTATGGTTAGGGTCTGTAGAGATGGGCTCCTTCTTAACAAGCAACATATTCCAGGGAGTTCTTGCTTGATCATAAACACTCGTAGTGTTAATTCTGTTGTGCTCTGAAGCTGAAGCAAATTCTCCGTACTACTAGATTGTGTTGATGCTAGAACCTGAAAATAACAATGAGAATGTGATATACTGGAGTAGGATAAATTTTGTTATCTCATCCTTTTTTCATAATAACT
>NC_037529.1:59888872-59894916 GCF_001531365.2 Cynara cardunculus var. scolymus | reverse complement strand
ATTGTATTTGTAGTAGCCGAGGCAAAGACTGAAACTATTCATCTTAGATCCAGAGTGTAAGCGAAGTATCTCATCTACTAATCTGATAAATTTCGTTCTTGCAACTCCGGCACAGTATGGATGGCACACTATAGGAAGAATATCATGGTGATACTCACCATTAATGGGGCATATGGTATCTCTCATGATTTTTCCTTCCATCTCCCTTTGGTCAAAATCCAGAAATGGCACATGGGTCCTTAGGTGTTTGAAATGTTTTGAAACTGTGCTCATGGTTAACCAAGACTCTAATGGCAAAAGGTTGAAAATCTTTAGTAGAATATCAGTAGGCAACTGGCTTATATAATCCGCTTTAGGTTCATGCTCTCTGAAACTTCTTTGACCTATTCTTTTGTTGCGGCCTCTACGACGAGCACCTCTTTTCATATTCTTGTCAGAATTCGTTTGTTCTTGACCTAGATCTGAAAATAGTAAGTACCTCTAGTTAGATTGACATGTATTATTCATCTTGGATTGTTGAGACTTGTATAGAATGAAAGCATGTGTATGAACATCCCTTAGCTTCTTGGAAGCACCTGATTGTCCTTTGTCAATATCAACTAAAAATTTGACATTTGCGTTTCTTGGTACAATGCATTACCTGATGTTTTTGACAGTCCAGGGGCTTCCCATTTTTGGTTATTCATTAGGTGGCATTAGGTGTAGGCGTCTATTTTCAGTTTGCATATAATATCTAGAAGGATGCGGGTTGTTAGGTGCTTGGCGAGATGGGTGTGAGAGTTTCCTTTTGTTTTATTGGCTTTCAAGAGTTTTTCTTGTGTGTGATCACACACACTAAGTTACTTGCTATGTTGACTGTTTGATGTGATCCTATAAAAATAAATGATCAGCCATGTGAAGTAAAAGAACACATAAGTATAGAAAATAAAATACGCTTATGGGCTTTTTTTTTATGGGAAACAAATAAAGAGAATGAATAGACATGTGGGCTGATGTACTCATGCACACAAACACACACATTTTGAACTTGTTTTGCATATAGAATGACCTTGGTTGGAACTTGCTGATGATATAGGCAGCTAAGGCTCATATTTTGTTTCCTTAAGTTTTACTGTTGAAAATTTTGCAGTTCTTGGAAAACGTAGGCTACTTACAGTTTTCTACCATAACTAGTGTTATTGATCTTCTTCCTGCATTTAATAATTACTAATTGTTTATGTGAAAATAGTGGCAGGTATATGACTGCATGTATAGAACAAATAAGGTGGTATAATTGTAGGGAGAATAATAAGACGCTGGCAGATATTCGTCTGACTGTTTATGTTTGGACTTGTAAGTTCTATATGCAGGTAATATCCTCAAATGATATTAGGTGCAGTCCTTTAAGCCTGCATAATTATGAAAGTTGACAACAGGAGTAGGTACTAGCAATAGACACAAAATCTATATAGAAGTGGGATCAACATTATCTTGAAGATAAATTAAATCCTCAAAGAATATAATTGAAACATAATATCAAGGATATCATAGCTTCTCATTTCTTTTGTAATATTTATTAAAAAAATAGTCGATGCCTATTTTTTTCTTCTAGATTTTTCGTTTGCTCCCTTCATTGTCTTCTTTCAATGAAGCACTGTCCTTAATTTTTCCCCTCTCTGTTAACAAGGGTTGGAGACTAAAGAGGATCAACATATAAGTTTACAACTATCCTTATGCGCTTGGGCTAAACATCAAAACCCGTATTCAGTTAATTATAAATAGTTGAATACAATCAAATCCCACAAGAACTGAGATTAATTTTAAGAATCTGTAGTTTTACCTCAAAAATCCTATACAACAGTTTGAAATATCTGAGACAAATTGTTGTGATCGGTCTAGTCTTGTTTGTAATCTAATTGCATTAGTAGCACAATCAACTATTTATGTACGATTTGAATTAGGGCAAACTTAAATTTATAGAACAAATTATATATCTAGGGCTTGAATTTGGCAAACACGATGTGGAACTAAGATTTCAATCTTCTCGATAAAGATCATATTACATACCTTGATATTTTAGAAATCGAATAGAAGAACGTCAATTGTTGCTATGAGATGGAGTGAGAGAATGGAGGAGTTGGTAGAGGCATGCAAGCGGAGAGGCAAGCGGCTAAATGAGAAAATAATAGGGGTGGAAGGGAAGGGGTTGGCAGAAATGTAAATACCCTTTTCTACCCTTTAGAGAGAAGATTATGGGGCGTTGAGTGGCTCCACATAACCTAATATGTGTTTGTGACCGATGATCGCTAATCCATAGGATACTCATTAAATCATGAATTTCATCCCCTTGTTTTTTTATCTTGTGGTGAAATTATTTGTATATGAATCACTTCCCTAGGTTTAGAAAGCTTCAATTGAAGTCACAATGTTGATGACCTTAATTGGAAATCGAGGATGAAGTTTAATGCATACTCGCTTAATGTTCCCAATTGAGGATTTCCTTTAAATGTGAACGTTTCCCTTCCTACGTTTAGTTATCTAAGAAGAATATTTCTAAAAGGTCTCTATAGGGAAACACAATTTATAAGTTTTTCTCAAGTATGATTCAGACTTGTAGTCAATTGAATATAGATAATAGTTTAGAAGACAATTCAAAAAATGAAGGAAAAATCAATTGGGAGGTGGAAACAAAAATTGTTTGGCCATTGGATTATAAACTTCATTGTACTTTGAATCAAGATGATAATTTTGTCCACCTAACCCACTTTTAGGCTAAAAATTTATATGTGGTGATTGTGAGCAATCTAGCTTTATTGAAATTTGGGTGGAGCTCTAAAACCAAGTCATTTGATCTAAATTATTATACGGGAAAATCATTTGCAATGTTCATATTCTTGCTTTAAAATGGTTTAAAACCATCTCCAAACGGTTGCACCATTTCTTGCACCAAAATGGTGTTAAATTTAGTGTAAACGGTAATTCATCTCCATCCCATTTCACCATGTTTAACACCAAATAGAATATTCCTAAATATATTACTTATTTCTATCTTAAATAGATTTTCGGTAATACCCTTACGTTTATTATTTGTTTACGTATTCAACTTGAAATTATTTTCTTACAATAACTTTATAAACTATAATATTTCCTCGTATTGTAATATATAAATATATCTATATAGATAGATAGATAGATGTAAATAGGGTTAGGTTCAGGGGGAAACCATAAACAAATGCAAAATTGAGGAACATCCTAATAAGCATTCATCTGTACAATATGCACATGTGCATACAAGTAATTTGTCTAGTATGCATAACATGTACACGTGCATAGAAACCAGGAAACATCTTCAGTTACTTGTGTGCAAATGTGCATACTGTACAAATGAATGATTAGTAGGATGTTCTTCGGTTTTTCATTGTTTGGAGGTTTTCTCCTGAACCTCATATTGTCAATGGTATGTTTTATTGTCAATATGTTATTGTGTTTTAAATTTTAAAAAATATTTAACTTTGTAAGTAAATTTGAAACTTGAAAATGAAATTTATTATATATCATAAATTAATATAGATATAATATTAGTATTATAGCCAAAACATCATTTATAATCAAATACACTAAAATTACATAAACATCAAACTTGAAGGGCCAATTTGTAAGTGAAAATAGTTCACCACCAAATTGGCGTAAAGGAATTGTGAACACCAAATTTGGTGTTATGCGATTCACCAACGCCAAAATGACTTAAAAGTCGGTGTTGGGTTGTAGTAAAATCGTGTGAAAATGGGATTTGGTGTAATGTGACAGGAATTGGGTTATAGTAGCCATGTAGATAAAGTCTGCTACAATGGCCAAACAGTACTCTGGTTTATACTAGTGGAGTCAAAACAAGAGACTAACTAGGCCATGTGCTGAAATATTCTGCACATGTTAGAATTTATGAAAAAGTTGTATGTTGTCTTTCTTTAGCCACGTCAAGAATAAGTTAGTAGGCATGCTTGTTGGATATTAGTAATAACAAAGATAGGCTATTGGTAAAGATGTTAGTCAAAGGATAAGATAAGGTGGTTGGATTGATGACTAGTGTTAGGAATGAAATATAAGACTCCCTTGCCTAAAGATTTAACTTACATCTGCTCTGATATTTCATATCATCATTCAGAATATAGGATGAGTAAATAATTAGATTTCCTTTAGCACAATGCATTTTGTGGCATTATTCTTTATTCATCAATCAGAATATAGGATGAGTAAATAATTAGATTTTCTTTAGCTACCTTGATATTTTAATGATTAAATGATCAATACCATGCCCGATTGTTTTACTGTAATTTAGTAACGAGACCAGTTTCATAGTTTAACTTTCATATTACTCCTTGTATGATTTATCGCAGTGATTTATATACCTCTTTTGCGGATGGCCAGATAATTGTTTTGTTGACTTCAGATTAGCTATGTCTTAGGTTTGCAAGAACACCAATCAGCGTATATAAAGTGCAAAAACTTTATTTTCTAATTGAGTTCTACAAGGAATTATTACAATTATCTTGTTTGACTTGTGTTTCTTTCAAGTTGCCATGGTGTGAGAATTTGCATGGTTGTCTGATGTCAAATACCAAGAAAGTAGTTCACCGTGATTAGTAACTCTTGAATATCCTAGTTATACATTTGCTTGTAAAAATTTCACGTATTGACTTGCTATTGTTAGTATGCTAGAAGCGGATCCCGCCCCAAGGTGTATAGTAGTTGTACCATAATATGATATATTATCTTATCTGGGTTGAGCTACCATGGAGAGCACAAAAACAAGAAAAATGTGCTTCACACCATTCTCACATACTCGGGACATGAATATTGAAAGGGGAGAGAGGTCCCAGGGTAAAACTGGTGTGAGAGTGAACCAATCTCTAACATCTCCTACAATACACACAAGTTAGTGTATGCATTTATGCCTAATTTTTTTAATATCTATCTGACATATTCGTGATTTTGAGATAGTTTATACCATGTTGATTTAGTTCTTACATTGCCAATGAGATGCAAGAGTTTTAGCATTATAAAAACACAATTTTCTCTTCTGTAACATAATATGCATAACATCTTAAGATTTGCTGTCTCTGTTCTTGATATAAACTCCATAGACTTTATAGAAACTTGCAGTTGTAGAGAGTAACAATTCCCTCTTCTGAGAATCTAAGCGCACCTTTGTACTTCAGTAGGCAAGCTCTTTGATAGTCATACTGTCGGGACAACGAAAAACCTATGACCCGCACATGGGTGGGCTTTTTTTCAGAGGAGAGAATTTTGTGATCCAGAAAGTAAATACAATACAGAGATGGCCCATAATATAATTACTGTGAGAAACATAATTCGAAATTCATTGTTGTTCTAAAGCACGACAATTGAACCAGAAAATGCGAGTCTAAGAAGGTTTAAAAAAACATTTCACCAGAATTTATTATAAGAGACGCATGAGGTGATGCCCTTTCGAAATTCATCACTGTATTCGCATTACGAGGAGGATCATCTGTGCGAATATATAGTGTTTCCAGAACCATCGCGTTTTGAAGCAAGAACTTCACAATCTGCACCTCCATGGCTGTTCCAGTGAAACCTAAAATGCTTATAGTCTTCAACGAGTTTTGTAAGCAATCAAATGGCATATTCTGTAAATCCCAATAATCGTCTTCAAATTCAAAAACATCTGGCACAAAACCCTCCTGGGGAAAAAAGAAAAATAGTAGATTAGAGTTAGTCTTAGCTATTGGTGGTTAGCTTTTGAAATGAAAAACTTGTAAATTTCTCACCCATGTGACGCTTGTTTCGTCAAATTCACATTGGAGATGTATGGTTAGGGTCTGTAGTGAATGGCAATTTCTTAACAAGCAACATATTCCAGGGAGTTCTTGCTTGATCATAAACATTCGTAGTGCTAATTCCTGAAGCTGAAGCAAATACTCCGTGCTACTCGATTGTGTTGATGCTAGAACCTGAAAATAACAATGAGAATGTGATATACTGGAGTAGGATAAATTTTGTTATCTCATCCTTTTTTCATAATAACT
>NC_037529.1:59881536-59888257 GCF_001531365.2 Cynara cardunculus var. scolymus | reverse complement strand
ATTGTATTTGTAGTAGCCGAGGCAAAGACTGAAACTATTCATCTTAGATCCAGAGTGTAAGCGAAGTATCTCATCTACTAATCTGATAAATTTCGCTCTTGTAACTTCTGCACAGTATGGATGGCACACCATAGGAACACGACCATGGTGATACTCACCATCAACGGGACATATGCTATCTCTCATGATTTTTTCTTCCATCTCAGCTTGGTCAAAATCTAGAAATGGTACATGGGTCCTGAGGTGTTTGAAATGTTTTGAAACTCTGGTCATGGTTAACCAAGTCTCTATAGGCAAAAGGTTGAAAATCTTTAGTAGCATATCAATAGGCAACTGGCTTATATGATCCGCTTCAGGTTCATGCTGTCTGAGACTTCCTTGACCGGTTCTTCTGTTGTGGCCTCTCCAATGAGCAACTCTTTTCATATTCTTGTCGGAATTCGTTTGTTCTTGACCTAGATCTGAAAGTAGTAAATACTCTCTAGTTAGAACAGGTGTTATTCATCTTGGGTTATTGAGACTTTGGAATATATAGAATGAAAGCATGTGCATGAACATTCCTTAGCTTCTTGGAAGCACCTGACTATCCTTTGTCTATATCAACTAAAAAACTTGACATATTGCTTTTCTTGGGATGATACATCGTCTGATATCTTGATAATCCAGTGGCATGCCATTTTTGGTTATTCATTAGGTGGCATTAGGTGTAAGCGTCTTTTTTTAGTCTGCATATAACATCTAGAAGGATGTGGGGTGTTAGGAGCTTGGCCAGATGGGCGTGAGAGTTTCCTTTTGTTTTATCGTCTTTCAGGAGTTTTTTCTTGTGAGTGATTACACACACTAAGTTACTTGCTATTAGTTGACTGTTTAAAGTGATCCTATAAAAATAAATGATTAGTCATGTGAAGTAAAAAAAATCACATAAGCATTTAAAAATAAAATAAGCTTATGGGCTTTCTTTTTGTGATGGGAGAATTTAAACTCATTGAAACAAATAAAGAGAATGAATAGACATGTGTGGCTGATGTACTCTTATGCACAAATTACCAGAATTCTTTGGATTGGATATGATTTCCACTAGCGAACAAGAAGGTAAACCAGCATCCGAGAGGCTGGATTCTCCCAAGGCTCACGCCAACCTTATCAAAAACAGAATGCCTTTCCCCTCTCCCACTTACCCATTGTAACAGAAAACTCCACTATTTAATTAAAGCTACTTTGCCCTTTTCACCCATTGTAACAAAAAACTCCCACTTCCAAAATTGCCCCTGCACCTAATAACTACTATTACAACCGTATTAAAACTACTCCCCATTCTTCCTCTTTACTCGTCCTGGCCAACGTAACTAATAGTAACGTCTAGGGTATAACATCGGCACAAGTATGGGAAGAAGGCAGATGCTATAAACTAGCACGAAAATATGTATAAATACAAGAAAAGGATCGTTTATTTATGTTGATGTAATTAACGACAGCGTGCCTCTTGATGTGAATTTAAGTTCTTTCTGAATTGAATCACCTTATTGTGTGTGTGTATATATATATATATATATATATGGACACAAACACACACACACACAGACACATGTTGAAATTGCTTTACATATAGAATGACCTTGGTTGGAACTTGCGGATGATATAGGCAGCTAAGGCTCATATTTTGTTTCCTTAATTTTTACTGTTGAAATTTTTGCAGTTCATGGAAAACGTAGGCTACTTACAGTTTTCTACCATAACTAGTGTTATTGATCTTCTTCCTGCATTTAGTAGTTACTAATTGTTTATATGAAAATAGTGGCAAGTATATGACTACATGTATAGAACAAATAATGTGGTATAATTGTAGGGAGAATAATAAGAAGCTAGCAGATAATTTTCTGACTCTCTATATTTGGACTTGTAACTTCTATATACAGGTAATATCCTCAAATGATATTAGGTGAAGTCTTTTAAGCCTGCATAATTATGAAAGTTGACAACAGTAGGTACTAGCAGTAGACACAAAATCTATATAGAAGTGGGATCAACATTATCTTAATGATAAAATAAATCCTCTAAAGAATAGAATTGAAACATAATTTCAAGGAATATCATAATTTCTCATTTCTTTTGTAATAATTATTTAAAAAGATAGTTAATGCCTATTTCTTTTTCTAGAATTTTCATTTGTCCCTCTCATTGTCTTCTTTCAATGAAGCAGAGAATGTTCTTCAAAACACAAAGGAAGGTGGGTTTCTTTTTGCTTTTAATTTTGCCCTCTCTGTTAACAAGGGTTGGAGATTAAAGAGGATCAACATATAAGTTTACAACTATCCTTAAGCGCTTGGGCTAAACATCAAAACCTGTATTTAGTTAATCATAAATAGTTGAATACAATCAAATCCCACAAGATCTGAGATTAATTTTAAGAATATGTAGTTTTACCTCAAAATTCCTATAGAACAATTTGAAATATTTGTGAGACAAATTGTTGTGACCGATCTAGTCTTGTTTGTGATCTAATTGCATTAGTAGCACAATCAACTATGTATGTACGATTTGAATTAGGGCAAACTTAAATTTGTAGAACAATTTATATATCTAGGGCTTGAATCTGGCAAACACGATGTGGAACTAAGATTTCAATCTACGTGATAAAGATCAGATTACATACCTTGAGATTTAGGAAATCGGATAGAAGAACGGCAATTGTTGCTTTAAGATGGAGTGAGAGAATGGAGGAGTTGGTAGAGGCGTGCGAGCGGAGAGTCAAGCGACTAAGATGAAAAAATAGTAAGGGTGGAAGGAAAGGGGTTGGCCGAAATGTAAATACCCTTTTTACCCGTTAGAGAGAAAAGATTATGGGGCGTTGAGTGGCTCCACATAACCCAACATGTGTTTGTGACCGATGATCTCAAATCCATAGGATGCTCATTAAATCATGAATTTCACCCCCTTGTTTTTATCTTGTGGTGAAAATTATTTGTATATGAATCACTTCCACCAGGTTTAGAAAGCTTCAACTGAAGGCACAAAGTTGATGACCTTAATTGGAAATCGAGGATGAAGTTTAACTCATACTCTCTTAATGTTCCCAAATTGATGATTTCCTTTAAATGTGAACATTTCCCTTCCTATTTTCAGTTATCTAAGAAGAATATTTCTAAAGGGCTCTAGAGGGCAACAAAATTTATAAGTTTTTCTCAAGTATGATTCAAACTTGCAGTCAATTGAATATAGATAATAGTTTAGAAGACAATTCAATAAATGAAGGAAAAATTAATTGGGAGGTGGAAACAAATTTGTTTGGCCAAACAACAAGGGTGGTGCCTGATTGGTTTGAGCTTGGCTCCAAAAATCAAAAGTACCTGGAGGTCCGAGGTTCAAATCGAAGGAGGAATAAAAATCCCCTTGTGGCCATCGAGGTTCAAATGCGGTGACTCCGGGCAATCTGCAAAGCAGGTGGTCGCCCTGGGATTAGTCGGCTCGCATAGCGGGTTGGATATCCAGGTTAATCAAAAAAAAAATTTGTTTGGCCACTGGATTATAAGCTTCATTGTACTTTGAATCAAGTTGATATATTTGTCCACCTAAACCACTTTTAGGCTAAAAATTTATATGTTGTGAGCAATCTAGCGTTATTGACATTTGGGTGGAGCATTTAAACCAAGTCAATTGCACTAAATTAGTGGAAGGGTAAATCAGTTGCAATGTTCATATTCTTGCCTGAAATGGTTTAAAACCATCTCCAAACAGTTGCACCATTTCTTGCACCAAAATGGTGCAAAATTTAGTGTAAAACGGTAATTCATCTCCAACCCATTACACCATTTTTAACACCAAATAGAATATTCCAAGTATATTACTTATTTCCATCTTAATAAATTTTCAATAATACCGTTAAATTTATTACATGTTTACAAATTCGACCCATAATTCTTTCCTTATAATAACTTTATAATATATGTTTCCTCGTATTATAATAAATATATATATATATATATATATATATATTTACTTATAATAAATAAGTAACTTGGTGACATGTGTCATCTTCTGGTGAGTCGGTTTTCTTGTTTTACCGTCTAAACATGTATCTAGACACAATCTACATTAGTGGTTCAATTAGACTCATTTGAACGTATCTAGACACAATTTACATTAACAGTTCAATTATACTCAATTTGATTGACATGTGTCCTCTTATTCAATCAATCTCACTAATTTAGGATGCAATTGATTTATTCTTGGGTTAATTAATTCGTGTGGTAACTGATTCCCGAAAAAAATGGTGTTTACTTCTAAGTTTAAATTCAATTTACTGATATAGTTTCACTTCTAAATTCAATTTTTTCTAAGGTTAACTTAATTTTATTCTAAATTCAATTTACTGAAAGTTTTACTTCAGAGTTATTTCAAGAGAAGAAGTCTGAAGTCATTCTTCAAAGTTAGTTTACCCGAACTCTAAAGTTTGCTTTTTCAGACATAGCTCACCCGAACTCTGGAGTCTGAACTCTGAAGTCTTCTTTTTCATACTTAGAAGTCTGAACTTCGAAGTCTTTTTTTAGACTTAGAAAAAGAAGTCTGAAGTCTTCTTTTTCAGACTTGGAAGTCTGAACTCTGAAGTCTTCTACAATTCTGAAGAGTACAAGTCTGAAAAGTCATTCTTCAAAGTTAGCTCACCCGAATTCTGAAGTCTTCTTTTTCAGACTAGCTCACTCAAACTCTGAAGTCTGAACTCTGAAATCTTTTTTTTCAGACTTAGAAGTCTAAACTTTGATTTAATGGGATTGATTTTATACTTCAGAGTTATTTCAAAAGTACAAGTCTGAAGAGTCATTCTTCAGAGTTTTATTTCAGAATTATTTCCAGAGTACAAGTCTGAAGAGTCATTCTTTAGAGTTAGCTCACTCGAACTCTGTAGTCTTCTTTTCCAGACGGAGCACCATGCAAAGCCTCTGCATAGTGCATGCAGAGCTTCTGGCTTGCCTATACATAGCTCTGAAGAGTTTTACTTCAGAGTAATTTCAAGAGTACAAGTCTTGTAATAAACTTATCTAGACTTTTGAAGATAAGTCTTTTAAGACTTAGACTTAGCCCCTCTGGTTGGTCTGGCTTCTGGATGGCTTTTGCTTCTGGTTGTGTATTTGAATCTTGGAAAAATATTCTAATCCATCATAAAGGAACCAGAGGGTCTCTGGTTGTAATTGGAACTCAATTCTTAAAGTATTTAACATTTTTTTGACACAGAGGCTCTGGATAAACAAACTAGAGGCTCTGGTTGACCAGAGGGCCTTTGGTTGGCCTTGCTTTTGGTTGCTGAGTCCACAGGGAGGAGCTCTGGTTAGTCTTGCTCTGTATGATGCAAAATTTACCATGGGGTCTTTTTCAAAGATATTGGGTATTTGAATAACTCTGAACTCAAGGTCTTCAGACTTCGTCTTCAAATTTTCATTTCTAAATTCAGTTTTATTTTACGGTTAACTTCATTTTAACTAATTATTGATATAGTTTCATTTCTAAATTCAAGTCTGAAGAGTCATTCTTCAGAGTTATTTCAATAGTACAGTCTGAAGTCATTCTTCAGAGTTTTACTTCAGAGTTATTTCAAGAGTACAAGTCTGAAGAGTCATTCTAAAGATTTAGCTCACCGAACTCTGAAGTCTGTTTTTCAGACTTAGCTCACCCGAACTCTCGAGTCTGAACTCTGAAGTTTTTTTTTTCAGACTTAGAAGTCTGAACTCTGAAATCTTCTACAAGTCTGAAGAGTCATTCTTCAGAGTTAGCTCACCCGAATTCTGAAGTCTTCTTTTTTAGACTTAGCTCACCCGAACTTTTGAAGTCTTTTTTTTTCCAGATTTAGAAGTCTGAACTCTGGTTTAGTGGGATTGATTTTATACTTCAGAGTTATTTCAAGAGTACAAGTCTGAAGAGTCATTCTTCACAGTTAGCTCACCCGCACTCTGAAGTCTTATTTTCCAGAAAAGAGCACCATGCAGAACCTTTGCATAGTGCATGCAAAGCTTCTGGCTTGCTTATACAGAGCATTGAAGTCTGAAGAGTTTTACTTCAGAATTATTTCAAGAGTACAAGTTTGAAGTCATTCTTCAGAGTTATACGTCAGAGTTATTTCAAGAGTACAAGTCTCAAGAGTCATTCTAAATTTACTTCTAAGGGGCCGTTTGGCAGTTGCTGAATGGTTTAGTGCAGGATGATTAAGTGGTCAGGATGATTAAGAGACTCTGTATGATTTAGTGTCAGATAGAAAAAGGTTGTTTGGAAATTGTTCTGAATGAACAGTCTGAATAACATAAAATTACCATTTTACCCCCAGTCTTGTGTTTAATGAAAATTAACGTTTGACAACAGTTCTGAAGGAAATTTATAAATGAAAAATAGAAAATAATTAATAGTCCAAGCCAATACATAATATTATATCAATCCAAACAAGCATGACAATGTTTGTTCAAGTCTTGGCATAACAAAACATCACATGAAACACAACTTCAAACCCAATATTTTGATTACAATATCTAATTTGAAGCATTTAACACCAGTTGATTTGCAATCTCATTACGCAAATTAGTCATGTACTCACTGTCTTGGGGACCCCAAGGTGTTGCATTTATCTCTTCTTCCTCGCCTCCATCAATTTGTTCTTGTGCTTCAGTAATACCCATGGGATTATTGTCGTAATCCATGAATAATTGATCTTGCATGTTGCATCTTCTTATAAAGTTGT
>NC_037529.1:59876075-59878751 GCF_001531365.2 Cynara cardunculus var. scolymus | reverse complement strand
GGGTTTTCATTCATATTGGGTTTTCATTCACAAGTTGTTGTAGGTCAAATCCAGGTTTGCAATCGAGAGTTTCCCCAAAAAATTTATGTATTCCTGTTGGGTTTTCATTCATATCCGTGAACAATGTATTGCCAAACGCTTCCAATTTCAAATTATAAACCCTAAACCACGAACACCTATCTTATGTATAATCACAGAATACTGCAAAGATAATGAATCAAACTATAATGCAAGTGTTTGTACAACATCTAGTTACATATAAGCTGCGTAATACATAGCGGCTTAAGAAGAAGGGTGAGACGGACCTGTTTGCTATCCACATACGAATACAGAACAATAACAAGCCCTAGAAATATGAAATCGTTACCTGTGAATCGATTGGGCGACACTGGTGATCGATGAACAAGAAGGCGATTAGAAGTCTTGCGTCGCTTGGAGAACTCGATGGAGCCAGACCTGGAGACGACGATTAGAGAAAATAGAGGGCAATTTTGGAAAATTATCAAATCTGAATGATATGGAGGGAGGAGCCGTGAAGGAGCGAATCAGATACCATTTTACCATTCAGATGTTTTTAAAAACCTACCCAAACAAGAAAAGGTCTGACCGAATCAGACCTTTACATCTTAATGGTATGATTAAGTGGTAAACAAACAGCCCCTAAGTTTAGATTCAATTTACTGATATAGTTTCATTTCTAAATTTAATTTTATTCTAAGGTTAACTTTATTTTAACTAATTATTGATATAGTTTCATTTCTAAATTCAAGTTTGAAGAGTCATTTTTCAGAGTTATTATTCAGAGTTATACTTCATAATTATTTCAAGAGTACAAGTCTGAAGTAGCATCGTACTTTCGATGATTATTCATATCTGTAAGATAAGTTCTTGACATGATTTAATTTTTCAAATTACCCCATGTAATACACAAGATTGAACCTAGTATATATATATATATATATATATATATATGTATAGAGGGGGAGAGAGAGAGTTAGGTTCGGGGAAAACCATAAACAAATGCAAAACTAAGGAACACCTTGTCCCTAATAAGCATTCATCTGTACCATATGCACATGTGCATACAAGTAATTTGTCTGGTCTGCATAACATGTACACGTGCATAGAAACCAGGAAACATCTTCGGTTTCTTGTATGTATATGTTCATACTGTATAAATGAATGGTTACTAGGATGTTCTTCAATTTTTCATTGTTTTGGAGGTTTTCCCTTGAAAATCGGGACGGTATGCACATGTGCAAATAAGTAATTGAACTTGTTTTTTGGTTTTTATGCACGTTTGCATGTTACACACATGTGCATATCGGGTAAATTGCTTACAAATTATTGTTATGCACATGTGCATACCGTCCGGTTGAACGGTTATCCGGGTGTTCCTCAGTTTTTCATTTTTGTGTGGTTTTCCCGAACCTGACCCTATATATCTATATGTCATTGGGGTGCTTTAAGTTTTAAAAAATATTGAACTTTGTAAGTTATTTGAAACATAAAAATGAAATTTATCATACATCATAAACTAATATAAATATAGTATTAACACATATTATAGCCAAAATATCATTTACAATCAAAACTTGAAGGGCCAATTTGTAATTGAAAATAGTTCACCACCAAATTGGTGTAAACGAATTGTAGAACACCAAATTTAGTGTTATGTTACTCACCAATGCCAAAATGGTTTAACAATTGGTGTTGGGTTGGAGTAAAATAATGTGAAAATGGGATTTGGTGTTATGTGATAGGAATTGGGTTATAGTAGCCATGAAAACACAACCAAGGTAGGAAGGACAACATACCCCATTACCCCTAGTCTAACCTAGGATTAAGCAGGCTAACTGCCAACTTACTAACCCTCCCCCATCCTCTACCTCTTCGGATCCCTTCCTCCCGTATGGGCTAGCTCTACAAAGCCCACCCGTAGTCTGTTAGCGTCTCCAAGAATTGCTATGAGAGGTCGTGTCCTCGGAAATGCTTAAAATTGTCATGTCAAACCTCAGGTTCTCGTCTCGCGTCCTCCTTGGCCTACCTCATCATTCTCTCGACTCTCACACTTTCAACCCTCCTCATTGGAGTTGTCATTTGTCTTCTATGAACGTGGCCAAACCATCGCAATCTTCCCTCTATCAAATATGGTCCTCCAACTGTTCCATCTGAGCAACCTCAAGTAATATGGTTCGAAGTTCACAAGGTCCACAAGTAATATAGTTTGAAGAACCAGATATAGTACCCACCTGAATTGAAGCTTTCTAAACCTTGCATTCCATTCATGAGTTAACACTTAAAATGATCCTTGCGATCATCATTCAAGAAATAAATCAAACAGTTGGTTGTCAAACTACTGATTGTTCATAATCCCTTAAATCAAGAATAGACTAAACATGTAAATCTCTTAGGTGGCGTTTAGTTCATAGAACGGAATTTGGTGGAATTGGAATCTATCAAAGGAATTTGACTTTGAAGGATTTAGAATGGAATTTAACCATGCGTTTGGTTGGTAGGAATTAGAATGGAATCTCTCAAAAGAATTGGAATCTCCACTAATGGCATGATGATATTGGTGGTCGGAGGTGGAGGCAGGTGTGGGGGAGGAGATGATAGCTATGAAGAGGACAGTAGCGGTATTGGTGGTGGCGAGGGTGGCATCGCTAGCCCCCC
>NC_037529.1:59868453-59870532 GCF_001531365.2 Cynara cardunculus var. scolymus | reverse complement strand
TATATATATATATATATATTGATTGTATACTCGTGCAATGCGGCGGGAGCTGAGAATTTTAACGATTTTGAAGTTTTACTGGCTTTATTAGAGAATATTTAACGATGATATAAGTCACACTTGGTCTTTACATATTAATACAATTTTGATAAATAAGAGTTATGGTTCCAATTACAGTCTATCGATGAAAAAAATTGTATGACAGTTTAAAATCCAATATATTTAAAATCCAACATATTTAAACGACTCTACAAATGTGTTCGATTTACACCAAAAGCAAAAAATCAAGAGATCGAAAGCGAGAGCGAGAAATCTAGAGTAATTGAATGGGAGATGAATGAGAGAACCTTTAATAACGTATAGGGAATATCAGTTTGAATCTCACCATGGAGGATGGGGAGAAGAAGACATAGAGGTATGAGAGAGTGAAGGCATGAGTGAAAGATGTCAAAAGTATCTTGGGAACATGAAAAGAAAAGGTAATAATGTGCATTAATAACTTGTACTATATGTTATTTTAATTGTAGATTAGGAGATTTTAAGATTGAATGCATAAAGTAGTAGTATTTAATGCATTATGAGTTGTTTCTAGGACTTTTAAGACTTTGTGCATAAACGTATAGTACTTTGTGCATTAAAAATTGTTTTTAAGACTTTTGATAAATCTGGTTTATAAAATAGCATAGATACTAAAAGGTGTATTTTGTGAATTATTTATAACTCTATTGACCGATCCTTCACCTCTAACAATTCGATGATTTGAACTTTGTAGAAATGGAATCATGTTAGAGCATGCATCGCACATTTTATATCAAAAGCTAAAACCGGGAAGGAAAAAAAAATTACACCCAGTTTGAATAGATTTTCTATTTTGGAGATATAAATATTAATTATATTATTTAAATATTCAGTAAATTTTTTTATATCCAAATAAATTTTGTATGAAATGATAATATATTCGATAGTGATAGTGTTGGTGGGAATAATAAAAAATCATTTCTCTTTCCTTATCATTAAATTCTTTAAATACGGAGATTTTTGTTTTTTTTTTGAGTTTTTTTTTTTTTTTTTTTGAAGATTTCATTATTAAAATATATTTTATTTAATAAATTTTATATGAAACGAAAATATATTTAATTAGATTAGTGGGAGAAAAAAACAAGGGCCCCGTGTCAAATGTTTTGAAACTTGAACCCTCAATAAAAATATAAAATATGGAAATCAATAAAAATATAAATCAGTATTAAAGTATTTTATTGTAATTATTTTAAAAAACCTAAAATAGTTTAATCCAAAACTTAATTTTTATGATTAATTGGTTATTTTAATTGATAAGATATTTACAGAAACCATTTGTATTAAATTTAAATAAGAAAAAAGTTTAGAAAATTAAGAAATTGTTCCATTTTGCATTATTATGTTTTTAAACTTTTTTTTTATTGAATAAGTTGTTGAACTCTTTTTATGTTAAATGATTAAGTCGTTGCATTTTTTTAATAATTAAATGATTTAGCTTTTTAGAAAATTGGTTACTTAAATTATTTTAACCTTTTTAAAATTATATAATTTAAAAGTTATTTTTATAAAATGACTTGAAAAATGTACTCACTTTTACAGAAAGTGGTATTTCAAATTTCTTGGATTATTTTAATATTTTAAAATTTTAAAAATGATGTACTTAAAAGATTGTGAAGAAAATAAAATAAAAGAGTTAATATCGTGCAACTTATTGAGTTACTATTTACAAAAGAAACCATTCTTACATATATTTTTTAATAAATAAATCATCGAACTTTAAAAAATTGGTTACTTGGATCATTTCAACCGAAAAATAGTATATATCATGGTTTGCTTGTCTTACAGATCAAATAAGTGGAAAAACGATTTTTAAGTCACGGTTTTCTCGATTTTTTATCTATCCAAATAGTTGCTAAATAATATGTAAAGATCTAATATTATTATATTGTATTTATGTGTAGTTTGATAATATAAAAATGTTGTCTTTAAATAACTATTAAAATATTACGTTTTAAGGATCGTTTTTAAAATAGAAAAAAAAATATTTTTCTCTTTTTCCTT
>NC_037529.1:59863818-59868306 GCF_001531365.2 Cynara cardunculus var. scolymus | reverse complement strand
TTATAATTAAATAAAATAAGTAAAAGAAAATTAGTATAAAAAAAGACAACGAAAACACAAAAAGAATACAAAAAAATGATTATATAAGAAATAGGAGTGTCATTAGTCTCTCCCAAAACGATATCTCTCTTTTCTTAGCACTCAAATTTAGATATTTTTGTCTCTTCTCATATATATTCTTTATTTTTAAAAAATAATTATGAGATATGAATTAAAAAATCTTATTTTTTTATTTTAAAAAATATGCTAAAGATGTTCTTAACATTCGACTAAAACTAATTAAAATGTTAGTTTTAACCGGAATTAAGATTAATAAAAAAAATATTAAACAAATAATTTTTAACTGATATCTCCAAAACTACTACGGTTAAAAACTGATATCACAAAACATTTTCTTATTGAAAAGAAATATTTTCTTAAAAATACGTCAAAAGATGGGGTAAATCAGATGCTAATTCTTTGCTTTCTGGGCATGCCATCTGTTTTTTTAATCAATATTTCACTTGTAAAATTAGAAAAAATTCATTTTGTCTAAAACTATTGACCAAAGTTGGATGTCCATCTGTAATTGGATTGAATCAGATTCAAAATTTCAATATTTTAAACTTGATCGGTTGATTGTTGGATGATAATTCAAAATCCTATATAACTGATCCAATTTAATTACTATCCATGTAGACTTATTTTATGTAATATTTGTGTTCTTATTTTGGTGTACATAACTTGATTTTTTTCTTTTTATTATTTATGCTTATAAATTATGTTTGTTGTTTAATTTATAAAAACATCTAATTATGAGCAGTGTTTTTAAGTGAAACATATGGATAATTGGTTCAAAAAAATGGATCCAGTAAATAACAATTAATAATACCTGATGAATAGAACTAATCTGGTCCAACTTTTTATTGGACTGATTGTCCAAAGTTAATTGAATTTGATTGATTGTCAAAATTTAACATCTAGCACATGATTATATTAGAGTGAGTTACACTAAAGGTCCATGTGGCTTGCTCAAAATTTGAACGTGGTTCTTTAAACGCGCTATTTATATTGGTGTCCCCTAACTTTTCATTTTCATAGCACTCATGGTTCTCGAGTTAATATTCGTTAAGTAGAGGCATATGAAGTTTATCTTTTTGAAAAATAACTTCATATTGAATACTACATATAATTAAATAAATTAATATTAGATATGTCTCTATCTCTTCTCAAACATGGTTCCCCACCCCTTTTGCAAATCGATGCCCACGATGAAAACCCTTCCTTGCTTTTCGTCGTCTGGCGGTGAAAACCCACCAAATCGACAAGAAACTCCCTCCCAATCTGCATGCACCTAGCTCTGTATTCGGTTGTTGGACATCATCTCCACCTCATTCTCCAGTGTTGCACACCTACCATCTTCACATATCTGAGTTTTGTATCAACGACGGTTGGACCACTACCGTCAATTTGTATTGGATTTAGAAATGTTTTCTAATTGATTTAAGGTTGTATGTTTAGATTTAAGGATTTTGATTTATGGTTTGTTCTTGATTTTATTGATGAAGAAGATTCATAGTAAATTAAATTGAAGAACTTAAAGACAAAGGGAGATTAAAGATGATATTAAAGATGGAGAAGATGAACATTTTTATCATGATAAAATTTCTCCTCAAAGAGCCACATGGAGTGGCTAACGAACCCAAGTTAACGGTGTTAACTTGAGGGATCACCAATGTTATGAAAATGAAAAGTTAGGTAGCGTGTTTAAAGAATCATATCCAAATTTGAGCAAATCACATGAATCTTCAGTATAATTCACTCTTAAACTAGTTGTATACCCGCGCAATGCGGCGGGATGTGAAATTTTGAAAAGATATAAATGGGCATATCGATTACAGACAAAAATTTGTATTTGGTTTTATCAGGATATATATATTTGAAAAGATGTAAAAGGTTCTATCAAGATATATATTCAACTTCTCGCGCAATACGGCAGGATGTAAATGTTCTATCAGGATATATATTCAATTTTTAAATATCATTTTTTTTTAAATAGTTGGTGGTTCACATCTGTATCAAAATCCAAAAATGAAAAATTAATGCAATTTTTCATTCAGAAAGTCTAAAATTTATGTTTAAACAAAATAGAAATTAGAATCATGTTTTTATCATACACAATCATCATTCAAAACTTCTTGATACACCACATTTGATGTGTAAACTCCTTCCTGGTTGAACTTTTTGGTAGGTTTCACTAATACCTTCGTATTACCACGTGATATCCCTCTGGACAATGCCACGTAAAGTTGGTCGTGCGAGAATACCGATTCTGGTAGATAAACACCTACCACCGGAATTGTTTGTCCTTGAGCTTTATTGATTGTCATGGCAAAACAAAGTCGAACGGGAAATTATTTTCTCTTAAATTTAAAGGGAAACATATCATCGTCAGACAGACATAGAGGAATTCTTGGTAAAAAAACCCTCTTATCAGCATGCTGACCAACAGCTATTTCTGCATCGATAGCATTCTGCTGAAAACCTCTACATATCAACCTCGTGCCGTTACACAATCCATTTGAGGGGTCGATATTCCGCAATAGTATTATCGGACATCCAATTTTAAACCGAAGGTAATGAGGCGGCAAACCGCTAACAGTCAGTGAGTTTAAGAACTCCATCGGATATAAATTATTCTTGTCATCTTCTGCTTCATCAAAAGTGTAGTAAATTTTTTCCTCTCCACGGAATCTTTCAATCAACTGATCATTAATCTCGTCGACATGCTCATTTTTTGTTGTTAGTATCGCCCTTGAAATGATATAATCTGAAGCAATCTCGCATGTTTGAAGAGAAGGAAAGATTGCATCAATCAAAGCATCCTTCGATTCATTTTTATTTGTGTAAGGAATGGCCATGTCATCAGGTATGCGAATGAAGTTTCCATCTACTGATTCTTCATCACCATCGCCGACTAACAGAAAATCTGAAAACCATGGATCAGTAAGTGCTCGTTAACCGCAACTTTTTAATCGAAGACCAAATAGGTGACATCCATAAGCTTGAGTCTACAATCTGTGCTCGAGTGCCATGTCTCATTACTGGCAACACCTGTCTAAAATCACCTCCCATAATCATTATTTTCCCACCAAATGGAAGTCTCACCCCAGTGATGTCTTGCATTGTTCTATCGAGTGCCTCTACTGCCTGCCTCTTTGCCATTGATGCTTCATCCCAGATGATTATTTTTGCGACTCGAAGTAGTTGAACAGTTCCGCTTTGTTTTTTTATATTGCACACCGAATTATTACTAAGAGTAAGGAGAATCTTGAATCGAGAGTGAGTTGTTCTCCCCCTGGCATGTTGTTAGCGGCAGCACCAGATGAAGCGGTTGCGAGAGCAATAAGTCCACGGGAACGAACATTAGCAAGCAAAGCTCTATACAAAAATGTTTTTCCAGTTCCACCCGGTCCATCTACAAAAAACACAGCTGGACAATCATTATCTACATGCCTCATGATCTCATCAAATGCATGTTTCTGGTCGAAATTTAGAGAGTTTCGAGCATTTAAGTCTTCGCCTTGCACAACTATGGAGTACTCCTCTTGTACCTCACGAAATCCTCGTGATTCTAAATTGATAGCTGCATTTAAACTTGGAAGATCAAAATCATCGAGGTTTTTACCCATAGATTGTAAAAAGACGGCGATGTCTGTAAGAACCATATTTCGGACTCCCTCAACATTTTCGTAGTCTCGTCTATAATCTTCAGAGAGTGAATCATAATGTTCATCCCATAACTTGCGAACATCTCCCAGCTCACAATAAAGCAAGATCGTTGCGAATAATCGTCTAAAAGCATTGGGAAACTGAAATAAGGAGGCATCGGCAAGACAATGCGATAAATTATCATCGGTCTCTATTAAACCTCTCTCAAGTGCTGCTTTGCGAAATGTTGGATGTACTGTGCCATTAACCGTGTAAAGATCTTCAAAGCACGTGGGCCCACTAATATGAGACAGAAGTAGGCGTAGATAAGATCGTTCTCCTTCGGCAGGATTAGCATGAACCATTCATCCTCTCATAGATCCATGTTTTTGAGGATTCCATTTACGTGAACTGGCATTCCATGTGTAATGTTTCAGAAAATCTTTGTATAAATATTGTCTCACACTCATATCTATTTTATTCCTCTCAAAAAATGCGGTTAACATTAAGCTCTTGTCTCTCTCTCTATCAACGATATCTGTCATTATATCATTCTCTCTGAACCTAACCAGCTGCTTATTCGGAAGATGGACCTGCAAAGCCATCACACAAGGGTGGATTTGAGAAAGTGGAAAGCTAAAAATCCTCCAAATTGCTTCAGGTGGCGAAACATATCGTGCATCTTGAAATCTCTTTATCTCGTTGACAATGACCTCTTCTGTATCAGGATCGACATGAATAACATGTTTGTCATGACCCTTGTAAACATATTTGAACACATACTTCACAGATATTATA
>NC_037529.1:59840507-59861828 GCF_001531365.2 Cynara cardunculus var. scolymus | reverse complement strand
CCACAATGTTCACATGCATTTTGTTCCTTCAACACACGATGTTGTTTAGGGACACCATCATAAACAAAATTGTATGGATCCTCCTGTTGGATCTCAACATTTCTATTATTTTCCTTGTTTCGTTGATAATAGTTTCGGTTAGTAATTCTTCTCCTTTGAACGCCTAAGAAAGATATTTAGATACGACAAATAAATATTATTATTATAAAGAACTACGAAGTCGAGTTCAAAAAGATCAAGTTCGAAAAGAAATACTAACTCATTGATTCTTGATTAGCAGCTTCGTCAAAAAGAGGTAGCGATCTTCCATTCTTATTTATAACGCCTATGGAAAAAAACATGTCAATGAGTCTAAAGTTTATATGAACATCAAAGTTTCTAAAGTGTGTATAACCGAATGGTATTTACCGTTGACGTTTCGTTGATAATAGTTTCGATTAATAATTCTTCTCCTTTGTGCAAAAGTTAGGTTACTGGCAGGAGTTGTTTCATTGATATTCTCTTGTGTTGTCTCAATTAGAGAGATATCTCCCATGTTTGACATTGATTGACTACTTCCTTCACCAAACGCAATTTTTCTTTTTTTCGTCATCTCTTTTTGTTCTGCATAATAAAGTTTATTGTATTAAATTTTATTTTTAAATATATATTGAATAAGTACATGAAAAATTAAAATGTATTCTTATTATATATTCCACATACATTTTGCTATATCAAAACTAACTTGAGGACCATCAACATTTGCATTTTCTTTTGTYGACAATCCTCATTATGCACCTTAACTACATAGAATAAATAAATATTGTCGCACATCACTTATTTACGAAACATTCAAAAAACATTCACCAATATAAAATAACATAAAAGTTGCACATTATTTATTTCCACAACAATCACAAAAAACACCCAAGCCTTAAACAAACTTGTTGACACATTTTTAACGCAACATAAGTTTTGTGTTGTGGGCTTCCGRCATATCTAGATCGTTCACAATTTTGGTTGAAGGCATAGAACACAAAATAATTCATGATCAAAATATTCAAAAAACATTCACCAAATCAATGTTCAAAACATCATTCAACCAATAAAAAATAACGTAAGCATGACACATGTTTTTATCTCCAAAACAATCACAAGAAACACTCAACCCTAACCAATTTGGTGACTAATTTTTAACTCAACAAAACTTTTATGTTGTGGGCTTCCGACATATCTGGATCGATCACATACTTGGTTAACGCCGTAGAACTCAAAATATTCACTGAAAATATTAGAAAATATAAATTTAGTAGAGTTAATATAATATATAAAATAGAAKGAAAACATAAATTATTAAATAATTAAATAATATATAACATACTTGAATTTAAATGAATAAGTTTAAACCGAGATGCATAAAATATAGAATTATTTTTTATGGCTCGAGCAATCCGCACAATACGTGTATGCTGAGTATCGTACAACCTCAACTTTATCATGCGCCCCCTATTAAAATAGTAAACTTAGTAAAACAATTTAAACAATTTGTAAATTTGGTAAATATTTAATTTTTGTACAAAATACAAACTTACGTTCCATCTTGTAAAAATAAATCACACGAGCCCAATCGAAAGACATGATCGTCCCGCACATACTTAACTCGTCCTCCCTTTATGATTTTCCCAACAACATCTAACAGAAGATATTTAAATCTAAATATTAGATATTGATTTTTGATATGAGAAATGTATATAAATTTAATAGAAGATTTTAATCTGCCGATTATCATCTTTCTTGTACTCCCATCTTCAGCAAGAGTTTTTATCGAAGGCACCGATGGATATAACACAAACCCTCTTTCAATTTCACCCGTTAGCGGGATTAACTTGGTGTTTTTACTGATGATGATGATCCATTCGCCACGAACAAAACTATATTTTTCATACCTTGGGTACTCATGGCAAGTTCCTTCAATTTGAAAATGTTCCAAAGAAAAAACACCTCCCAACAAAATTTCTTTGTTTGTAGAAATTCAGTAAACCCCATGAAACAATTGCTGCCATTTTGTCTCTCTAATGTATAAAATATATAATATTATATTTGTTAGTATATTATAATTATAAAGAGAAATTTAATGTGAACAAAACTAAAATATAAATATTTTCACTTACGTTTCGGTCAAGAAAGATAAGATATAGTTTTTTTGCTTCCACATCTTCCCAAACAAATTCTACACGAAGAGTGGAAAAATTCCACCATACATGAGGTTGTTGTAATGATGAAAATACTTCGGCATAAGAATGTGAATCCATTTTCTACAAATTAAAGATAGAATATGAAGCACATATATTAAAAAATATTCATTCTTTTTGAAAAAATAAAGAATAGGACGAATGATTTAATTCTATACACATATTATTTTTACTTGAAAAATGTAAAAATTATTTAATTTTCCTTTAAAGAAGAAGGAAGTATATTTTGGGCCACATAAGAGAATGGATTAGAATACTTTTTATTGGACTAATTCTCTCAACTGGGCTCAAAAAGATTTAATTTATGAGACCTATTATTACCTAATGGGCTGTATCAGAATAATGGAGAAGAACAACTCAAATCACCAAGGAAGGAATTATTTTGGCATGTAGTGATAGATTCTATGGCACATAGCAAAGGTAAAAAGTAGTACTGCAAGTTATTCAATTATTTTGGTGTATTACATAAACAAGTGCTCTACAGACAGCCATAAAAGGAATTTATGGGACAGAAGAATGATTCAGAGCTAACATCAGAACCGAAAAGGCAAGGACATCGACGATGAAGGAAGCCGGTACGCTGACTGCTTGGAAGTGATTGTGTACATCGAACGATGAAGGCATACTTTAGATTAATTAATCAAATGAAAATGTTAAACCACCTAAATGAATGAGTCGGGAATGTGTATGGAACCCAAAAAATACTATATTAGCTAAATATTTTAGCTAATATTACAATATAATGGATAAGAAGAAAGTGGCAGTTCCGCTTGTATGCCATGGTCATTCTCGTCCGATGGTGGATTTGTTTTACAGTCCGATTACTCCAGATGGGTTTTTCCTTATCAGTGCCAGCAAAGGTATGTTGTATCTCTCTCCTAGAGGGGAGGAAAACCCCATTCTGTAGGACAAATAAAAGCATAAGGGGCTGCACATAGTTACATTCTTCCAACCCGAGATTTGGACAACATGTCAGGTATCAAGATATTGAATCATATATTGATCAAATAGTAGGATTATATAGGATGGCAATCAAATAGTAGGATTATATAGGATGACAAGTAAAAGCATAAGGGGCTTCAAATTTCTCAAATGTGTACATCGAACGATGAAGGCATACTTTAGAGTAATTAATCAAATAGTAGGATTATATAGGATGGCAATCCAAGGCAGAAAATGTGGTTCAATGTTTCGATTTGCAACTAACTACTGAAATAAGAATTTCAGAAAACTAAGCAGGGATCAATCAAAACCCTAACCCAAATCAGCACAATCAAGACAATCAAAACAAACCCAAAACAACAAATGGATAGCGGTGTTACCTGATGGAAATAAGAATTTCAGAAAACTAAGCAGGGATCAATCAAAACCCTATGTATAGAGTAAAATCTTGTTTCAAATTCAATTGCTAGTTGACAATTAAAAAAATTCTGATGACGCCATGATAGTGATAACAATGTTACCCGAGCAATAATGGCCTAATGGTGTTGGTGCATCATGACATTACAGTCTAACTCTTGGAATAGGCACCTTATTTGGAACAGAATAGAAATTCAACAGAACTCTTCTTTTGGAACGTGGGGTATACAGATACTTAGCCTTATGGTGCAAATGTCGAGTATAACAAGTGATCAAAAGGTTATGATAGTAGATTAAGTTCTTTTGGATTTGACAGATAAGAAGTTGTTTTAATCATGATTTGGAAAACCAAGGGGCTGCACATAGTTACATTCTTCCTACCCGAGATTTGGAAGAATGTAACTATTGAATCATATATTGTAACATTCGCTTCAAATTTCTCAAATGTGTACATCGAATGATGAAGCCATACTTTAGATTAATTAATCAAATAGTAGCATTATATAGGATGGCAATCCAAGGCAGAAAAATGTGGTTCAAATCCACTGCTTGTTCAGAACATGTACCTAAAAGGTGTATATTACATTATTACAATAAAGATAAAAGTAGCCTAAACATATTTTCATTTAGCCTAAACATATTTTCATTTAGCCTAAACATATTTGTTGCTTGCTGATTCATGGTATGTATAGAGTAAAATCTTATTTGGAACAGAATAGAAATTCAACATAACTCTTCTTCTGGAACGTGGGGTATACAGATACTTAGCCTTATGGTGCAGATGTCGAGTATAACAAGTGATCAAAAGGTTATGATAGTAGATTAAGTTCTTTTGGAGGCCTTTGGTATGCAAACTCTATAGCATACAAACCTTCACTTCTTTTCTCCACCAATTCCTTTTTGTTGTATTATCTTATATGCTAGTTGTTGTTGTTTGAACTTCAAATAACAAAACTTACTTTTCAATGATTACTTGTATTTTTCCTTTCAGATTTTAACTCTTTCAGACATAGCAGTTGATTTGTTTGACGAGACATGTCTCTCCTCAGTAGGTTCTTCTATAGAAGACCACCAGATGGCTTGCTTGAGCTTGTGGTTAGAATTTATGGTATATATGCAGCATCCCCAATCCTATCCAGAAATTCTTGTCATTTTATTAGTTTTTTTCTCTTCTTATTCATAGTAAAACCCTTCTTTATGTAACCCAAATCAGCACAATCAAGACAATCAAAACAAACCCAAAACAGCAAATGGATAGCGGTGTTACCTGATGGAAACCAGTAGAAAACAAAGCGATTATAGATGGAACGATGGAGAATAAGCACAAAGCGGTGAACGACAGAAACTAATCAAAACCCTAACCCAAATCAGCACAATCAAGACAATCAAAACAAACCAAAAACAGCAAATGGATAGCGGTGTTACCTGATGGAAACCAGTAGAAAACAGAGCGATTACAGATGGAACGATGGAGAATAAGCACAAAGCGGTGAACGACAGAAACGTGTAGAAACTCCATTTTAAAGGAATCGTCATCTTGAATCGTCGTCTTGGGAGGAGCATTCTCGTCATCTTGAATCGTCGTCTTGGGAGGAGCATTCTCTGGAACGTGGAGGGGAGCCGGTAAATCGAAGCGACATATGGGTTTTTGGGGATCATTATTAGATAGTTAAAGCAAAGTAAAGGTAAAGGGAGAGGGGAGCCGGTAAAGGTAAAGGTAAAGGTAAAGATAAAGGTAAAGGGGTAGTTTGGGTATTTACAAATTTAAGACTTTAAGACTTTGGGTGAAAATGCTTAATAAAGTAGTATAGATTAAACTATCTTAAATTATTTCACTTAAATCTATTGAAAGTAAAGTAAACTTATAAACACCTTTGCAAAGAGGGTTGGTTAATGAGGATTAAAAAGGGGTGAGCTAAATGTATCATACTGTTGGTCCCATTAGGGTCTACAAGATGTGTACAACAGTTTGTAGAAGGGGGGGGATGAATACAAACACATAATTTTTAATTTAAAATATATATTGATAAGAGAAGATCAATACAAATTTTACAAGATTGTTTGCAGAAAGATAAGGTAGACAAAACCTATCTAAACAATCTAAAGTTTACACACTAATTCTTAGCAAATAAAGAAAAGATTTGTTGTTAAAGAAATAGAAGAAAGTAAGTTCTATCTGGGAGAGAACTTGTTTAGAATACAACAAAGAGATTCTAACTTTCTCTTGAAGATGAGCGTATTTGTTCTTAGATGTGTGTGTTCTTTTACTTAAGTGTAAGTAAGTTCAGAGTAAGGGTTAAGAGTATCGAGTATCTCTGCATGGAGATCAGGGCCGGCCCTGGCCATAGGCCCTGGGGGCGATGGCCCAGGGCAGCATGAAGCCCAAGGGCATCATTTTTCTAAAAGCCCAATGTATATATAGGTTCAGTTTTTCCTTTGGGCCTTGACAGTCCACGTCCCTCTCGACTCTCGCCTCACTCTGTCCGTCTATCGCTCACTCTCCTCGATCGAGATCGAAACCGAAATCGAAACTGCAATCGGCTCTCGTTCTCGCTCTCTGCCTCCCTCGACTATCGTCTATCGACTACCGTTGGGAGTCGGTCTGCGATTGCCGTCTGCGGCTGCCGGCTGCCTCTCTCGTCTGCGGCTGCCTCTCTCGCCGCTCTCGCTCTCGCTCTCTGCCACTCGCCCGTCTGTGGTATGCCTCTCTCTTTGTGAGTTGTGACTACTTACTGCCTCTCTCACTCACTCATTGACTGTTTCACTTGTTAGTTGTTACAAACCACAAAATTAGAGGAGACCAATTTGAGTTATTATGTGCTCGGAGTTTCCGGAAATTAACCTACTTCATCAGCAGGCTTTAGAGGCAATCAAGTAGGTAAATGTTGAAATTAAGTGATTCAAGAATCAAGAGTATATTTCAACTCATTTTTGAATTATGTTAGTATATTTCAGCTTATGGATAAGGTTAAACTAGCTTTGCCTTTGTTTAAGAGTTAGAATGGTTGAGATGATTAAGCTTCTGTTTAATTACTTATTAGGTAATGTGTTAGGCAAATGACTAATGTGGTTGTGAAGATTCATAATTTCAATTATGATGATCAAATTTTCCATCAGAACTTTTGATTTTTGAGTAGATGGTATAGACTGGGGGAATTCAAAATTGGAGCTCCAAATGTGGGAATTTGGGACTGACATTTGGTGCCCAGACCTGCTGCCTGTTGAGGCCTTGAGTGGTGGCAGGCCCTTTAACTTCACCCTGAACAGAAGTTATAGTTGTTTGAAGTTGACGTGTTATCCTGCACACTCTCTTCATCACACTGATCCATATATGAATGTGCCAATTGTGTTAGTTCATCACCGTAGTTACATTGCGTCTAAAAGAATACTCTCCTCATGTGAGTGAAAGAGATACATCACTGATGTTCTGCTGCAACACATAACATCTGTGATCAATAACAATACCACAACTAAAGACAATTTTATGCATGAGGTTCATTTCTTAAAGTCTCTTTCTCATATTCTTGTTCTTAACTATTTATCTTTCAAGCCTTATCTAAAAACCTATAAATAGTTAAAACTATGTTGTTATCAATAATTGGCATCTTGATAACCATATATCTGCATAGATTTCATTTGTGAATAATGAATACCGATTATTCATGTTGTTTTAAAGTTAAAAATATCCTCATATATACTTGTGATTGAATTTTTTTTCATTATAAGGGGCATTTTTTTGACTTTCCGCCGTGGGCATCCAAAATCTCAGGGTCGGCCCTGATGGAGATAGAATACATCTATTTATACCCATTGCATTAAATGCACATTTAATGCAACGTAGTAGGGTTAGAACGCGTGTAAAGCCTTAAGGGGAAGGCTTGTCCTTTGCTACAGTGAATAGTACAAAAGCCTATTCATGAGCAAACATCATTTCACAAAGTTGGTGGGTAATAGAGTCAACTAGTCGGCTCCGAAGCGTACTAACGTTTAGAAAGGGTATGGGTTTGTCCTTTGTGTGTGTAGGGACAAGACAACAAGAATCGTGCTCAACAAGCTTCTTTTGATCGCTGAAAGTCTCTTCAGCATTCGCTGAGACTTAGGCAGTCTTCACACATATGTAGAAAATGTTGTAATCATTGAATATCGTTTCAGATCACATACTCACCAATCTCTAATCTTCAGTTTCAGTCTTCGACGTTTGCTGAAGGATCTTTGGTGTGAGTGTTGTTTTCTTGAAGTGTCGTTGTTGCTGATTGGATTTACAATATAAGTTCTTCAGCGATCACTGAACATACTCAGTGATGATCGTTGGAACTGAAAAATAGAAATATAAATACTTTGCATAGGGTAAAAGGGATTATCATCAAATCAAATGAGAGAGAGGATCAACACATACTTAGTAATTTTCTTCTCATACACATCAACATCAAATTTTACTTTTTACATTTTTAATATATGAGTTAACCTAATTCACACATTAATAGGAATACATATAGCAAAACCCTATTAAAAAATTGTCATATTAATGTGTTTGTCTCTTCTCAAACGCCATTCATTATTGAATGGACATATGTGTGAAACATCGATTTTATCCTTACCCGAAAGATATGAAGACTTTGTGGTTTATAGTGATGCCTTCAAGATGGGTTTGGGTTGTGTTTTGATGTAGTGGTCAAAGTGACCGCCTATACCTCAAGACAACTCAAAGAGCACGAGTGAAACTATCCCACCCATGATTTGGAGTTGGCAGCGGTAGTGTTTGCCTTTAAGTTGTAGCGGCACTATCTCTATGACACTAAATGTACTCTACACCGATCACAAGATCTGAAAAACTGAAAAGAATATAGAGGGAGCATCTGAGCCACCTTTCCAGAAAATCGAGCTATTTTCCAGCCTAATCGAAAAGATCAAAGCGTCACAAGTTGAGGTATTGATGAGGCATTGATGGAAGAGAACCTCAAGAATGAAGTAATAGTGAAACAACACTTATTGTTGAAGGAAAACGATCGAGGAGTGAAACTCTTCCGGGGGCGTGTTCGGGTACCCAAGATAGGGGCAACTGAGAGATGCTTTTGGAAGATGCCCACAAGTCCAAGTACTCCATCCATCCGCGACGTAGAAAAATTTATAGGCACTTGGAGCTGAATTATTGGTGGTTGATAGGTGTTAATGTATTAACCCTATTTGTACCATTTTTACAACATTTTAGGACTTTTCACTTCTCCATATTGAGTCTTTTTAACATTTTCAAAGTAATCAACTCGTCAAGAAGTGTTTTTGGCTTATAAAACTTGAATGAAATAGTGCAAAATTGTTATTGCGAAACAACATCCACTTTCCTTTGATTTAAAATCTCACTCTTTGTCTCACATCCAAGCTAATGGAATTAGCTACTCATTACTGAAAGTAAATTGCAAGAAATGTAAATAATATAAAGTAAAGACATAAAGTAAATGACTTGAATATAAATAGCAGAAAGTAAATGACTTGAATATAAATAGCAGAAAGTAAATGACTTGAATGTAAAAAGCGAGAATTAAATGACTTGAAAGTAATTACGAGACTTAATATTAAAATTGCTTTAAATTTTAGAGAGAAATCAGTTTAAAACTGATTTTGTTAGATTAAAAACTAAGACCCTTCCTCCCTATTTATACACAAAAATAGGGGGACCAAAAAAGACAAAAGTAAAACTTGGAAAGTAATTAAAAGTCAACAAAAGGTACTTTTAAGTAGGGATGGCCAAATGGGCCCGACCCGGCTTGTAACCGCCGGAGGACCGGAACCGGGACCGGAGAGAGACCGGAACCGGCCCGGGACCGGTATGGACCGGTTGTGGACCGCCGGTTATGAACCGGTTATGGATTTTAACGTTTTCTAGGACCGAGACCGGTTAAGACCGGAACCGGTTATGTAACCGGTTATAGGACCGGCCCGGTCAACAAAAGTCAACGAGTATATATAAAATAAAACGTATTTATAAAATTAAATGTATATATATAACAAAACATATTTTAAACATATTTATAATAAAAAGTATTTATATAAAATATATTAAAAATAACATATTACAAACATATTAATAACATATTAAAAATTTATTAATAAACAAAAATTTGGAAAAAAAAATATTTTTTTTGGCCGGGAACGGTTATGGGACCGGAACCGGGACCGGATTCCTTAACCGGTTAACGGTAAGCTTGACCGGTTACAAGGTATTTCACCGGAACCGGGACCGGGACCGGTTATGGCATGACCGGTTACCGCCGGTTTTTGTCTTGATTAGGACCGGTAAGGACCGGTTAAGGACCGGCCCGTGACCGGATTTTGGCCATCTCTACTTTTAAGGTAACTATATTATTACATAATCCTAACAAATGTTTAGTAGCCATGAATCTCCCAAAAAAGACTTTAGTTCGTGGACTTCTAGAAACAAAATGGTGTGCTCAACATGTATTTTATTCATATTAGTCTTCTAAAGGTGTAAAAAACAAGTAAATCACACATTTAGCTTTATAATTAATGAAGTAATAGAATGACTCAAGATTGAGATAAAAGTAAAATAAACTAGCTAAAAACTATAAAATGAGTGTGCTTTATACATTGAATTCTCAAAGTACATCAGGTTTCAACAACGCACAAATCTTGAAGAAGGGGAGAGGCAACTAAATTTTAAAGGGTTATTAAGTTAAGGATTTGATTTTTTTTACTGATTTTAAGGATTTGATCTGGGGTTCTGATTTTGTTATTGCTTCTGTGTTTTGAGTGTGGTGGTGGTTAAGGGTCGCTATAGATGTTGTTCTTGATGAGGAAGGGGGGAGGGGTAAAAAGACCAAAATGCCCCTCACACGAGGGCACGTGGCACCTCTAACGACATCGAAAGGAGGGACTCATTTGGGCTTACAACACGATATACGGACCAAAAATGTTTTTCATTATTTTTTAAACCAAATCTAAATCCATTAAAAACACCAAAAAGAAAAACACAAAAAATGTAATTCACTCAAAGTATTACTTGTTGAGCAAAAAGCAACAAAAATTTGTTGTTATTGTTTATGTCAATTAAAATAAAGTGATGGGTATATACACCAAAACTTCCGTCCAAAGATTCTTTCATAACTACCACCGCCATCCTCCGCCGTCCCCATCTTTTCCGATGGCAACTCCACTTTCCAATTCCACCCTCTTCTCTCCTCCTTCCTTTAACCCTAATCCCAACTCCACCTTCCTCTCTCGCCATCCACCAACTCTACAATTTTCCTCAAAAGCCACCTCCAAAACCCCCAACAACAATAACAACACCGACTCCGACTCCGAGCAACCACCATTTCCACCACCGTCGGAGAAGAGGTCATTTGCGGTGGCTACCGGGGAACTTTTCCTCGGGATAGCGTCGCGAATTATCAAGAGCAGCAATGCGGTACAACATGGATTGAATTCGGAGGAGAAAGTTAGGATGTTTGGTGAGGAATTGGATGGTAAAAAGGAATCGTATTTTTGGAGGAGGTTAACGAAGAGGAAAGAGGAGGAGGAGGAGGTGATTGCGGCGGTGGTGGACGACGGAGACGTAGTATGGGAGCAGAGGTTGAAAGACGTGGAAGCGGAGAGAAAGAGGAAGGCGGTGACTAGCCCTGGGTTTAGCTTCTCTGCTGCTGGACTTTTGTTTCCATATCATCTTGGTGTTGCCAAGCTTCTGATTGAAAAGGGTTACATTAAGGTACCTCAATTCCCTTTTTCTTTCCAGATTATGTGGTATCAAATGGCTTAATCCACCAAAATAATAAGAGATTGGTTCAAGTTATCTGTGTGCAGCTATCAGTTAGGGTTCTTGTTATTGAAAAAGCTGGTGACAAAATTCTGTATGATTTAGAATACATATATACATTATTAGCTATATGTATTACTGTATATAGCTAGGTTAGGATGGTGAATCACTGAAGTATCATTATTTGATTCATGAGACATAAACATGTATGATGTATGTCTGTTCTTGTTTGTTATCATATTTTGATATTCATATATGTAAGTTATACGATCTTTCTTGTGAATAATGATAATACTTGGTTGAATCAGGATACAACACCCTTAGCTGGTTCATCAGCTGGTGCCATCGTATGTGCAGCGGTTGCATCAGGAGCAAGTATGGAGGAGGCGTTAGAAGCTACTAAAATTTTGGCTGAAGATTGTCGAAGTAGAGGGACTGCATTTCGTCTTGGGGTATATTTCTCAACTTCTATCTTATGATGGTTTGGATCGGGCAAATGGTGAAAACACTGACCGGAAAAACCAAATTGGTTTCTGTTCATTTATAAATTTCCTTCTGTCATCCCAATTTTCATTTTGTTGGTCCCATCATCATTTCTCCTCGCAAATCAAATCTTCAATTTATTTCTCCGGATAACTTACAATCTCAACCTCTTGAATGTTTTTATGGCCAGGCTGTTCTCAGAGACATTCTTGAACAATTTCTGCCAGATGATGTTCATATAAGGTCTAATGGGAGGGTTCGAGGTGAGCATAGTTCTTCCCTGCTAGCAAGTGCAATTTGTTAAGTTATTTGATTAATGCCCATGATAGAATTATAACATCATCTTCGTATGCATTGTGAAAATGTTGATTTAATGGATTGATAATAGAAAGATGGTTTCATTATCATGTTACAATGTTTATGCAGGAAAGGGTAATGATGGCATAGACTCTATAATGTATAACCAGAAATACGATATTGGTGTTGGATGATAAGCCGAAAGAAAGAGCTTTAGAGACAAACAAAATCCAACCCCTCTAAGCTTTGCACCTGGATTGCTTACAATCTTTGGAGCATGCAGTATAACCTAAATCCATCTCATCTAAGTGTTTATTGCATTGAGCAGTCTAGGATAACTCTTAAGAGTATTGTCGTTCTCTTGAATGTTATGATGAACTTGCGGAAATGCAAAAAGAACACTCTAGATGGCAGGAAATAGTTAATGAAACACTATAGTTGGAGCCTGGAGGCTAGTTATGATGAACATGCAAAAGTGCAAAAGGAACATTGTTATCTTTCTGTATTCAGATACATACTGCTTATCAGATCAAACTACCAACTAATGCTGAAATGCATGTATTTGTAATAGAAATTTACAGAAAGGTCCCCTGTTTGATGCTAGTTATGATGAACTTCTTTATGCAGCTTTCTAACAAGTTTTATTGTGAATATAGTTGCCGTAACACAGATTCTTTGGAGGCCTAGAGGGTTACTCGTTGATCAGTTCGATTCAAAAGAGGATCTCATTAATGCAGTAATTACTTCTTCGTTTATCCCAGGGTAATCTTTTTTGCCATCAATCTACTGGTCTGTTTCTATGACATAAATGAACTTAAAAATCACATGTTGTGCATACTTGTAGGATGTCATATATGAACTAAAAATCATTTCTTGTACAGATATCTTGCGCCAAGACCAGCAATCCTATTCCGAAACCGACTCTGTGTTGATGGCGGTTTGACTTTGTTTATGCCACCAACATCTGCTGCTCAAACGGTAATCTTGATTTGTTTTTCTTTGTTATTAGAATATTTTATGGGGATTGTAGTTAGCTCTGGCAGATCCTTAGGCACAGTCTTGAATGTAGGGGTGCAAGTGGATTGAATACAAATAACTGGATGTGGATATGGATATATCCATTTTTATCAAATGCCGGTTTATCTCATATTTGAATATTTATGCATTGATGAGATCCTCTAAGACCGAATACTTCTGGTGCAACTTTAGAGGGGAGTGTAGAGACGAGGGAGCGGAAGTCGACATAGTGGGGGCAAGGATACCCAAAAAGATGATTCAAGTATCTAGGCTCCATGATTCAAAAAGGGGGTGAGGTTGATGTTGACATAATACATCGCATAATAATGGCATGGCTAGAGTGGAGAGCAGCTACGGAGGGTGTTGTATATAATAAGGTTCCACTGAAACTGAAAGGAAACTTTTATAGGGCAACCATTAGACCAACTATGTTGCATTGATCGGAGCGTTGGGCGATAAGGAAGGCCCATGAGAGGAAGATGGAAGTTGCAGAAATGAGGATGCTTCAATGGACTTGTGGTAAAATCATGTTTTACAGAATACCGAACGGGGTTTTTCGGGCAGTCTTGGAAGTGTTGCCTATCACAGATAAGTTGAGGAGGGAAGACTGCGTTGATTTGGTCATGTTCATAGGAGACAGCTGGCAGTCCCTGTGAGAGTAGAAAGTGCGACGGTCAATGGGCCAAGGAAGGGTAGGCTGAGGAGGACCTGGGATGATCAAGTGAGGTTGGACATGGCGACCTCAGGCGTTCCAGAGGACATAATCTCTGATAGGAGTTATTGGAGACGTAGGACTAGGGTAGCAGAATAGGTTTTTAGAACATTACTAACTAATAAACCTTGTAGATACATGGTAGTTAATCAGATATGAATTCAAACTGATACGTGGATTTTTCGGATATCCAATGGCTGCCATACTTGAATGCAGTAGAGTATCTGCAAAGTGCAATCACTTGATGCGCAAGTAGTTTGAAAACATCTGCCTGTCCCCTGGTGTGAAATAGTTGCTCTATGGACCTTAATTGCAGCTGTGTATTTTGTGATATTTTTTTGCCTTACAGGTCCGAGTCTGTGCTTTTCCTGCCGGTCGTTTGGGATTGGAAAACATTGGTATCAGCCCCGATTGTAATCCTGAAAATAGGGCGACCCCCAGAGAGGTAGAATTTTTTTCTTTCTTTTGAAGTATATGATATTTATATACCTCAAAACTCACACACACTCCTCAACTTTGGTGAGTCTTGAATCTTTGATCTCCAAGAAGGTTGGGCTCTGCCAGTTACCTGGGTACCACTGGGCCAATGAGCCTTTATTGTCCCTATTTTCATAGAGGAACGATTGAACTCTAGTTTGTTTGATCCAGCTTTTCAACTGGGCATTGGAGCCAGCAGCCGATTCGATTCTTGATAACCTCTATGAGCTTGGCTACATGGATGCAGCCATCTGGGCCGCGCTAAACCCAGTCAACGATTTGGTTCACGAAGACAACCCATTGGTTAGATGATATGATTCAGGTTATTCAGCTGCAGATATCTAGAACTTAATATCTATATCTATATATATATATATATATATATACATATATATATATATATATTATATTAAACTTTTAATGCTATAAGTGTATAGAAAAACCCAGAGTGATTTGCATTTCGAATCATTGTACTTGGGACTTTGTTTCTACATGACTAACATACTTGCAAAAATGCAAAAAACGAGTCTCGGTTTAGCAGAAATCAGCAAACTCGAGATTTTCCTTCCCATTCAGACACAAGTATGTTGGTTTTGAAGAAACACACGATGGTCTGAAATGCTTATTACGAGCTAGACATATCGTATCGCTAGATTTTGTTGTTTGTAAATTTGAGTTGATTATAAGTGTAAATGAGGAAGAAGGAAATGTTGTAATTTTTATGGGACTCTGAGATTTAAATATTTTCTGGACGAAAGTAACACGGAATTAACATATGTTGCCCTCGTGGCTTTTTGAGGTTACTTTTCGACATGTGAAAATACATATTGTTACAGTATTATGAAAGGTCGTTATACACATGTTATAGGTTAAGCATGTCTTAAAGCTTGCAACCATGTCGTATACGTTTTATGTACGAAAACGCTTTAGAGTATGTGTGTGGGGTTATGTACCATCTACACCTATAGCGAAGGTAAGGGTGACCTATGTAACTGACCACATAGACATTAGTACATACATCATTGTACTTGGTGGGAACAAGTGTGACCCCCACCGTACTGGTTTAAATCAAAAATTGGCGACCAAATTTAATTAGTTTTGTGGTTTCCAAACAAACAAATCCTTCATAAACCATTTCAGTTTCAAATCACATTTCGATTTTTTTTTTATTAGCCTGGATATCCAACCCGCTACGTGAGCCGTAACCCGGAGTCACCGCATTTGAATCTTCGTGACCACAAGGGAATTTTTATTCCTTCTTGAATTCGAACATTTCGAATTTTTACATAACATGCCCTTGATTCACGGGAATGCAATGAAACACAACCAATCAGCAATAGTCCATAGATCGCACATACACCAAACGTGAAGAACTAATAAAGAAGTCAAAAAGTCCTCAAACCCTAAATTCTTTAAGTGGGTGAAATCAATTAAGGAAACTAGAGGACTGTAATTTGGCTATTTTTCAGATCTGATTGACAACGCCGTAAAAAATAGTCCATTTTCGGTAGGGATGGTAATGGGACGAGGACCCCAATCTCCGTCCCCATCCCCGTCCGCATCCCCACCGGAGAATTTGATCACATCTCCATCCCCATCCCCACCGGAGAATTTGATCATATTCTCATCCCCGTCCCCAACAGGAAACAGGGATCCCCAACAGGGAAACGGGGATTTTTTTTCCCTTGTTTGTGTAAAAAAAATTAAATCAAATGTGTGAGACGTTACACATGTTTAAATTTCACATTTTTCCAATAAACCTAAAATCAAAAGGAATTTAATTTAATACAAAAAATATACACCATCGTATAATAATTAATAAATCGAAAACAAAAAAAATAAATTTAATCTAAAAAAATTAACGTCACATATACCAAAACATATTGAGTAACTATAGTAATATCCAAAATATATTGAAATAGAAATTACCATTTGCCGATTTAATATAAATAAATAATAAATAATATAATTTATTAATTAATATATATATAGGTACGGGGAGGGGCAGGGAGTGTGATACCCGCCCCCATCCCCGGTTTGAGCCAAATGGTCCCTGAGACCCAGTTTAACGACGGATCGGGCCTAATTCCCATGCCTATTTTTCGGTGTGGCCTTGACCCGTTTTCGCAGTCCAGAAGTATTCTTGAACACCCCTAAAGTTTCTTTTTTATGATCTAGAGTTTATCTAACATTTCAAAAGAAAGAAATATTTTAAATCGGAAATGCAACATGGATTTTTTTGTTCCCTTTTAACTATGTGTTGGCACATATTTAATCACAATTGTGACACTTTTATGAGTCGGGTTGGGTATTGGTGAGAAGAAGAGTTAAGGTGAGAAAACGTAAGAAGGGATCTCCACCCTCGGATGCACATTAGAATAAGATGCATTGAGACCCACCGGATAATCCCCATATCAAGCGCAAATTAATGAGTGGGCTTGATCAAGGGTCGAGATCATTTTTTACACTTCTCACATCAACTCTGCTTCTCACACCATCCTTCGCATCACTTCTTTCTTTCAAGTTTTCCTCGGCCTACATCCCTTGGTCCACGGATTAGCAAAGCAGGCCGATGAGATGAATTGGTTGCGGGGTATGCCTGCCGAGGTAGGCAAGGCTGCGGGAAGAGTTTCAGAATGATCCACTACGTGTTGACACACGCATGGTAGCACGGGGGCCGTATTCCTCCACATATGTCCGCCTCCCTATGACAAACAAAAATACGGTAAAATTTCCACAAAAAGGGTCTCGGGTTCAAATCCCCCACCCTGCTGATTTATCTCATCCATGTTCGTCATAAGATTGGTAGAGTGGGGAGCTCTAAAGGACAGCACAAATCCTTGTATTGTAATGTTGAGAAAATCTCAAGCAGTTCACAAGAAAAAATGAACAAAAACCAACAAACATAATTTCTATGAGATTTCCATTGAAGTTCATTAAGCATATATCAAATAGGAAGTCATGATCACATTTTTATAAGACCCATGAAATGAAAATGATCAGTAACCAAAACAGAGACCAGCAGAACAATTTGAGTGAACTGTTAAATATCATTTTAATGCTTTTATGTTGAGATAAATTTGATTTGAAGTACAATTTGCAGCCATAGTAATGCAAGTCTAAGATCAGTAAGCCACAAGCAAACAACAACTAAGTCGACAATCTTACTCGAATCTTACAGGTCAGGCTTCGTAAGTTCTTCAACAGAATATCTGTACTTTGCAATCAGATCCCTATTATTGTAAAAAATAACAATCCATCAATACGACATAATGGATAATTGAACATAAACACTGCAGCCGACACATACCTTCTCTGATTTAGCATTTGTTCAGCTTCTTCAACTTTGCGTTTTTGTCCCTCCACGGTCTAAAAAAAATCACAGAGGGCCAAATTAATGATTCTTTCTACTAAATCTGAGCCACCACAAAGTATTCCTCGGAAAGAGAACGCTGTCATGCTAATGCATACAGTTGAGTTTTTGATAGATTGTTAAGGATCGTAGGAGAAGTTGCCAAGGAGGTCATACGACCTTTGATAGGAGGCCTTGGAGACATAGAACTAGGGTAGCAGACTATATGTCATTCTTAGTTTATCTTACGTACATGTTTCCTTTTTTGTTCACTGAAACCTGTTGCGTGTTTGCACACACTGCTATGTTACTATGCTGCTTTTCTCACCTATCTCATTGTATTTTTGTTTTCGTTTTGCAAGCCAGGGGTCTTCATAGGAAACAACCTCTCTATCCTTTGGATAGAGGCAAGTTCTACCTACATCCTACCCCAAAACCTACCTCTATGTGGGATACGCTGTGTCCGATTGGTATGCCATCTTTTGTCCCATTCTGGTACCAAAAAATAGTGTACTGTTATGAAGACTGCAAAATCAAAATCATAATGTGGTTTGCTTAGAATCATGCGAGTGAGTTGTGCTTGCTGGGGAGGTAGATTTTATTAAAATTCTCCACTTTTAGTCATGTTATTAAACACATCTCATCAGACAGATATGCTTTATAAATCAAACACTGATTCAGGGACTTCAAGACAGAAAAAGCTTGTTTGGCATACAATAGAAGAAAATATATGAGCAACAAACATACCGCAGCTTTGGTGGCAATAGACCCTGATATAGTGTTCAAGAGCTGCTGGCATTTCTCAAAGTGGCTGCTCAATTCAGTAACCTTCAAAAGAAACAATGCAACTTGTAAGGGGAAATAAACAGAAGAGAACCAATCCCCTAAGCTGAAAATTGGTAACTTCTAGGGCTTTGATTGCAACTGCACTCAGAAAGTGATAGATGATCAATTCAAGTAAACGAAACGAGCATACAATCATAAAAGTTGAAAAAAGCAGCATGCAACACACAGAACTTCAATTGGAGTTAGATAGAAGGGAAATTATAGGAATACGAACCAGTGTATCAAAATGCTGATCTCGAGTTCCATTCTCAATCGCATCCGCTAAATTCTCCACCAACTACAATGATAAAATCAAACTGAATTAGCCAATAATCAACATACTAACTTTTAGGGTCAGGGTTTTGAACAATCAAGAAAAAGGCTTACATTTTGGAGGTGAAAATGTGAAGCAAGTGATTGTGAAGGCTGTGGCTGTGGCTGTGGCTGTTGTGGTTGTTGAGAAATCTGATAGCGTTGCTGCTGCTGCTGTTGTTGCAGTTGAAATTGTTGATGAAATTGCTGCTGCTGCTGCTGCTGTTGAAACTGTTGCTGTTGCTGGAGATACAGATGATCCTGATTGGATGGTGTAGTAGGGTTGCTGTGGGCAGCCATGGTTGGGATCAAATTCCAGTTTCCTCCCCCAAATTGATCCATATTCAAGTCCAAAATCTCGCACTTTCAGAACCAGGGTGTGTGCCTTTTCATAAGAAAAAGGAAACCGGCTGTTGTTTGTTTTTTAAGAGGTGGGGTTGAAATCTGAAATCAGAATCGACAACACTTTTTCTTTTTGCAAACTGATAAATGTCTGAATGTATGTAATTCTCTATTTTACTCGTTAAAATCTTATAATGTTTGAATCTATGAAATTTATATTCAAATTATAAAACTAGCAATTCATTTGAACCAAGAGCATATACATATAGCTGAAACATCTACTACACTATACAATCAGTCAACAAGGCAAAGAGCATATACATATAGCTGAAACATCTATCATTTACCAAGTGCTAACGGCAATAAACACATGAACTCAGTTCATACCAACAAAACTTGGAAATATCAAAAGTGGTTATAGCAAGAGAATTGAGTTCCTAAGAAGGTGATCATACTTGCAAAACCAACAATGAAACAATGACAATGATTTTATCCCCAATTTGCTATTACTCAAAAATCATACTTGATTACATAGGGGTTCAATCAGAAGAAAAAAAAATACTAAAAATCATACCTTAAACGGTGGTTTGGTTGTGAAAATCGAAGTAAAGAACCAACAGATGCAACGGGATTGAGTGATTTAGATCGATTGAACGATTCAGCTATTAGGTTACGGTGAGATAGGTCAGAGGCATGAAGGATCCATTGATTAGGTTGAGCGCATGACGTTTTGAGAGGAGCGTGGAATGGGGTAGATCAAGTCGTCAATAAGACCAAAATAAGAGGTAAGGGGCTGTTTGTTTACCACTTAATCATACCATTAAGATGTAAAGGTCTGATTTGATCCGACCTTTTCTTGTTTGGGTAGGTTTTTAAAAACGTCTGAATGGTAAAATGGTATCTGATTCGCTCCTTCACGGCCCCTCCCTCCATATCATTCAGATTTGATAATTTTCCAAGATTGCCCTCTCTATTTTCTCTAATCTCGTCTCCAGGTCTGGCTCCATCGAGTTCTCCAAGCGACGCATCTGTTCTTCTAATTGCCTTCTTGTCGTTCACCATTCTCTTCTTGTTCATCGATCACCAATGTCGCCCAATCGATTCACAGGTAACGATTTCATATTTCTAGGGCTTGAAACAACTTCGCTCCCTATCTTATTGTTCTGTATTCGTATGTGGTTAACAAACAGCTCCGTCTCACCCTTCTTCTTAAGCCGCTATGTATTACACACAGCTTATATGTAACTAGATGTTGTACAAACACTTGCATTACAGTTTGATTCATTATCTTTGCAGTATTCTGTGATTATACATATTAGAGGTGTTCGTGGGCTTGAGATTATAATTTGAAATTGGAAGCGTTTGGCAATACATTGTTCACGGATATGAATGAAAACCCAACAGGAATACAGAAAATCTTTGGGGAAACTCTCGATTGCAAACCTGGATTTGACCAACAACTTGTGAAAACCCAACTAGTGTTTTCTGTATAACCAAGGCTAAAGAGTTTAGAAACAAATGACAATTTTGTATGCTAGTGTTGTCATATCCTTTTGTAACCTCACTATCTCAGTAGTTAACTGGTTCTAACTTGGGCATGAAACTGCAAATAACCATGCCAATTAAATGGTATTCCTTTTCTTAATTCTTGGTCCTTTATCTTTCTTGATCATATATATTACATTATGTAACATATTGAAGATGTATGTTTTCTGGTTTATACATACGTATGCACATGTGTATATAGAACAAATTACTTGTATTACATATGTGTATACCATACAAATGCATTGTTATTGAAGTGTATACCTTTTAGGCATATTATAAGATATCTTTTATATATGGTCCTTTGTTAGGATTTCAGTCTTGATTTGTTATATGTCATCATTTGTAAGGTATGGACATAGTCAATGAGAGTTCACAGCCAAAGAGACGTAGAATAAACTGGAAAAAAAAGAGTGTGGTGTGAACATTTCTTGAAGCATGTATACAAGAGGTCGTTGTACATGGACGAGAAGGCACCAATCTTAAGCCGCGTTCATGGAAGAATGTTGCGGAGACGCTTAAAAACAAACATAACTTTGTCGTAGAACAAAAACAAATGAAAAACCATTATGATTATTTGAAAGCCAAATACAATGCATGGACG
>NC_037529.1:59819964-59838232 GCF_001531365.2 Cynara cardunculus var. scolymus | reverse complement strand
AATTATTTTCTATTTTTCATTTATAAATTTCCTTCAGAACTGTTGTCAAACGTTAATTTTCATTAAACACAAGACTGGGGGTAAAATGGTAATTTTATGTCATTCAGACTGTTCATTCAGAACAATTTCCAAACAACCTTTTTCTATCTGACACTAAATCATACAGAGTCTCTTAATCATCATGACCACTTAATCATCCTGCACTAAACCATTCAGCAACTGGCAAACGGCCCCTAACTAAGTGAGAGTAATGAATTTTAGGAATTTTTTTTTACGTCTTAATAGTTTTATTAAAAGTTGCTTAAGAGGTGAATCTTGTTTGGTAAAAAAATTACCTCTTATCTATACTATATTATAAAGCATTTAACAAAAATTCTTAAAATCATTTTTTATTTGTAAAGTACCGTTTATTAATGCATATTACTTAAAACTCAAGATTACAAGTAGATTGTGCATAAGTACAACTTATTAAAGCTTCATACCTGAATTCGTGTAACTAACTGCAGATAAACATAATCAAATACATGATAAATATCTCATTTTAAATATAAAAAATCTAAAATATAATTAGGATAATCATTAAGTTCTAACAGAATACTTAATTATTATCTTTATAAATTGTTATATTATTAAACTAAAAATAAATTATTTCATTATTAAACTTAAATTTAATTATAATAAAAAGATAAATTAAAGAAATTACATAAAAAATGAGAACTTTTAAATAGTTGCTTTGATATTAACATTGATATATTTTTTTTCAAATTTTTATGATATCTTCAAATTTATATTTATTCAAAAATAAAATCATTATTGTTTTCTTAAAAACACATAAAATCATATTATAACATCGACATAGATAAATAATATAATAGAACATTAAAAACGAGATGTGTCTCGCTGCATTGCATGAGCACTATTCTAGTTGGTTCTAAACCTCTCTGAATGATTTTGTATTTTAGGACTCCTTGAACCATTCAACGCCCTAATTTCATTATGAACGATTACCAAACAACTATATTTTATTTTGCATTATGTTATAAGAGATTTTTAATCATTTTGACCACTTAAATCAAACCATTCAACAACTGTCAAACAGTCTTTTACTCATTTAGTGCTTACCAGAAATTACAGGGTCAATTAAAGGAGAATGTTAACTCAGTAAGTGCTTGTTGAATAAGCATTTTAGTAAACGGCCCCTTAGTCTCTTATCAGATTAGATGACGAGAAGAGCTTATAAGCTTTTATCCCAAAAAACAAACACTTATAATATGTTACCTCTTATTCAGTAATCTGTAATAGATTAATAAAAGGTAAAAGTTTATGAAGCTTTTTGTAAGGTTTAAAGATTTCTTTAATCAATTTTTGTTATTACCTTATGTATAAATATACAACTAGTTGTGTATCCGTGCAATGTGGCAGGAGCCGTGAATTTTAACGATTTTGAAGTTTCACTGGTTTTATCAGAGAAGATTTAACGATGCTATAAGTTACACTTGATCTTTACATATTAATACAATTGGAATAAATAAGAGTTATGGTTTTAATTACAGTCTATCGATGGAAAGAATTGTATGACTGTTTCAAATCCAATATATTTAAAATCCAACATATTTAAACGACTTCATAAATGTGTTCGATTTTTACACCAAGAGCAAATAATCAAGAGATCGAGAGCGAGAGTTCTAGAGCAATTGAATGCAGGGGTGGAACACAAACTTTCCAAGCGTAGGAGTCGGACCTAATATTATATATTTTCAAAAATACCAAAAATAACTATCCAAAGTTATAACGTAGAAGTTAAACTATGTTGCCTATATGAGATGTCACAAAATGATAAAGGCTGCACCTGCTGAACTTCATTATAAAACAACCAGTCAAGAAAATCAATACATACACAATCAAGATTCTGAAACCAAACAAGCAAACAAATGGAAACCATCAATAAGCCCATGTATCGGCTATGTCTTAATGTCTGGGACTACTAAGGTGCAAAGACACAATGTACTTGACAACGGTGTGTTGCTTCTAGAAGACAAAAAAAATTGGTGCAAAAACATGATCAAGAAATATCCTCTAATTGCTGTAACTTTTTTTTCCAAATCACTTTCTTAGGGGCTGTTTGGCTATTGTTGAATGATTTGGTGCAGAATGATTAAGTTGTCAGAATGATTAAGAGGCTCTCATGATATAGTGCAAAATGAAATATAATTGTTTGGTAATTGTGTATAATGAAATCAGGGCTCTTAATGGTTAAGGGAGATCCAAGATACAAAATCATTCAGAGGGTTTTAGAACCATTAAGAGGCAAGCTTTTTTTTTTTGCTAAACAAGATTCACCTCTTAACGATTCAGAAGTTGCCTCTTAATGGAACTATTAAGAGGTAAATAAACAACCCCTTAGTCAATTTTCAATCATATCAAACATCAGCAAAAACATCCTAATTTTTTATATGATGTATGTGGAATGGATCTGCCTTCCTAATGTTTTCACAATGGAAATCCAAAAATAAGTACCTACAAACAAATGTACCAATTTGTTTGCTAGAAATAGACATGAACTAAAAGACTGTCACACCCTATCTTCTTTCGTAGGCTCTTAATGATTCATGGAATTAATGTATTTGGCAGTAGAAATGTCACTATTTGATCAATTTAGGCTCGGTTAATATTCATTAGAGCTATATGTCTCGGTTAGTCATTTTATATGAGGGTTATGCCACATATGTGCTGGCTACACACTGAACCACGTCTTATTGAGCACTATAATAAGCATTCTTCAAGGGAGACTTTCATAATTCTCCACAATTCTCTTGAGAACTAAGGTGGCGTTTGGTTTGCAGATTCTGAAGGAATCTGAAGGAATTGGAATGTTGAATTTCTTTGACCAGATTCATTTCCTTCGTTTGGTTCATTCTTTTAAGCGGAAGGTTAATAAATTAATTATTATATTTATATTCTATAATTCTAATAAAAGAAAATAATATATGCATACATTTTAAAATTTTAATATTATTTTGCTTTTATTTTTTAAAAAACACATAAAAATCTTTTTTTTTTATAAACAATCCCAAATAAAGCAGTGATTCAAAGAAGTTATCATAAACTTGCAATTTGGTTCAAAGGAATGTTGAAAAATTTCAATTCCATAATCTTGAACTGGTGAAGAATCAACAATCATAATGATTCATGTTTCTCTCGAATCCGAGGCGTCTTCTTCGTATATCCTGTGCTTTAGATTCTTGGCGTTGGATTTCTAATGGCCGCAGCCACCACACTCAGGTTGAACCAAGAAACTTCGATGAAGTTTTTGATTACTTGGATCATGTTCTACGAGGATGCACCAGCTTCAGACAATGCAAACAAATACATTCCCAAATCGTGCTTTTGGGTGGTTTGTCAACTGTGTTCTTGTCGTCTAGGCTCGTATCTATTTATGGGAGATTTGAGCTTCTTACTGATGCTCGAAAAGTTTTTGAATCTGTCCCAATTGAATGCCTTTCCATCACGATCATTTGGAATTCGATGTTAAGAGCTAATATCACGAATGGCGAATGTCGAGAAACGCTTGGGGTTTATACCCGAATGAGGAACACCGGCTTTTTAGCTGATGAGTTTAGTTTCCCTTTAGTAGTGAGGGCTTGCGCTACGATGGGTCTTCGGAATTCTTTTGATTTAGTTCATGGTCATGTTCTACTAACGGGATTTCAAGATAACATTCATGTTGCAAATGAATTGTTGGCTGGGTATGGCAAACTTGGGCAAATGGCTGGTGCACGCCAACTGTTTGATAGAATGGTTGTTAGAAGCCACATTTCTTGGAATACTATGGTTTCTGGTTTCGCTTTTAATTATGATTGTGAGGGTGCTCTTGAGATGTTTAAGAGGATGAAACTTGATGGATGGGAGCCTAACAATGTGACTTGGACTTCTTTGCTGTCAAGTCATGCTAGATGTGATCGCCATTGGGAAACATTGAGATTATACAATGTCATGAGAAGTGAAGGTATCTGGCCTGCTGCTGAATCGCTTGCCGTGGTTATATCTGTTTGTAACAATTCTGATGTATTTGATAAGGGAAGGGAGCTTCATGGATATGTTGTAAGGGTTGGTTTTGAAAACTATTCGTTTTCTAAAAACTCTCTTCTGTGCATGTATGGTAGGCATGGAGTTTTAGAAGCTGCTAAAGATCTGTTTTCAGAGATTAAGACAAAGAGTTTAGTGAGTTGGAATGCCTTAATATCGTCATATGCTCAAGCTGGTTTATGTGATGAGGCTTTCGTTACGTTCTTACGGTTGGAGAAGTCAGAAGGATATCTCATGCCTAATGTTATAAGCTGGACTGCTATTATAAGTGGATTTGCTTCAAATGGGAGATCCAAGGAATCTTTGGAACTCTTCAGGAAAATGCAGCTTGCTAAAGTGAGGGCCAATGTCGTAACTATATCTAATCTCTTATCAGTTTGTGCAGATTTGTCTGCACTTGTTTATGGAAAGGAGATCCATGCTCATGTTATTAGAGGCTTAATGGACAGTGGTCTATTAGTTGGTAATGGGTTGGTAAATATGTATGCTAAATGTGGTAGCCTGAAGGGCGGGCATATAGCATTTAAGAACATAAAGGGCAAAGAGTTATGCTCATGGAATACCATGATCAATGGGTATGGGATGCATGGACATGGTGAGAGTGCCTTGCAAACCTTTAAACAAATGATCAGTGATGGATATAAGCCTGATGGGGTTACTTTTGTTTCATTACTTTCTGCATGCAGTCATACAGGGCTTGTTGATGCTGGTCGTAAGTTATTTAATGAGATGAAAACTGAGTACGGAATTGAACCAGAAATGGAACACTACGCTTGTATGGTTGACCTTCTTGGACGAGCTGGATTTCTTCAAGAAGCAAGTGATGTTGTGAAGAAGATGCCGATAGAACCCAATGTATGTGTATGGGGAGCTCTTTTGAACTCGAGTAGAATGCACAGGAACAAAGATTGGGTTGATGGGTCTGTTTCAAAGATACTTGGCGTTAGTTCAGCTACTGGGAATTACATGTTAGTGTCAAATATATACTCTCAAAGTGGTAGATGGGAGGACTCTGCAAAGGTCAGAGGATCGGCTAGGGCACTGGGTTTAACGAAAACTCCAGGTCAGAGTTGGATTGAATTGAACAAGAAGGTCCATATGTTCACAGCAGGGGACTTCGCGCTAGGTGAGATGAAGGAAGTTCAGACACTGCTTAAGACTTTCAGTTTTCAAATGAAGACAGAGGGCTATTTTTCTCATGAAAAGGCATTTGGGCTTCAAAATGCAGACGAATAAATTAGTTTTCAATGGGATCTTTGAAGGATTCTCATGGGTCATGGCTACTTCAAGGTAATCTTTAACAAACCATACTAGCCTAGATGGCTTGGTATACGGATATGCATTATTCTACATGTTAATCTTTAATACCAAACAATAATCAAGATTCACTTCCATGGAAAATGTTGATTTCAACATTGACTTGCTAACAGTGTTGCAAGGACACAGATGCATAATTTGAAGATAGTGGGGTTCAATTATTCTAAAAGACCGAGGAAAGATTAATAATTTTTAAAATTCTATATTTCATTCTGTGATGAGCAGCACTGTTACTAGGGATGTTGAATGGCATCTGCAAAGCTCTGGATCTTATCTCAATATCAAAATGTTATAAGGTTCGAGTTCTTTAGAGTTATCCAAATTAACAGCTTTCAACCAGACACAGGCATGCTCCACACTTTAGGAATTGCATGCACTGTCTGTCATCAAGAATCTTTAAGTAAAGGATTTTGATATAATTTTCCAACTGCACCCTGAAGAGAAACAAAAGTCTTATATGAAAGAAAACACAGTTTTGATGGATAAAGCTGGGCAGAAGAATGAAGAAATCTTTCCCATTACATCCTTATGTTCAGTTGCACTCAAATTGTTAGCCTCCTCTTGTTGCTTAATACTTCCCCATAAGAAAGTCTGTTATCGTGTTTAATACATATGATTTTATGTGCTTTAGGCTGTCAACTGGTTATGTAGTCATTTTGACGCCTACAGAGATACTCCCAACATCATTGACAAGTTCAAGAACGTTAAACGGATTCTCCAGTTTCACATGTTTTATGATTTCTCCAGAGCACAATTATGCATTTCATGGTAGGTTGCTGTGTATGTCATCAAACTTATCCATACCCTGGTAGTAAGATTAATATTCCTTATTTCTTTAAACCCAGCCTAGGTACGGGAAAAGAGGCAGAGGAAAGTAATTTGCTGCAGAAATTATCAGAAGCTTGCATAGTTGTTATGCGCTGGAGCTTTCAGTGAGGTAAAATAGTCAATTTTGTCCTTCAGACTGAAACAACAAAATTTAGCTTAATATGTACAGCCATCTTGATCCATATGTGACTTGATAGAAAAACAACCAAACAACCCCTTAATTTAATATCCTGATTCTGTATACTTCTTTCATTTTATCGGTCAAAAGCTGATTTTGTACAAATGAGTTTATAACATTAATTATAAAACATTTGATTCCAACAGTTTCTCCATATTAAAGATTACAACATTAATTATTTATATTATATTATAAACATTTAGGTTTTACCTCTTAAAAAATGCAAGTGTCACAATATTAATTGCAAAGAGAGTCTGCTAATGTTTATAAATGAATCAATAATGCATATAAATCTTTCAATTTCATAATATTCATATTTTATGCTATTTGTAAACAATAACAATCGAAGCTTGAAAGGTTTTGGAAGCTCACGGATTTATCTCAATTATTAAAAAGAATCTTAAATACAATTAATTTTTTAATCAAACAAATTATATGAAAACGAGTATTTTATTTTCTTTAATTTGATACCCATATTGATATACACATACATACATACATATTTGAAGCAAATCAACACAAAAATTGAAGATTTAGTTACGATTAGAAATTAGAATATATAAATATACATATAGGGTTGGGTTCCGATGAGAATAAAAGTTAAGGTGAGAAGCATAAAAGGGATCTTCATCCTTAGATGCACATTAGGATGAGATGCACCAAATCAATCACTATATCAAACACAATTCATGAGTGAGTTTGAGATTAAAGGTGATCAAGGATTTAGATCCCTTCTTATAATTCTCACTTTAACTCCTTCTCACATGATCCTTTGCATATATATATATATGTATATATATATATGTAGGGTTGGGTTCACGTGAGACCAGCCTGTTTTCGTGAGACCCGTGAGACCACGTTTTTACACGTAACCTTCACAGCAAAAACACTGTGAAGGTTTTAAAAAKTCRAACCTTCACAGCAAAAACACTGTGAAGGTTTTAAAAAGTCACCTTCACAGCATTTTTGCTGTGAAGTTTCAAGTGTAAAATGCTGGTCTCACGGGTCTCACGAAAACAGGCTGGTCTCACATGACCCCAAGTCTATATATGTATATATATATATGTATATATATATACGAATGAGTATATTCATAAAATAAACTAAAGGGTGTGACATGACATGCTCACACATGCTTAACTTTATTGAGAAGGTGACATGACATCCATATTAAGCAAAACAAAACCATCACAAGTTAAGAATCCCTTACATTTTTGCATCTTACCAATCTCTTCCCTTTATCTTTTCTCTATTCTTATTAAAACACACCCTATATACACATCTCCATTCCATTTCTCTACTGTTTCACATCCTTATCGACATTTCTTTCTGTTTCATATCTTGTCCTTCTAAAATGTCGTTGAGGCCTCGTCGTCGCGTCATCGTCAATGGGAACCAAAGAACGAGAACTCATCATTACTATTGGTGTCGCCGATGCCAAACCACATTCAGAACCAACTCAAACAACGTACCTGAAACGGTTTGTCCGCGATGTTTAGGTATTTTTCCTAATGAGCTTGACGTACAACGGTCTAGGTTGGTATCCAACGTTGCAGATGTCGAACCATCTTTAGCTGCACAATTAATAGAGAACTTGGCTCTGTTGTTTGAGCCACCAGAGCTACAGCCACAACTTTTTGGACTGCGAGATCTTGATACTGAAATTGAACAACGTCCGAATCCCAATTTTATTTTTCAAGTCACGGGTTCTCAGTCTGCACGTTTAGGTACTGGATCTCTTGATCATCAAAATGTAGCTTTTGAGGACACGAACGATGTTTCCAACGAAGAAGAGGACCCAACGCTACCACATACACCGTTTTCAGTAATTGAAGCGTTACCGTTAGTGAGTCTAACTCCATCTCATTTACTTAACGACTCACATTGCCCTGTTTGTAAAGACGAGTTTGAGGTTGGAGGAGAAGCACGGGAGTTGCCGTGTAAACATTTCTATCATTCTGATTGTATCGTTCCGTGGTTAAGCAATCATAATACATGCCCAGTATGTCGGTATGAGATAGAAGGCCTATTAAACAACGACCAAATGCATCACGAAGACGACTTTCCAAGACACGATTTTCGAAACTCAATCGACATGAATCGGAGCCTAGTACAATTAATCACGTCATGGCCTTTCAGAGCATTCTCAAACTCGATACGTCATCGTCCTAATTTTCTTGACAACAGTAATCCAACTTCTCTCATAGGTCTGTATGTATAGACCTTGAATTCCTTTTTATATCGTTTAATCACAGCTTACCTAGGGTTTTATGATCTAATGCTCGTATATGATCTTTGCAGATAGAATTGGTGACACACTTGGTTCGGTTTATGACTTCCTGTATAATCTGGTGTCGCCTTTTAGGAATAATATATATTAATTAAACTGCTCCAAATACAAGACTCACGTCTTCATTAAACAAACGATAATTTGTAAAAATTATATGTGTAATTTCTTTACAATAATTTCAATTCATTCCATTGTTATTGTTGTTTATTTTTGAGAGCATGAATAAATAAATAAATAAAAACAATAAATATATGTGTATGGAAAATAAATTATATACCCTACTTATTAAGGTGTTACTAGTGGTGGCTGAAAACCGGTCTCGGCCCGGTTCCGATCGGTCCCAAGGTTGTGCATAACCGGTCCTGGTCGAAAAGGTGAAGACCGGTCAAGCCATTCTATAATTGGTTATGGGGTCCTGGTCCCAACGGGTCCCGATATTAAAAATATTTTTTTTAAGGATATATATTTTTAATACATTATTAAATTTGTCTTACGGGTCACTCAAATACCCTTTAAAAATACGTTTTATTATAATTAAAATTACATTGTCTTACAAATTGAGAACTATGTATGTTAATCTCTCAACCAAAACACATATTTATAGTGTTTTGAGGCAAAAAACTACAAAAAAGAAAAACGGCTCCCAAGTGGCTATATAACGGCTATAAACCTGCTCTCTTTTTTTTTTTTGAACTTTCAGACCAAGCCGAGCCGGTCCTTAATCAGTCCATAACCGGTCCGGTCCCACAAATCAGACAAATGCATAATCGGTTCGGTTCAGTTTTGGTCGATTCTGGATTGCCATCCGAGAACCGACCGATCCAAATTGGATGTTGAAATTTTCAATCCAATCCGATCCAATTACAATTGGATATCCAATTACAATTGGATATCCAATTATGGTCGGTCAGTTCTCATTGGATCAGTAGGTTCCAATTGGATCGGTTGATTTTCTGTACACCCTTAATATTGATGAGACAAATTTTGGTCATAAATATTCAGTTACAAGTGGAACCTATAATAAATAAGAAGAACAACAGTTGTCATAGATAATTAATATAATATGTGGCCATGATTACTGATTTAAATGTTTTATAATACATCAAGGTTCTCATTCGACCTTTAGTGTCTACTCACTAGCATTCAAGATAGAAATCACAAACTACCTACGTAACAACACGACACTTAACCGTCATGCATAAGCGTTAAGGCATTAAAACCCCAATAATCACGGTCCCGGAGTCCGACTCATAAGAATTCCACCTCCGCAATACCAAGACCCCCATAATGCCTATTCGAGCATTGATCATAAAGGGAGGACATCAAGACTCCTGACTTATCAAAAATGACCGACTCGTACGCCTATGTATTTCAAGTTTCTTTTTTTATTAAATTGTCAAATTTGCACTCGACTCGAACCAACGACCCTTGCTTGCAATAAGACGACAACGAATGGTGTGAGAAAATTGAAACGATAACGAAAAGCAATTCGAAGTAATAAGCCATAAATCACATTGAGTTTGATATGATTAAGATGCATCTCATTTCCTTCACAACAGAGTTGTGATCTTCATTTCTTTAGCTCAAAAACAACAACCAACTTAAGTTACAACCTTTTCTTTGAAACATTAAACTTCTCTATTACCTGCCATCTTAAAGAACGATTCCCTTCGGGAAACATCCCCATTTGTCTTCCATAACGTGGAATAGAAAGCGGCCTGCCACCATTTGGCTTCGACCTGCAACGTTTTTCTGGTTCGTGTACAATGTGTGTGTGTATCAGTGTGTATGGCTGAGTTATGAAGCTCCAAAAGATCCATTAGCGAACGGTTTCTACTATACTTTTAGCAAAACTGTAAGTCGGCGGATCTGCATAAAGTTTGGAGTGTCATAAGTGTAGAGAAGAAGAACAGAGGCCAGGTTATGTGATTCAAAGAACCAGTTGCTGAAGCTGCAAAAACACAGAGGAAAAGAACATCAGAATCCATCAAATTATGCACAAATCACAACTCAAATCTGTATCTGTACTTGCATATGTTTCTAGGGGTTGGTTTAAATACGAACAGTAAATATTTTCAGAAGCTGGAAACCAACTATTATGAATTATTCATAATGATTAATTGTGATAGGTGTTCATCATTAACAGTGAAAATACATGACATTAATGATGAATGATATTCATGAATATAAGGGTTATTCATTATGAATAATTCATAAAATAGTTGGTTCCCAGCTTTGCAAAAAATTTAAGGTTCTCATTTGAACCTTCCCTCGTATGTCTATGTATCTATCTATATTTGTATATATAAGAGTGTGTATGCATGTATCTTTACCACATAACCAAAGTATTAATGAAAGTTGAATTAGATTCCTAAAAGAAAGCAGAAAGACAAATAAAACCTTGCTCGTAAACGTGAGTTTGATTTGCCATGATACTCTTCGACACATTTAAGCTACATATATTTTTTTTCTAAAAGATCTTCACTGAACATATTAACTTACATGCTAAGAGAACCAAAAGAAGAAATTGTTCAAGAAAATCATATGGACTGAAATTAAGTGAACTTATTCGGATATCTGGAAGTGAAATTTACTATACTGCCCCTAGATCATGGGCAATGCTCTTTCTTTGCTAACGTCAAGGGAGCTATGTGGTGACCTTCCACAATGTTGGGAATACCCGATAGGGCATTTCACTTGGAGATATCCAATAGATTCGTTTATTGGATAAATCACTTACAGTAACGAGTGTGAGAAAGATCAAAAGAAGTAACTTACAAGACAATGATGGTGAGACCGAAACTGGTGGAGCCACTGAGCCTTTCTGATCCCCTTGATCTTGGCCAGGATGTGAGCCATAGGATACAGCTGGTAACGAAGGAAAATCTGGGGGCATTTCTGACCTTGGATGCACCGGTGGTGGACTAATAGAATGCCGAGGTGCAGAAGGAAGAGAATGTGGGACAGGAACATTCATTGGTGGTGGGCTGGGGAAGATATGGGACCCACCACAAGAATGATCCACTGGGGCATTTGCAAGAGGAGGTGAAGATTGATCATGCCCATTTTGGGGGCTTGGTGAAGAAAAGACTGGAGATGGAGAGGGGGAAATAGAGGGTTCTGCATAATAGTTAAGCAATGGAGACGGAGCTGGGGAAGGCGAAGGTGCATCGAGGGTATGATACAGATAAGAAGATAAACTGATTTCCTTCACTTTACCAAAAACAGAGTGATCCAGGCCAAGGTTTCTTGCAGAGGGTGATCCTGTTATTGTTTGGGCCAATTGCTTCAATCTTAGAGGCACAAGGTTCCCTAGGTTCGACACGATTGATGCCTGGACAGTAACCGGGGGGTCTCTGGTTGAGCCGGCTTTGTTTGTTACTTGCATATATACACTCTGAGGAAGAGAGAGGTGTAAGAAAACAGTTATTAACATAGTTTTGGGACAGCAAAAGTTGGTCCAAACCTATATGGCTATATGTCATGTGCATCATCAAACATATCTAGAACTGATTACGGATAGAAATCAAGAAGGTGCCAACAAACACACCAACTTGTAACTACAAACAAATTGAAAGCCGGGCAAAAATTGTACCTCATAAGGCTTTAGGTGCAACCCCGATTTTAGCTGTTCCTTCAGCTCAACAAAGTTCTCTTCAATTTCACGCAGAGAATTAGGGAGGGTAAAATTGAAGAGGGCTTGTGGTAGCATCCAAAAGGATGCAGATTGCTTAGGGATAACTGTGATCCCACCAGGAAACTTGAAAATCTCAAACGATGATGGCTGTCCGAAAATGGATGTCGTTAATGTCAAGTTGGAACGTTGGTTGAACAGCTCAACTAAAGATGATCTTATCACGCTTATAGATACGGCATTTATTGAAGAATTCATGGGATCAGAAAGAACGCCAAACACCACGTGGGTCCAGTCAGATGCACTTGCTTTGTGCATAGATAAGATAGCAACCTGTAAATCATTGGGAACGTTTAGGATCATCTTCCTAATGCATATCAGGATGGGAAACACAGATAACGGGAATAGCTTATATCAGCAAACCTTTGTGTAAGGAACACCGATTTCTGCATAAATGTCATATTCTAGTCTTGTGATTTGAGGAAGAAGATATGCAACAGGCTTTTGTAGTCTGAAATATGCCTGTATTGTGGCTGAAATAACATCGGCATAGATATTAGATACAGCTTAAAACTTGTATGTCCATAAGCATCAACATAAAGCAGGACCGAATTTACTTATAACCCTTTTATTTGATTTATTTCATTTCTGGGTTTCTGCACTTTAATAAGCAATAGTTACATCATCTGTTTGGTTCTTTTTATACACTTCATAGAAAATCTACTCTTTTTTATGAACTTATCATCACAACTATCAAATGGGTGTTGTTTAAATACATGTTTTCCATCAAAGTTTGCACAAAAGAGATCAATGTTTTATGAAATACATAAAAAGACAATCTTTTTAGATCCAATCTCCAGATAATTGCAGAAGCTTAATCCTCAACAGAATAATAATAAGTCCAAATAATTGTTTGAATATTTAAATCCAGCAATCATATATAAACACCCTGCCTGCTCATAATTCAAATGGACCCATTTGCTCATTTGAGCAGAATAACATTGGTTTTAAAACTACTGTCAGAAAATCAACATCCTAAATCAAACAACAAGTCAATTCCTAGATCATTGCAAATCACTGTAATCGGAATCAAGGTATAGCATATGATCAATCAGCCAGAAAATAAACCCTAATCACGATAACGAAGATTTATAAAATAAGAATCCAAATCCTAATATTTCAAATTAAGCAAAAATATTCACACATACATACATACCACTGTGCTTGATTGAAGCTTTTACATCAAACCCATATTGTCTGTGGTGCAAATGAAAGATGGAAAAAACAGCTGTGAGGAGAACGGCAACGCTGAGAAGCAAAACAAAAACGCATTTGAAACTAAACAATCGATCAATTCTCGAGAAACCCATCGAACATCGAACAAACAAATAAGACCCATGATGATTCTGCTCCTGTTGGTGGTGAATTGGCAATTGGGGTTCGGATTTCCCCATTTGCAAAGCATCTGTGCACTCACTCCCTCTCTCTCTCTCTCTCTCCTCCTCTGTTGCAACTCAATTATCAGTCGTTTTTCCCTCTAAAATACGAAAACTTGATTGAATTTGAAGGTGTGTAAGACGATGAGACACTAACCACCATTGTTGATGGTACACATTCTCTCTCTCTCTCTCTCTCTCTCTCTCTCTCTGTGTATATGTTTGGCACAACTGTAAGTAGCACTGAGGAGGAAGCATCTGATTTGTACCATTCCAACTATTTTCTTCATTTTTTTTACTTCTTTTCAAATTCTCAAACCATGTGGAACTGTCATTTGTAATTTACAAAACTGCCCCCTCAATTTACAATTTATTTGATTTTTTTACCTTAAACTTTTGAGAAAAGTCTAAAAAAAACCCAACAGACTTCAGCGTTTGAAATGATTAAGTTCTTGAACAATTTTTTGGAACAAATAAAGGGATGTTTGAGATTGCTTATTTTAGGTGCTTTTTGACTTATTTCAGTCTAAACACCGGTGATAAGCTAATTGCTAGTGTTTGGATGAGGAAAAATAAAACTGTTTATATCGGTGTCAAACCGCTAATAAACAGTTTTTGATAAGTTAATTCTTCCTGACTTATGAAAAATTGTTTATTACCAGTTTATCATTTTAACCCTGTTTTATTAATGTTTGTTAACTATTAATCTTATTGATATAATTTTTTGTCAAAAATATTATTATAAATGATGAAAAATAAATTTTTACCTGTTAAAAAATCAAATAAGTTAATAATCAAAAATATTATTATATGGAAGATTGTCTTTTTTGGTTATTTTACATATATAAGCAAAATTTGCCAAATACTAAAAAACAACTTATCAACTTATTGTTTTTTGGTACTGCTATAAGCTAATCCAAACACTTTTTAGAAAACTCCGATTTAATACCACATAAATTAATAAGTACTTTTACAAAAAAACATAAGTTGTTTTAAATAAGCAATACCAAACACCCCCTAAGTTCTTGGACATTTCAAAACATGTTAAACAACTCTTTGGACTTTCTAAAACATGCTAGATACATCTTTATGACCTATAAAAATAGTTAATACGGTAAAATAATGAAAAAAATCTGGAAAAAGATAATGGATCTTCGTATTTTGAACGATTAAGTCTTTAAATGTTTTATGAACTAAAAAAATACTTATATCTGTAAAATGAAAAAAAAAATACAACAAAATACTTACATTTAAAAAAGATTATTGATCAAATTTATTTAATGGACTTATTTGTTCCACTAATTTTGGTTCATTTACATCTTTTAATTTATTTGTATAGATTATTTAATATTTTTATTATAATGAAATATCTAAAATATCCTTCATGATAATTCAAGAGTGAAATGACATTGTTTACTAAAACTGAAAGAAAATATTAAATATGAAGGTTGGTAAGTGATTTAAGAAAGAATGAGGATGTAAATGTAAGATTTGTGAAAGAGTAAGGGGTGAAAATGTAAAAAGGAATGATGATTTGGCTACCGAACGTTGAGGAGAAGCAAAGGCGAAAGGGAAATATTGAGTAGAATGGATTGGTGGAGAGAAAAGGGGTACTTTTGTCAAAAAAGAAAAGTTAAAGGGCAAAAAGGGAAAGAAGTGATTGTCGTCCTTGTCCTTTTTTTAAATGATATATTCCCTCTACAAATACGAATAAATTAACACATAAATACACAACTAAAACTTCCATCCCATGTGCATATCTATACTATATTATAAAGAATTTGACAAAAATTCTTAAAAATCATTTTTTATACATGAAGTACTGTGTATTAATATATATTACTTAAAATTTAAGATTACAAGTAAATTATACGTATGTACAACTTATTAAAGCTCCATTTTTGAATTCATATAACTAACTATAGATAAAAATAATCAAATACATGATAAACATCTCATTTTTTATATAAAAAATCTAAAATATAATTAGAATAATCATTGAGTTCTAACAGAATCATTATCTTTATAAAATTTTATTGTTAAGCAAAAAATAAATTACTTCACTAAATCGTTAAAAAAAACATTATCTTTCTCAAAATCACATAAATCATATTATATCAACGAAGACAAAAAAAAAACATTAAGATGAAGATATATCCCGCTGCATTGTGCGAGTATCCTTCTAGTATGTGTGTGTGTGTATATATATATATATATATATATAAAGTACTCGCGTAATGCAGCGATACACATCTCGATTTTAATGTTCTATTTTATTATTTGTCTCTGTCAATGTTATAATACAATTTTATGTGTTTCTAAGAAATCAATAATGATTTTATTTTTGAATAAAATATAAATTTGAAAATATCATAAAAATTTGAAAAAAAATATCAATATTAATATCAAATCAACTATTTAAAAGTTCTCATTTTTTATGTAATTTCTTTAATTTATTTWTTTATTGTAATTTAATTTAAGTTTCATAACGAAATAATTTATTTTTGGTTTAATAATACAACATTTTATAAATATAATAATTAAGTATTCTGTTAAAACTTAACGGTTATCCTAAATATATATTTTAGATTTTTTATATTTAAAATGAGATGTTTATCTTGTATTTGATTATGTTTATCTACAGTTAGTTACACAAATTCAAATATAAAGCTTTAATAAGTTGTACTTACGTACAATCTACTTGCAATCGTGAGTTTTAAGTAATATGCATTAATAAATAGTATTTTACGCATAAAAAGTGGTTTTTAAGAACTTTTGTCAAATGTTTTATAATATAGTGTGTGTGTGTGTGTATATATATATATATATATACTAGTTGTGTACCCGCGTAATACGACATGATGTCAAATTTTCAAATAAGCCTACAACTAAAAATGAGTGCAACTATTCATTAACAAGTACAAAATTTATATTTAAACATTCGATCTTACAAGGGAACCCTTATTAATATAGTATATATATATATATATATATATATAATCATTTGCAAACTCAATAATCATACAACTATAACGCATTTTTCATGTGTTGTTTGACATATAAAACAACATATGTGATGTTACAATGTTGTTTCAAATGTGAAATGGTCACATATGTTGTTTTATATGTCAAACAATCATGAAACTCTTAAAAAAATAATAATTATGTATTAAGTTCCAACAAAATATCTAACTATTATCTTTATAAAAAATTATATTATTAAACCAAAAATTAAAAACTTCGTTATTAAACCTAAATTTAATTTATAATAAAAAATGATTTAAATAAACTACACCAAAAAAAAAAGAATTTTTAAATAGTTAATTTGATAATAATATCAATATATTTTTTTTAAATTATTATGATATCTTCATATAAATATTTTATTCATAAATAAAAACATTATTGTTTTCTCAAACCGTATTATAACATCGATTGAGACAAAAAAAAAACATTAAAATCAAAATGTATCTCACTTCACATACACGAATACCTTTCTAGTTTTTAATAAATTTATCCTGTAACATTTACCAATTCAAAACATCTAACCATCGAGTGATAAAAAAATTTGTTTGGATCATGATTTTGACAAAACATAGTTCAGATAAATAAACCTGAAGCATTAAATAGGACCGCGATCAATATTATTTTAGTTTTCAAACTCGTACTGATATTTTTCATTTTAAAATAAACTCATATTTGTATTACATTCATCGTCCATGACCAAACTGATTAAACTGATCAGATTTTTTTCTAATTTTTTGGTTATCGATCCAATTTGTTGAAGTCGAGTCAGAATCCCGAGTTTAAATCAGTATCCACATTAACTTGAGCATGACTCAAGGTGTTAGTGTGAGTTTAATCATAAACAATTTGAAGTAGTGATTTTGAAGATTTGATTAAAGATTGTTAATGCTTTTGATTACAATCCACAATCCACACTCAATACCATTATTATAATAATCCATACTTAACCTAATCTTTTTAAGCTCATTATTTAATTTCATACTTTTAGACCTAATTTCAAGAACGAAATTCAGAGAATCTGGTTTAAAATTAATGATTATGCTTAAACAGTATTCAGTTTGATCTGTATTTTAGGAGTCGTTAATGTATACATAAACCTAAAAAATCATGGTCTAGATTTGAAAATGTGGTTATATTTATAAATAATAACAGAGGGTTACCCTGTTTAAAACCGAAACAAATGTTACATATAAATATCATATTATGAATTATGAAAGAAAAGATGGGTATGCATGGGAGATGGGCCAACTACTTGGAGGTTGATTGTACATTTGCTTGGTGTTGGTTGGGTTTGTTGACCTATTACCTTAAAACTAATGTTATATATATATGTGTGTGTATATATATATATATATATATATATAGGAGTGATCATATGAAAACCGCTCTCATTTGTGTAAACCGTACAAACCACTTTTATCTGTCGATTTCATTGTTTAATCTTATGAAATTTTTTCATGAAATTGTTTAAT
>NC_037529.1:59811521-59819386 GCF_001531365.2 Cynara cardunculus var. scolymus | reverse complement strand
TAAACAATGAAATCGACGGATGAAGGTGGTTTGCACGGTTTACACAAATGAGGGCGGTTTTTATTTGATCACTCCTCTATATATATATATGAACTCATTCAAGGGAGAACCGGCTAGTTTATGGTAACCGTGAAATTCAATATCTACCACAAGTTAATAGATAAATTAGGAAATTTATATTTTTGATAATTTTGAATTAAAATTTTAATGCAAGGACATTTTAGGTATTTTCTCTTCTCTCTACGTCCCTCGTCCTCCGGTGATACCATGGTGGTATTACAATGCATCTTATATGTGTTTGGGTATCACATTAAGGTCGTTTGTGTGGTCGATCGGAAATGTAACACAGTGGTATCACAATGCATCTTATATGTGTTTGGGTATCACACTGTGTCTTTTGTTTAATAGAGCCAATATTTTTAGGTATCACAGTGATATCACCAAAGAACGGGGGACGGAAAGAGAAGAAATGCGAAAAAATACCTAAAATGTCCTTGCATTAAAATTTTAATTCAAAATTACCAAAATTATAAATTTCCTAATTTATCTATTGACTTGTGCTTGAGATTGGATCTCACGTTTACCACAAACTAGTCAGTTCTCCCTTGAATGAGCCCATATATATATATACACATATATAAGGAGATTTTGGTGGGGTTGGGGAGAGAATATACTTTTGTCTGTAAACAAGTTATAACAAACAAGTATGATAGTGAACAATCGATGATCGATAACGGAATAAATAGATTGTAAATGATATAACGTGTTTGAATTATTGTGTTTGTTCTAAACTAACAGAAAGCATAACTTATTTTGTCTAGCAAGCAAACGTGACTTGTGGGTGACTTGACAAATGCTCGACTTTTAAGATCTTGGGTACACGTTGCATAGAGTAAAATATGCGACTACCCAAGTCATAAGCAACTCTCCCGTGTGTCACAAACATATGGAAAGTCTGATATCCAACATTCACGACTTGGAAGCGAGCTCACCAGTCGTCTTAAACGTGCCAAGTGAATATCTTATAACTGAACAAGCGGCTCTTATTGTTTTCGATATCGACAATTTTGATCTTAGTTTATAGAGTTCAAGTTTATCGTCTTGTATGAATTAAAATTGAGTGATATCGACGATAAATAACTACATGCTTTTTAGTTAAAAGATTATCGAAAGCAGTAATATCGTAATTTTCTTGAAACATTTCAAAAAACCGATTTATGTAATAAAATAAAAAAGGGTTTATGAACAAAACAACAAGTGTATTATAATCATAGGACAACTAATGCAACCCAACTAATTGAGATATTTATGGAAATGATGAGGGTTCTTTTATTATTATTTAAATATTTATAGAAGATGATTATAGTTCATTAATTATGATCAATAATTTATATTAGGAAACAATCAAATTTTTTTATGAAATCGCATATTCATCAAATTAAATAAACGGTTGAGATTGAGTTGTATTGGTTATACAAATGTAAATGGTTGCATAATAACTCACCTCTATAACCATAAACGTTTTGATACATATAAGTATTTTTAACATAAAAATGAACCATTCGATATTGTAACAATTTTAGTCAATCTTCTAAACAGATCTTTTTGTCAAATAGTTTCTGTTGTTAAATCACGTTTTATTCTCTTATGCAAACCGGTAATTATTCCTCAGTTGTTATTTCTTCAAATTGTTTTAGGGCGAGTAATTAGAGGTTTATCTGACTGTTAACTTTAGATCGTCATGACCATGAGATTAGCTGATGTGCACATAAGTTGGTCCGAACACTTAAGATTAGAGGTATTCGCGGTGTGGTTTGGTGTTGTTCAGGGACAAACTGTAAACCGCACCACATATGTGGTTTGAAGAATTTTTTCAAAACCACGCCGTAAATGTCTCAAACCGTAAAAAGTTTGCGGTGTGATTTATGCGGTTTGTACCTAGCGCATTTCAAGTAAGTAATTACAAAATTATGACATTAAAATAAATTCGATGAAAGAGTTCCCATATTCACTACAACAAAATTGATTTTATAGGACGTATAAAATGTAGAAGCGTTCAAAAAACGTCTTATCTAAAAGTGTTACAATAAGTTTATAAAATACTCTTAGACGTTTTAACAAGTTTTTTAGGACGCCTTTAAAATAAAGCAACGTATCAAAACCTATAAATAAAGTGTTACAATAGGTTTATTATAGATAAAATAATATTTACGATGTTATCAATCATTTAAATCAATATATTCACAAGTATGATTATAATTTAAATGATTTTTGTACATGTTTAATTTGGCATAATTGTAAGCATTGGGTACTTCTATTAATACGACTTTTGTAACACCTCATTTCATACATTGCATGTAACATATACTTCATATACAAGAAATACATGTTTAAACACCACATAGGTCCCTTAGAACAAGAATCTATCTTTACAGAATACAAGGTCCAAAAATTCAAAATACAATTTTTGCACTAATCCAGTTTCATCTATCAAAACTATACATGTCATCAACCATTCTTCATGCAGATTTACATATAGGAAAGTTATTACATTTTTCATTTTCCCTTACCTTCTGCATTTCCTACAATACATGTTTAAAATCACAAAACGAGGGTTAGACCGAAAGGTCTAGTGAGTTACCCTATTTATGTTATTGCAGGGTGAAAATCACCAAAACTTTTAAGTAAAACAAMTTTTCATATATATAACAAACATATGAACGAGTAAAAACATAATACTAATACATTTCACTTTTCAAGCCAAATTCTCTACTTGCAAACAATACATTAAATCCAAACAGGTTTACACTAACCAATTTATCACAATGCCACTTTTAAACCTCTCAAAATCAAATAAAGTTTATTCAAAGTTTCAGGCCAAACATGTTATCTTCTCCTCAATAACATCAAAACTATGATTTCCAATAAGAACCCTGATCCTAAAGCTTTAAATCACAAAAAAATAAAGATTTCCAGAACACGGTAATCTTAAGGGATATAATATTAAGAGTTATATTACATAACGCACATACAAATGTTACCCTTATATCCAAATGTACACATCTCCTTGATATGCCACCCTTATCCCATGGTACACCTCTCCTTGATATGTCACCCTTATCCCATGGTACACCTCTCATTGATATGTCACCCTTGTAATTTTTTTACATATATGATAATAATATGATTAAATTCAAAAATATTGAATATTAAACTTATTTTGAAAGTACTGACGAGACAATTATAATGGAGTAGTTTGTAAAATATTAAACGTAACTTTAACATCTTTTAGTTAATATATGATTATTGTTACGAGAATTATACAAAATAAATCTCTCGGACTTTAGTAAATGTAGATTAGTGCAGGTATACACTTATCAATCCGCTATCGTCTTCTACAAATAAAAAAGTGGTAAAAATGTCGAATATCGTCCACATGAAAAGGAATAAAAGTTCATTAAAACTTTAAGTAATGATATGATTTCATATAGTGAGTTCGAAGAAATATTTGTGGTAAGTTGGTTTAACACTACTATTATAAACAAGTAATAAAAGAGAGCTTAGAGTGTGGGGCTTTGTTAAGATATTGAACCGACTTTTAAGTAGACAACATGCGACAACATGGTTCTATAGCATGCTTTATAAATAACTTGTCTTTACAACTAATAGTTTCTTTAAGGTACTCTCTCGAGATGCAGAATGTCGCATAGTCATAGATTAAACCTTCATATCTCTATGTAAGGCTGGAGTCTCAACATTGGCTCAAACTATTCCTTATATAAGCTAAATGGAGTGAAAACGAGTCTCCTTGATTCTAAGTAGCTCTCTCGAGCATACTTCCATATTAATCAAGTTGACGTGTACTTGTTGATTTATCTTTAAATCCAACACACTTTAACACTTTTAAACAAGTGATCAATTTGTCCATGGATGATATTTTTGCAATATAAACTTGAATGACGTAATTGAAAAGATTTATTATTTAATTTTCTACAAAAGGAATTATTGTTTCTCTTAACATCACCCAACACCTAAGCTATATATTATCCTACCATATTTGAAATAATTAAATTAATTGCATAGATAATAAAACATATTAATATGAAGTAAAGTACAAGAAAAGAAAAGAAAGTAAAATAAATAAATTTTAAAGAGAATTATAAAGATTAAAGAAGACTTCTTAAATTTAGAGAGAATATTAAAGATATTTACATTCTTCAATTTCATAAGCAAGTTAACTTCTAAATTTATTATTTAAAAAAAAAGGAAAATTACACCAAAATGGAACCAATTTTCACTTAATTTCTATTTTGGAGAACCAACTTTCAAAATTGTCATTTAAGGGTCTCTATCAAACTTTTTGTTTATTTAAAAGTCTGGTAGACCTGTTAATACTGACATCATCCAGATCTTTTGCCCACTAAATATTCCACGTCATATTAATTTTTTATTTTAAAATTAATATTCCACGTCATATTTAAAATTGCAAAATAATTATAGAAAAATAATTAAATTTCATTTTTTTTTTCCAAAAAATATTGTAATAAAATCTATTTTTCATTCCAAATCTCGTTTTTTTTTTTAAATCCAAATATCAAATTAAAGATTTTTTCAAATATGAACTTCTTTACTCACAATTTGATATATGAATTTAAAAAAAAAACGAGATTTGAAAATGAAAAATAGATTTTATTACAATAACTTTTGAAAAAAAACGAATTTAGTGATTTTTCTATAATTATTTTGCAATTTTAAATATGACGTGAAATATTAGTTTTAAAATAAAAAATTAATATGACATGGAATATTAGTTTTAAAATTTAAAATTAATATGACGTGAAATATCTTAGTTGGCAAAAGATCTAAATGATGTCAGTATTAACATGTCAACTAGACTCTTAAATAAACAAAAAGTTTGATAGAGACCCTTAAATGACAATTTTGAAAGTTGATTCCCCAAAATAAGAATAAGGTGAAAATTGGTTCCATTTTGATGCAATTTTTTCTAAAAAATGTCAAACATTTCATCCTTTATATAGCAGGAAAAGGGGACACAAGGATCAAAAAGATAAAGTCGAAATCTAACTTTTTACATTACCCAAAAGGTAGTCATTTTATCCAAAAGATAATACATAGTGGATATTTTATCCTTGTACTATGAAATCTTTAAATCTGCAAGAGATGAGCTGCCAAAAAGATGAATAAGATATCAAAAGATCCTCCGTACTATTATCCAAAATGCCCCTGGAATCATTTTGCAGCACATGCTGTAGCATATTTATACTAAATCACCGATTTATACTGCTTTTTTCCAAAAATTAGCACATACCCAAGACGTAAACATGTTTATTACATCAATTCAGCTCCAATATAAAAAAGATGCAAAAATAAAATAAAAAAACTCAATTTGTGGAATTTTGTATAACACCACACTAAAGCGGAAGCTAATTTCACCAGGTAATATTAGATTCAATATACAACTCTAAAACAAAACGGGATAAAAAGTTATTCACCAAAAGAGATAAGTATCGTTGATGGAGGGACATATAACTACCCTTACATACTATATATATAAAACATGTACATCAACAAAAAAAAAAAAGTACCCAAAATACGAGCTTTAAATATCAACCAACTTCTTTGAGCTCGACAATCCAACATCGGACCTTTACTTCTTTCTATCCTTCCTGTAAAAGAAAATCAATATCTAAGAGGTTAAGCATAAAGCTTAGTGAGTTCATAGGGAAACATTTGAATATTATGATGTATACATACACATACACAAAGGAATCCCAGGAACGAACTCAAGTAACATATATGTGTATACAAAGGCTTTCCGAATCAATAAACTCATGAATCAATATTCTTCAAGAACAACAAAAAAACTGATATTGGCAATTTCAACATTTCGTATGTCAAAGATATCATGAGATCGTGTTACATTAAGTAAATAAATAACATAACATAACAGCCACTAAGACATAGTGTTTCAGCCACTAAGGCATATTATATATATATATATATATATATATATATATATATAACATAACAGCCACTAAGACATAGTGTTTCAGCCACTAAGGCATATTATATATATATATAGGGGGACAAGCATATAAGAAAAGTATATATACACATATGCACACATAATATACAAAATGTTCTCGAACGAACTCACATTGCTACTCAATACTCCAAGCTATGAGCGATTCCCAAAATGGTAGAAATGAACCACCACAAGCTTTCAATACCTTCAATTATAACCCTGGAATATACATTTCAGATATCATAAGCAATTACTCAAGCAATCCCAAGATATACCATTTTTAATTTGACAATTCTACTTTTAATTTCTTTATACAACAGCAGGTTCATACCCATTTTTACCCCTTTTAAACTCAGAATTATCCAATGACTTCTAAAGATGAAATAAAATAGATTCTTATATCTTTCTAATGCCACTAACCACATATTTTTATGATTTTTTTGTGATTTATTACAGATTTTACAAGACAGCAGCAGTAAGCTGTCAAAACTCAGCTTTACAGCTGAGAACATAATGCACCTTTTACCCATCTTAAAGTTGAAATCAGCTTCCGATGTCTAAATACAAAACAAACATGTTTTCTTCAAACGAAATTGATATCATACTCATACGATTTTTCTACAATTTTATAAATCAAAGCTGTCAATGAACCTTACTAACTCAATTCATCAATAATCTTGCAATATTTATAATTAATCCATGTTTTCTTCAAGATAACAACATATTAACCAACATATAACATTAATCTTACAAAATTAACCACTAATCACAAACATGCAAACCCTAATATCCTTAATTAACACTAATTACAAAGATTAAACTTAACATTAGAAGCATACCTTCAATAATCTTCACATAAACATCAAGAATTCATCCATTTGAGCTTTGATTCTTCAAGAATTGAATGTGTTTGGGCTTATGTGTGTGAAAATCGCATCTAGAGTGTGTGTGAGGGTTTTAGAAGTGATTTGGGGAAAATAATATTAATTTTCGTCCATTTTGTCACTTAAACCCGAATTGGGCCTGGTTGAGGCCCATTTGACTACCAAACACTAAAAAAATCACAACTTTTTGCTCGGACCTTCGTTTTCGATGAGATTTTTTTTACCTATGTGATTGTAATAAGATAATCTATAACTTTCAATAAAAATATTTCAGAAAAGATCTTCCAATAAAAGCAGTTTTACGTATTTTACATTATGGGAAACTAAAACAGATAGATAAAATAAGAAAAAGTGTAAAATCATCAAATAAGTTGATGTTTGTCAATTATATATGTTAATAAGATATGGTGTACAATAAAAAATGAAAAAGTAAATGATATAAAATAAATAATCATAAGAGTATAAAATGCAAGTATTAAAAATAATTTCATAGCATTTATTATGTATAATGATATTATTAAATCCAAAAATGGTGTAATTTGTTATAAATAAAAACGCATTCTTAATGTATTTTAGTTAATATACAATTATGTATATTAATATGACTAGAAGGGTGCTCGCACAATGCAGCGAGATACATCTTGATTTTAATATTTCATTTTATTCTTCATCTCAGTCGATATTATAATATGGTCTTATATGATTTTGAGAAAACGATGATGTTTTTATTTTTGAATAAAATATAAGTTTGAAGATATTATAAAAATTTGACAAAAATATATCGATATTATTATCAAATTAACTATTTAAAATTCCACATTTTTTGTGTATATTTTAATTCAATTTTTTTATAATTTAATTTAGGTACAATAACGAAATAATTTATATTTGGTTTAATAATATAATTTTCTTATAAAGATAATAATTATTTATTT
>NC_037529.1:59804502-59811135 GCF_001531365.2 Cynara cardunculus var. scolymus | reverse complement strand
AAAGATAATAATTAAGTATTTTGTTAGTTATCAATGATTATCTTAATTATATTTTAGATTTTTTATATTTAAAATGAGATGTTTATCCAATATTTGGTTATGTTTATCTGCAGTTAGTTAGACGAATTTAAATATGGAGCTTTAATAGGTTGTACTTATACACATTTTACTTGTAATCTTAAGTTTTAAGTAATATGCATCAATAAACAGTACTTCGTGCATAAAAAATCGTTTTTAAGAGTTTTTTGTCAAATGCCTTGTAATATAGTATAGATAAGAGTGTAAAATAAAAAATAAAAAAGGTAAGTGATTTAATTTAAATTAAATAACTAACTATAAGGATAAAAATTGTAATTTAAAATTTGAAAATGATTGGTGTTAGGAGGTGTTTGGGATTGCTTATAAAAACAACTTGTTGACTTATTCCGATATGATACCGGTAATAAGCACTTTTGAGTATTTGGATAAACAGCTTATACCGGTAATAAGAAGCTTTTGAAAAAGTTAAAATTTTCTAACTTATAATAAGTTGATAAACACTTTTATAGAAAAACATAAAATAAGCAATTCTAAATACCCTTATACTTGTTGGATTTGTGTGTGAGGAGGAGTAGATGATAAGAGGAGGTATGTTTAGCAATCCCTAGTTGAAAACAAGCAAAAGAGTTCCATTTTTATTCCAGATAAATTTAAAAAGTGAAATTCAATATAAATTCGATGCAAATAATAAATTTATAACGTAAAACTGAAAAATGAATAAATAAATTAATAATCAATAATGTGGTAATTATTTTAAATTATTTAATGATAGTGTATATATAATACATATTTTAAAAATATATAAAAATGTTTCAGTGTTGTTTGGTGTAAACCGCGGTTTGATGATTCAAAACCACAAACTGTACCACGGCACAAAATACGATTTGATAAAAATGCAAACCGCACTGCAAAAGCTTTAATCCACACTTTATGGTACTTGTAAACGGTTTGATTGTTTAGATAAACACCCCTACAACCTTATTTACAATTATAAAAAAAATGCATGTGATTATTTTAAGGTTTTAAGTATTTGAATATATTGTGACGAACTTTCGATCCGCTTAAATAAACTAAAATTTGAATACATTTTTCGAATTTGTGTCTTTAAACAAATGTAACAAATCCATTTGATTAGTAAGTGGATTTTTGTAACATCCGGATTTTAGTATCCATAATTTCTAAGTGTTTAATTTGTTGTAGTCTTACAATGGTCTTTTGAAAGTATCGTCAGTGTTGGTTGGGTTGAATATCGTATTTGGCAAAAAAATTATTTTTTTGATCGAAAATTACGTTGCTCGCGTCCATGAGCAAACCCCAAAAAGTGGGCAGAATCTTGAGTTGGGCCTGCAACCCTTTTAAAACCCGGTTTTGGCATTTTTTTTCTTCATTTCTTTTTTCACCAATTCACTTCTCTCTCTCTTTCTCTCATTTTTCAGGCCTTAACTAAGGGTGCTCATGAGTTGGGTTGGTCGGATTGAAGACATTTGAACAACCCAACCTAATGCTTGTGGTTTGAAAAAAAGCTCTACCCAACCCAACCTAATGCTTGTAGTTTGAAAAAGATCTCTACCCAACTCAACCCAAACTAAAGTGCAACCCAACCCATCCCGTACGGGTTGATCGAGTTAATTGGGTTGATACTTTGGTACTTTAAAATGTTCTTTTAACCATGAATATGTTATTTTTCTACTCATAATTTCTTTTTCATCAACCATTTAATACAACTTATTCATACTTCTTACGTATATCACATTCAGTTAATTTTCTCAATTTTTATATATATATGTTCATAGTTACTGAACATATATACGAATGAGTTATATAGAGATGTGAATAGATTAAAAATATGTGTATATGAAGAGCATACATGATAGTATAATTGTCTAATATATATTAATAAAAATTCAACAATCATATTAAATCCAAGAAATAACATGATATCGGGTTCATCGGTTAGGTTGGGTCAAATAATAATAATAACCTAATATCAACCCAATACCTACGGTTTGACAATTTTACAACTCGATTAGACATTGGGTTGCTTCAAATTGAATTATTTCATGTTGGGTTGAGTTAATCAAGTTGGTCGGGTGTTTGAGCACCCCTAACCTTAACCATTCACTCCTCCACATAGCCTCCTCTAAGTACATTTAAGAGATTGAAACTAGAACCATTTTTCTCACCATTGTTGACCTCATTTTGATTTTTCTTAAAAACTCATTTCTAAGCTCATCCTAACCCTTGTAAACCTTTGTTATTGTTAAATTCTTTCATTTTAACCTCCGAGAACAGCCATTTTGATGTATGTTCAATATTTTGGGTTTTGGTCAAATTTGGGTGTTTTGAGATTTTGACTAAGATTTGTATGGATCTGATACTGGGAGTTAGTCTTGGTGTATTTTAGGTTTGTTTGCGACGTAGATAAAGTTTCTAATGATAGATGTTTGTGGATCTAAAGTCTTCATCAAAGGAAGCTCAAGATTAGGTAAAACCTAGATTTAGCCTAAATCTAGTAAGGTGAGTTCAAGTTCTTTGTGAAAACTTTGTATATGCCAAAATGTATATTTTGAAGTATTAAAGTGTTTTATTTGACGTTTGTCAAATGTGTCGAGTATTTACGAAATTTTCATATTTGGTAAACTTGGGTTAATAAATCTTGTAAAATGCCTATATTTGGGTTTTTGGACATTTTGATAAAGAAATCTCAAGAAGGAGTGCTTTAGATGATTCATTGTACCAATGGAAATTATTTGATACAAACACATTTTGGTGGATTAGGTTTTATAAACTGTTTGGAAAATGCATATCAATGTGTTACAAGGCATTTTGGAAATATAAGAGTATGACTTCATTTGGAAAATGGTTTTTTTTTATTAACCTGGATATCCAACCAGCTATGCGAGCCGACTAATCCCAGGGTGACCACCTGCTTTGCAGATAGTCTGGAGTCACCGTATTTGAACTTCCGTGGCCACAAGGGGATTTTTATTCCTCCTTGGATTTGAACCTGAGACCTCCTGGTACTTTTGACCTGTAGAGCCAAGCTCAAACCAATCAACCAATGATGGTTTTTTTAGTTAATCATACTTTCTAAGTGTGTGTTTGCGTAAACATTGATTAAATGCATTTTATTGATTTATGTTGGCTTTTATTGAGTAGTCACATATATGTGGGATTAATGAGTTGTTGAGCTTTTGGCTCGGTTTTGACCTAAATGAGTCTTAAGAACATTTGTCCGGGTTTATTCGCGCTATGTCGAGCTTTGGAATTATATGTGGTTATGGCATATTTATTTGGAATTACATGTTTTAAGTGCATTTGTCATTCAGTTGGAGCCATGCAATTATAAACCGTAATGCAATTGATACATAAGCATAAATGTCGGTTTTATGGAATATGTAAAGGATGAGATTCCCTTGCTATAACTTTGAAAGACATCAACGAGCTTAACTTGGATTAAGGAGATCTCAAGGTAATGACCAGGAAAGGTTGAACTTGGTGACACAAGTGAAAGACTTGGATAAAGTTGAGCTTGTTATTTCATTTAACTAAATACTTGGAAAGGTTTATGTCAATGGTTACTTAACTACAAGTGATGCTCATATAACATTGGCTTGTGGCTCACTTATGTGTTCCGTCACAACAAATGGTAAATCGGATCTCACCCGTCATCTTATGATGTTTTACACCATTCCAAGAGTAAAAATGATCTAATTACACAAAAGAACTTGATTAAAAGTTATGTTTTACGTTTTAATGTTTTATAACTTTATTCTTGGTCGTGTAAGTATTGGATTTTGATTGTGTATAAGTGGGGGTGTTTTAATTAATGGGTTTTCATCAAGAAAACAGTGGGTTTCGGAAAAGATGTCACTTTTATTTGTAATACATTTCGTTTGCGATATGATCTAAATTAACAGTCTTTCGGTTTTACCGTTTTATGACTATAATGAAAAATGGTTGAACTTATTAGACGTTAAGTCCAATCCTTTTTATTTGTCGGCATCTGCAATAAGGTCTTTTTTGGGATTTGGTAGTAGCGACACTGTGAAAAGTTGAGTACTAGTTAGATGCACGAGAAAGATCTAACTAATGATTGATGTCTTTCAACTATTTGGAGATAGCGACTGTTATTGGTTTTAGTAATACACGACTTGGCCTAGTCTTGATGTAATGGTTGGTTTGTCAATTATTGATGCTAAATGTAGATTCACCATTCGGGATAATTCAAGTATTGATTTATAGAAAACAAATTATCATTTATTTGATATAGCATCGAAAATTTTAAATTAATCACTCTTTCCAAATTTGAGGGTGTTATAATCTCCAACAGCTATGTTATATTTTAACTCTGTTTTCCAAGCTTAGAGATTTCTCCATTTTCTTTTTTTCTTCTCTCTATTTTACAGAAGAGTTTAGCATAGCTGTTGGAACAAATTTTTTCCAGATTTTTAGAATTTCTAAAAACACATAATTTTTTTTCGGTATAAATTGTTTATCCAAACACTCAAAAATGTTTATTACCGGTGTCACACCAGAATAAGTTTGTAAAACAAAAGATCAACCCTTTACCGTTGTTGATTAATTATTCAATTTCTCACAACACATTTATTTAATAAACTAAACTTTGGGTTTTTATTTTTTTCTTAAATTAAATTGATAGAAAAAAATGGCCAAGTGGAAAATAAATAAAAATTAACTCCATACTCCCTCTATATATTATATTATTGTATCTATTTTTATTATTTTTTATTATCTGTTTCATTTAAATTCTATAATTCTCTTTAAATAATTAAATTATTTGTCATTTAATATTTTTTGTCATATGTTTTATTGATGTGTGAGGACAATTGAACAATCATTTATTGATGATTGTGGAAAACTGATGAGTGAATATATATATATATATATACATATATATATATGTATATGTATACTATATTATAAAGTATTTGACAAAAAATCTTAAAAACGATTTTTTATGCACGAAGTACTGTTTATTGATACATATTACTTAAATTTAAGATTACAAGTAAATTGTGCATATGTACAACTTATTAAAGCTCCATACTTGAATTCGTCTAACTAACTGCAGATAAACATACTCAAATATTAAATAAACATCTCATTTTAAATATAAAAAATCTAAAATATAATTAGGATAATCATTGATAACTAACAGAAACTTAGTTATTATCTTTATAAAAAATTAATTCTTATAACTAACCGCAGATAAACATAATCAAATTTAGGAAAAACATATCATTTTAAATATAAATATCAATATATTTTTTTACAAATTTTTATGATATCTTCGAATTTATTTTTATTTAAAAGTAAAAACATTATCTTTATCAAAACCACATAAACCGTATTATATATCAACAAAGACAAGATAAAACGAAATTAAAATAAAGATGTATCTCGCTGCATTGCGCGAGTACACTTCTAGTTATATTATAAAGCATTTGATAAAAACTCTTAAAAATCATTTTTTATGCATGAAATACTGTTTATTGATGCATATTAGTTAACATTCAAGATTATAAATAATTTTGCATAAGTACAACTTATTAAAGCTCCATTTTGAAATTCGTATAACTAACTGTAGGTAAACATAATCAAATACAAGATAAACATTCATTTTAAATATAAAAAATCTAAATTATAATTAAGATGATCATTGAGTTCTAACAGAACGTTCAATTATTATATTTATAAAAAATTATATTATTAAATCAAAAATAAATTACTTTGTTATTAAACTTAAATTAACGTATAACAAAAAATTGAATTAAAGAAGTTACACCCAAAAAAGGAGAATTAATAATAGTTAATTTGATACTAATATAGATTTATTTTTTTTAAATTTTTATGCTATCTTCATATTTATATTTCATTTAAAAATAAAAACATTATTGTTTTCATAAAACCACATAAAATCGTATTATATCGATAGAGAAAAATAAAAACTAAACATTAAAATAAAATTTTATTTCGCTGCATTGCGCAAGTACCCTTATAGTATATATTTATACTACCTTATAAACCAGATTTATCAAAAGTCTTAAAAACAAATTTTAATGCACAAAGTACTATACATTTATGCACACAGTTTTAAAAACAACTCATAATGTATTAAGTACTACTACTTTATGCATTCAGTCTTATAATCTCTTAATCTAAAGTTAAAATAACATATAGTGCAAGTTACCAATGCAAATTATTACCTTTTCTTTTCATGTTCCTAAGATACTTTTGACACGTTTCACTAATGTTTTAACCCTCTCATACCTCTATGTCTTCTCCCCATCTTTCGATGTGAGATTCAAACTGATATTCACCATGAGTTATTAAAAGTTCTAATCATTCATCTCCCATTCAATTGCTCTAGAACTCTCGGTCTCGATCTCAATCTCTTGATTCTTTGCTCTTGATGTAAATCGAACACATTTGTGGAGTCGTTTAAATATGTTGGATTTTAAATATATTGAATTTTAAAMTRTCATACAATTTTTTTCATCGATAAATTGTAATTGGAACCATAACTCTTATTTATTCAAATTGTATTAATATGTAAAGACCAAGTGTAAC
>NC_037529.1:59803183-59804167 GCF_001531365.2 Cynara cardunculus var. scolymus | reverse complement strand
GTTGCATTGGTTGTACAAATGCGATGAGTTGTATTTGAAACAAACTTTCTATATATATATATATATTTATATATATATATAGAGAGAGAGAGAGAGAGAGTAGATTTACAAGATACGACATTATTAATTAGATGTTATAATTGGGTTCATAAATCTACATGTTATGCATCAAATGGCAAAAAGTAAATGATAAAAAGATTTATGTGGTCGAGTTTACATTCACAGGCACGAGAAAATTCTTGTTTGTTGTTGATGAAACCAAACACAAATTTATAAAGAAAAACTTAAACGAATTTTCTAATCAATCCGATTCAATCCAATGCGAAATAACTCAAAGTCTTAACCCGCTGTCTAATCGAGTTGTAAAATCTTCAAACCTTAGGTATTTGGTTACTTTTATTTGAACCCAACCCAACTCAACTCGATGAAACCAATATCCTTTTATTTGTTGGATTTAATATGATTGTTGAGTCTCTGTTAATATGTACATCAGACGATTACACCATAATGTACCTTCTTCATATACATATTTATTCAATCTATTCTTCATCTATATATAACTCATTTGTATATATGCTCAATAATTGTGAACATAGAGAGAGAGAGAGAGAGAGAAGTGAGTTATTATGAAACCTTTTACATTCCTACAATCTTTGCAACCAAATTTAGGAGTGTTCATTTTATCATCAATGGTTGTTATTTGATTGGTTGTAACTACCCTTAATTAAGAAAAACCAAAAAAGAAAATAAAAGATGGATGGTGGATAGGTAGGTTGTATAATCTAGAGGGATTGCATTTTAACGCTTCCCCCCCCCCTCTCTCTCTCTCCCTCTCTCTCTCCCTCTCTCTCTCTATATATATATATATATATATATATATATAGTTGGGTTCACGTGAGACCAGACTGTTTTCGTGAGACCCATGAGACCACATTTTTATATTTGAAACATACATATATATATATGTATATGTATACTATATTA
>NC_037529.1:59797975-59803083 GCF_001531365.2 Cynara cardunculus var. scolymus | reverse complement strand
TGAGGCCTAATCCCCTCCCCTTTTTCTCTTCTCTGCTTTTTCTTTAGTGGATGGGACAAGGTAGGGTCATAAGACCATAGACCCCCCCTCCCTTTATATAATATATATATATATAATATACTCTTTTTAAAAGATACAAAAATACAGGTGTTACAATCCTCCCCACCTTAGATTAAATTTCGTCCTCGAAATTTTAATTCAMGCGAATAGGTGARGGTAACGCCTCGTCAAGTCCTCTTCAACCAAACCACTAAGATTGCATGCAGATAAAACTGCAGTAAATGTAATATATGTTGGCATGACACCTACTTTTCTCATATCACTGAACAAATGCAATGTTTCGATGCCATAACCATTTGTAGCGTAGTCCATCAACATGGAATTCCAAGAAGCTTCATCAGATTGTATCATGTCGTCAAAGAGTTTTCGACCATCATCAATTAATCCCACATTTGCAATAGAAGTCCACAAGGGCAGTAGGAACAACTTCATCAGATTCAAGACCAATAGCAATAGTTTTGGCATACAATTGAACTTCCCAAGACTGGATCAAAGAACCAATATGTGTTTTGTGTTCTAATATGGGCATATCAAAACCATTTCAAACTCCAAAGTGTTTATCACACTTTTCTCTCTATCGACTACTTCACAAATTACTGCTTAATTAATCCTGGAATCACATAACTGGATCCTCGTCGAGTATCAAGTTGAGCTAATTTGTGAAAATAAGTCATGGTCAACTTCAAAAAAAAAGACTCGAAGATATATCATATAATATAGCGTGTTGCCTTGCCAATAGCACTGACAAGTTCCCGATAATACAATACTTGTCTTCTAATGCATCTACTAGACTATAAGCAAATCATGTTTTGCTTGTAGTTATCCTCACATCATTTGCACATGGATAATCTCCGAATTATCAATTTGATTATATATTTCCAGTACCTTCAATTTATGAACTTGATTCGCCGTATATGCATCTGATCTTATAATTTTGTAATCTTATGCATGTGAAGATCCCAAAATTTCATTGATCAAGTATACTTACAATGTTACATTCTCCACGAAATACAACTTTTTCATTCCAAGTCTAGTCAATCCTCCATGTAGTGTTATTAGCTTCAAGTTAAGCTTGATCATATGTCTCTTTTAAATTTCCATATAATGCCTTAAACATTTTCTATTAAAGTAGAAAGACTCTGATCATCCTTGAATTTTACCTTAGCTCCAAGTATGTTCTATCTTCAAAGAATTTATTACACCCCTAATATTGCTAACATCCAATGCCTACTTGCTAGTGTCATCGATAACCTTAATTCCATCAATATTAATACACCAACTTGTCCCATAGCATCATGGCTTAGTTATTACTAACACATCCTATGAAAACTGGAGTATCCTTACATACTACTAATGAATTAGTGAAAAACATCCTAGTTCATATGTAATCATGTACTCATGATTAGCATAGTACTTTTGAGCAGCGTTTCCTTGATTTCATCAACATTTGATTTGACATAACATTATGGCCTTGAACATCCAACCCATTACACTCTTAATATCTCAGCCTCAAATTCCTTAATCAAATACATATTGAAATACCTATCTCACTTTGAAATTCCCATACTACGCCTTAAACACCTACTAATTCTCGGTCATGTATTTACTTCATTTCAGTACTAATAATTTTCAATCCTTGAACAATTTGATCACAACTTCTCGATCTTTTAAACCTTCGAAATATGTTAGCTCCTCATATTTGCATTTAAAACTATTCTACAATAGTCCAAGCATAGTGGCGAAATCCCCAAATTTCCATTAATCATGAACGATTAAAGTACGATATTTGATCAGTCAACAAACAATAATCCTATAATCCTCTAATTTTGTTTTCACATTTAAACTTGAGTTCTTATGCCTTTTCTTTTCTCTAAAACATTAAGATCATCCAACCCATTTCATTGCTCTTAGCTTCGAGTTACTTACTTAACCAATACTCAAAGTAATGTACTGTAGGAGACTCTCGATCACCCTCAATTTTAGCTTAGATCCAAGTTCGTTGCATTAATTTGATCACAACTTCCCAATCATACTTCAAACCTCCAATTATAGAACGATTGCCTCTTCAATTATAAATAGTTCCTTGCATCCGCATCTGATCTTATGTTAACGGTCATGAACATTTAAAATATTATATTATACCATTCAACCAACACCTTCCTCTAAATCCTACCTTCACATTCAAACTCATATTTCATACTTGTTTTTATTTAAATTCATTAGGATCCATCCTGTAATCCCGCATGGTTTGTACTCAAGATTCACAAAAATACTTTCATACATAAATGTACTTTATATACTATACTCTTTAACATCTCTAACATCCAATTCCAACTCATAACGTCATTGATTTAGCCGGCATTTGATCTGCCATGAACATCTACCTCAAATACTTGATCATGATCCAACAATCTCCTCTATATCCTGCTTTTAACATTCAAACTTGAGATTGTCCCTAAGACATTTAGATTGTCCAAAAAATCCCTAAGACATTTAGATTGTCCAAAAAAAAAATCGTAAAAGTCCATCTTATTTCACACACGGAAATCGTTTAAGCCAATAATATTTCAATGCCACCATAACCTGACCATTCCATATTTTCTCTCTGTGACCGTGTGACATATACTTCCTGAAGTACTATTTAGTCATCTTCCCTAGATTCAACACATGCAACCTTAATTGACATAGTTGGGTCCTCATCAAAAGTCACCTGCGACCTTTTAACATTTAAAAGAAAAGGTTGTAGCATATTTCCAAAACTAAAACACTCTTCTCCATAAGGTAAACCTCTAAATTATTAGGTAATTCATCACCTCCAAATCTTATAGTACTATTTAGTCAATTGTCCACACATTGCCATCTTACCATCATTTTTATCTTCTAATACCAGGTCACCAAGTTAACTCATTTCACTATTACAGGTAGTAGTTTTTCATCTTTAAAATTTGTCCATTCTTACATAATGATCAAAACGCGCAATGTCGGCACCAACTTGATCATCATGGTCACCCTATTCCATAATCTTTTCGCTCTTAAATTGTCATTTTGAGCATAAAAGAAGTTAACATTACTTAATGCTCAAACATCCAATATTATTACGACAATCAATACTCTTATCAGCCTTCTTTGATCAATGCACAACCTTCACAATCTAGATCAAAGAAACAAGACTTCATCCCACATGCTTAAGCAAAAACTATTTAAATGTCACCATTTCTCACGCCTATCATACATTCCCCCATCATGAATTCTTATTGAACTATTGTTTTAATCATTTTTCCTTGATTATATAGATGCATCCGTATTTGGCCCGCCAACTTATACTCAACATGTCAGTACCCTCTAAATCTTATATAGGTGATCATTAACCCACTTTTTTTTTTCTTTTATCGCTACACATCTAATACGTAATCCCCTTTTTGCAATTTAGTTTACGTCATCTAAACAATTTGGATCAAATAGGATAGGAAGAACACAAGACTAACATAATACGAACTGACACATTCATAATTCCTTGTAATAACAGTGAGTTTAAGCACGCTTATGTAACAACGTATTCAAAATAGCATTAGCTAAGTGAAATTTTGAATAGGTTATACATAAGTATCCTCAACACCATTGTTACAATTCATGAATCATGTGATTGCTGACTCCAAGGCTCTCCTATCATAAAAGTTTCTACCCACATCTCACTATTAACACTTACAGTCTCGGTTTAAGTCTAGGCGTCTTAATTCCTTACCTAGTTTGCTTAAACTATTGCTCTGATACCAACTTGTAACTCCCCAAAATTTATAAAGCAAGCGGAAACTGGGATCTAATGAAAATTGACCAACACGGGGAAAAGGAACAGCGTTAACAAAACAAATGGAAAGGCATTAACTTACAATCTATTAATCTAANAACTGGGATCTAATGAAAATTGACCAACACGGGGAAAAGGAACAGCGTTAACAAAACAAATGGAAAGGCATTAACTTACAATCTATTAATCTAAACAATTTTATGCCTAGTTTAAGGATGAGTGTTACTATTGCCTCCAACAAAATGGCGAATAGATCATTAATTCAATGTTCCAAAATACCAAAGCCTTAGTCATACAAGAAGCCCCATTATCGAGGCSACGCTCCCCTCGACCCATTTCATGTCCCTCCGCTAAAAGAACCTGACAACGCGCCATTTCAAAAGAGAGTGTTAGGCTTACGCCTAGTGAGTTCAATCAATAACATAAAGGTAACTATAAGACCTTTATATGAATGTATATATATATATATATATATATATATATATTTATAGATGATTGACGTAAATTTAAACGATATAAGAAAAAAAAATAGTTAAACCAAAACATCTCGCGGAGGAGTCAAAACATCCGAAGATGACGGGGGAGACCCGATTTATCATTAATTATGACGGAACACAAAGTAAGTCATAGATCAACGTTATAGAGTATCACTTACCGGTATAAAACCATCGACATCAACCTAAACAGTCATGTAGTCGGTCGTGATCATAAGCTCTTTATCTCGGAAATTACATAATAATCATAATGCCTATTTCTGAGTGGGTGTGAGAAGGCGGTTTGGAATTTACATAATGATCACAATGTCTAATTCCAACTTACACCGACCTTCACACGAAACAAATAAAATGACTATGCACACCTTTAGGTTCAATACATTCCAGTTCGGTACCTAAGTACAGTGCCAAAAGCACCTTAGTGTTCACATTAACAGGGTGATTTCGAGTGTGTCCAAGCTCAAGTGAGATAAACTAAGGGCATGAGTGTTTTAGAGCTAAAAGGCCATCCACAACCTCTATGAGTATTTTACCATGTGATTGAACCTCTCTATACCAACTCAATCTATTATCAAGTACAGAATTTACTTGTTTCAACCGTTTAACCCAAAACCTCCATTTCCACTAAGTAGGTAAACGTAAGAATTTATAGCACAATGTAACTAAGGTGTTTCGTATCTACAGTATAAGGTTTCGATTAGGGAAAATTAAGTTGAACTCACCTGTAGGATTCAGAAGAAATCCCAAAA
>NC_037529.1:59752229-59797035 GCF_001531365.2 Cynara cardunculus var. scolymus | reverse complement strand
TGAGGCCTAATCCCCTCCCCTTTTTCTCTTCTCTGCTTTTTCTTTAGTGGATGGGACAAGGTAGGGTCATAAGACCATAGACCCCCCCTCCCTTTGTATAATATATATATATATATATATATAATATACTCTTTTTAAAAGACACAAAAATACAGGTGTTACAAAAGTCTTACGCTGTAAACGGTCTAAAGTTTTAATTTAACCATTATTTTTGGAGTGCTTTTGGAGAATCTGTTTTAGATTACGTAACATTTCTCATGGTAAAAATATGGTGTTACAATCTTGACCTCACTTCAACTAGTCTTCGATTTTGTTGAAGGCATTTTGCTCTTGGAGTAATACATGTATTTATAAAACTTTTATAAGTAAAAATCCTACATTTGTCTATATCCGATAAGTAAGCTACAAATCGGACTTTACTGGCTATAAACTATTTATGAAGTATACATCGGATGTAAACTAATAGTTGGTGCATGCATGAACCTTTATCCGATGGATGACTCATTCAGTTCAAATTTTCTTGGAAGTTTTGATGAAGGCCAACTATAGAGAGAGACACATTTGATAAGGTTATATGTCCAGGACTAATAAATAGATCGGATGATATCAATTGAGGTGTTTTATCTGATGAGTCAAGTACATCAAATAAATACCTTGTAAAGCATAGAAAAACATGTTCTTTTCTAAGTGTTTGATCGGATGTCTATTAGTATTATATACAATTCTAATGGTTGAGATCAACAATATGCAAGGCGACTCCTTGAGGATCTCTCATGCCCAATAACTCTGGATTCAACTTAAAACCGTGAGGGTTATTGGTAGTCCACTCCTTGAGCCTTATAAAGAGCTCACAAATCCCGTTTTCTATCCATATGGGATGAGTTATTACAAACTCTGCCATTGAAAGTCTTGACGTCTTCATCAGATTTTTCCTCCTTATAGTCGGCGATGTGAGATTCGTCTAAGACGTTACAAGCACCCCCCCCCCCTTCAAGGACTCATCATTCTTGATGAGGTGTGCCCCACCATTCCAATAGGATAAGGATCGACTCTAATACCATTTGTAACACACCAAAGTCCAGAGCAACAGAATAGCCCAATAACTTCGAATTCAACTTAAAGTCATGGTGAAGTTATTCGTAGCTCATAACTTGAGCCTTACAAGGAGCTCATAAATCACAATTTTTATCCATGTGGGACGAGATGTTATGAACCAAATTCAAGTTTCTAAAGTCTAAGAAAAAAATATGTGGAAAATTACAAATGTTAGGGACTAAAATGGAACTTTAGTCTAATTTGAATATTGGGGCGTCGTTAGAGTTGTAAGAAAATAGTCCATATTGAATAGTGGCTTTATATATGGTAATGTGATACTCCATCGTTTAAAATTAGTATCTACATTTCTGCTTATATTTGTCCCAAAATAATTTTCTTGTTTCAAAAATAGATAACTAAATTTCCAAATCTACCCTAATTAATGCTCACATATTTAAGAGTTATTAAAATAGATAAGTTAACTAAAAAATGTAACAATACAAAAATAAACAGGAACATATGTTTTTTGTCCAAACACTGTAAATCTTATAAGAACCTGTAAAAGAACCTTCATCGTGAATGCTCTTTATCAATGGCTTAGATTTGTCTGGTAGAGGTGTTTATCGGTTCATAATGGATTTGAGAGGAATTTATGCAGTTCAATCATCCGTTGGTTGTTGAACGTTGACAACATATATGCATTGTTTTACAATGGTATAACACTCATTTCTTACCTTTTAACTATCTTGCTTTCTTTTTGTATCCCAAATTTGAGTCTTTTATTATCTTATTTTTTTTCTTTATTATTTTATAGAGCTAAGATTGTGATTAATCTGTAATGACGTTATCGAGTGTTGATTTCATCTTTTAGGCAGGATGTGTGTGTTGTGTGATATGTCATTGTTGTAACACCAAGCAAATTACTTGAAAACGAAGGCAAAAAACATGAACATAAAGGGGAAGCCCAGATGAATCTCACATTTTCAAGGCCCTTTGCAGATTTTTAAGTTTTAGTGCATCTTTTGTCTTCAAATGGTTTGTCAAGCTTGACTTTGTGTACTGAACATTATGCTTGAACTTTCAGTGTACTCCCCTGGGTTGAAGTTTATTAAGGGGCCGTTTATCCAATTACTTATTCGGTAAGCGCTTACCGATATGAGTCAACACTATGATTTATTTTGATGCATAAGATTTTAGTATATTAAAACATATCGAGTGCAGCAATTTATATGGGTAAGCGCTTACTTGGGTAAGAGTCGTCAACCTCACTTACCGTGTATGACTCTCCATCCTTCTTATCGCTCTTACCAGGTAAGATTCTTGACCCTTCTCATGTTCATCCGATGAAAAATTTATCCGGTAAACACTTACTTCTCATGTTCATCCGATGAAAAATTTATCCGGTAAACACTTACGAAGTAAGTGCTTAGTAAACGGCCCCTAAGCTTTAATTTAATTAGTTTCATATTTCAGTAGTTTAGTTTTGTATCTCTTTCAATTTATTGCGGTTTAAGTATTACTTTTGTAACTTACATTCTTTCATGCCTGCTCATGTATGACATGATTCGTATCTGATCATAGAAAAGATTCTCTTCAAGCGAACCAACCTATCATCTGTATGGGCTTACGTTTTTAATCAGTTGTCTTGCATTGCTGCAACGTTCATTGTTGCACATTACAGTTTTATCTTTTATGACTTTAACTTTTGTCTCCTTTTACTTTATGTTCCATTCAGCTATGAGTAGTTAGAATATTTGGGTTTGGGTGTGAGAAATGGTGAGATAACAAAGCAAAGGAAGGCAGTATATCGTTTCTCAATAAGTATGTTCCACCTTTCATTTGAGTTTATAAACAAAAGAAAATACTTTTTGACAAGTTGATCACTTGGTAAAGTGATAAAGTCTAGTGGACTTAGAGATAACTCATTTAAAACCAAAAGTTAAGTTACAAAAGTGTAAAAACTTGTAGAGGTTACTTTTTAGCAATGAGAAGGAAAATTAACTTGTGAAGATTGTAAAAGTTTATGAAAACTGTATTTTTTTCAATGTTAAAGCTGAGAATAGAAGTTGTTTTTTCAGTGATCAAACCGGAAAAAGTAAAAGCTAGAATAAATTACACTTTTGGTCCCTATGATTGTCACTCACTGTCAAGTCTTCTTCCTATTTTAAACTAATTACAATTTTGGTCATTGTATTTATCATTTTATTTCACTTTTGGTCCCTCTAGTTAACTCGTTAAAAAACTCCATTAACTTAAAGGCTTTTTGGTCATTTATTCTTTTTGGTGTTTTTCCCATTCCATTTTATTTAAAAAATATATTTTTACTCTTTTTGTCTTTTCTCATTAATGAAACCCTACAAATTATAACCTACACCTACCCCACCCCTCCGACTTTGATCCCCCTTAGATCACCGATCAAACAATCCCTCATCACCGATCAAACGATCCATCAACTCAATCATGAAAAATAAAACAAAACCGAAGTGTTGAGAGAGAAGTTGTATTTATATGGGTTCAGTGAAAAAAAAAACAAAAACTGATAAAATACATGTTTGGGAATCGTTTAGGACCTAGATTAACGGGAAAATCACAACAAAAAGGCCATTTTGGGATATGTTGAGAAACTGGCTACTGGGTTGGATTTGAGTTATGCTGGAATGGAAGAATCCCCGTCGTGAAAGGGGAGGAATAACAATTAAATGCCGAAGTTTTAATTATACATAACATAAAGTAATATAATAATATTATTATATATTGATTTAATTTTTTAATTAAAAATAAAAGCAATGATAAAAAAAATAAAAAACTAATATACCCGAGTTAACGGACTAACTTAATAGAAGTTAGTCAAATGGAGCAAATTCAGAACAAAATGAAAACCATAGAAATCAAATGTGTAATTTACTGTAAAAGAGGTAGCAAATTGAAACAAAAGGAAAACTTCAGGGATCAAAAGTGTAATTTACAAAACTTATTTATTTATATAAAAAGGTTCCATTGCCGGGAATCGAACCCGGGTCTCCTGGGTGAAAGCCAGATATCCTAACCGCTGGACGACAATGGAACTTCATATCATCAAATCCAATCATATATATATATATATATAATAATAATAATAATAATATAATACACATCATATTCCATGGCTTTTGACCGTAAACAATTTCTTTCTGTTTTTTTTTATGATTATAATATTAATTTATCTTTTTTTCCTGTATTTTATTTCTTACAAAGTATTATATATCTGATAGATGAGCAATAACTAAAAAACGAATCGAACGTTCAACGAATCGTTCGTGAACTTTTCGGTAGGAAGTTCGTTTATTTAATAAATGAACGAGCATGAATAATTTTTTTTGTTCATTTAGTTAAACGAACAAACATGAACAAAAGTCTTGTTCGTTTATGTTCGTTCGTTTAAACATTAAATTTAATATATAATATTTTATTTATTTAGTTTGAATTTAAATATTATTTATTTAAGTTTTAACGTTTTAGTTATTATTTAGATTTTATTTTATTTGAAGTTTTTACCTTTTCACTTTCCTCCCAAAACCTTAGCCTCCAGATAATTGGTGCGTAATAGTTAATTGGATGACAAGTAATGGTGTTCGTTTGTTTATGTTCGTTTAGGCCTGTTCGTTTAAGTATGTTTGTTTAGCATGTTAACGAACAAACATAAACGAACACGAACAGTACTGATTTCTAAACGAACGAACGCGAACACAAAGGTTTTCGTTCGTTTACTGTTCGTGTTTGTTCATTTGTTCGATTAAATTAAACGAACGAACATGAACAAGCCTCTGTTCGTGTTCGTTCGATTCATTTACAACCCTAAAACCATCTACAAAACAATCTATAAAATTATGAGCCATTTTTCAACCATTTTGATATTAGAATTATACGATGGTATTATTGAGAACCTGAAAAAACGCAATTTATGTATAAAAATGACCCGATTTCAGTTAAATTTTACTTTATAAAACATACATAATTTTAAAACAATTATTTCAAATTCTATACTTTTAACGACACACTATCATTGTTGAGTAGATTCAATTACAACCACGCCTAGAAATGTGCATGTGGTTTCAAAAGTTAGATTACAAAACACTTAACTTTTAAAATACTTCAAACATCATAACGATTCAAAATAAAATTATTATCGCTGATTAATTATATTTATAACAATAAATGTTGTAAGATAAAATGGGGTTCGGACCTTGAGGTCTCTTGACGTCAAAGCCTACTTTTAACGAACAAACATAGAATTGCATGGTTACGCGTGCAAGTCTTTGTACGTTCGTCAGTGCTTCCCGCGGCCTTAGTCGCGAGGATACCTGCGTAACATTCTAGAATACGAAACAATAACTTGCGGGACTAGAGCCGCAAACTTAAGTCGCGGGCGGCCCCTACACTTTTTGGAAACCGGTTTAACTGTTGATTTAACCGTCAAAACTATATATAGATTTAGTTTTTCCTCTGGAATTCTGTGGATTCATTCTTTCCCTCATTTTTCATGGTTTCTCTCTCAAATATTGATCCATGAACACACAAGGAAACTCGACGGATTTGAGTTCCCATACAAGAACTCGAATAAATAATTGAATCCTCTAAGCAGACGCTCGATACTACTTCACGAGCGGGGGCGAAATTCAGACTTCTATCTAATTGTTCATCAATCGTCGATTTCAAGTTAGCATTTCTCCGATCTTGATAAGTATTTCGAAATATTGCATACATATATACTTGCACGTTTTTCTCTATTTTGTTTCATCATTACACACAAATTTCACATATATGTGTACTCGTATTTGTAAATTTTTGTTTCGGTAACCTTGGTTCTAACAACATTTAAAACCAGATATAATTCCGAGTAATCAACTTTTTGTCCAATTAATAAATGTGTTAGAGGTTATACTTTCCAAAACAATTATTCTAGTGACCAAGTGAGCGACAGTAACAGACCAACAGTCATAAACTAGTCAAAAGCTCATAATATAGATATAACCAAACATATTACAAACCAACAAACAGACTCTAAAACCAGATATAAATCCGAGTGGATCCGTGATTCGTTTACTTACGCTATATAACACCAACAAAACCACCAAAGACTCGTGGCACAGATATAACCAACTTACAACAAACACAACAGATATCGAATCTATAAAATCCGAACTTATTGTTATCGATATCAGCTTAAGAAGCAGATACTTGAATCTTCATGCCAGAAGCACAATGACCAGGAAGAGTGCAAATGAAGTTGTTAAGCCCCTTGACAAGCCTAATTCTGTCTTTTCCACTTGTGTACACCTTTGCATTTCTTGGGGTGGTGCTACACCCATTGTACCCTGCCTTGTTCACTACCACCACATTATGAGCTCCCTTTTGGTAGTTGAATACTATATGAAATAAAAACTGAGTCAATAAGCCACAGCTTATTCCAATAAGAGAGCTTAATAAAATAAAAACGAAATTTGTTTTAGTTTCTATTTATTGTAACATATGTTCGTTTTAAACAATACTAGAAGGGTACTTGCGTAATACATCGAGATACATCTTGATTTTAATATTTTATTTTATTCTTTATTTCAGTCGATGTTATAGGATGGTCTTATGTGATTTTGAAAAAGCGATGATGTTTTTATTTTTGAATAAGATATAAACTTGAAGATATCATAAAAATTTGACAAAAATATATCGATATTAATATCAAATTAACTATTTAAAATTCCTATTTTTTGTGTAATTTTTTACTTCAATTTTTTTTATTTTAATTTAATTTAGGTTCAATAACGAAGTAATTTATATTTGGTTTAACAATATAATTTTCTTATAAAAATAACAATTAATTATTTTGTTATAACTCGACAATTATCCTAATTGTATTTTAGATTTTTTATATTTTAAAATGAGATGTTTGTTCTCTATTTGATTATGTTTATCCGCAATTAATTACACGAATTCAAACATGGAGCTTTAATAAGTTGTACTTATGCATAATTTACTTATAATCTTGAATTTTAAGTAATATGCATCAATATGCAGTACTTCATGCATAAAAAATAGTTTTTAAGAGTTTATGTCAAATGCTTTATAATATAGTATAGATTATAAAGTTTAATTTTTTTTATTTTATGTCTATTTTAACTGATAACCTGTGTAACTTGCTAATCATGTAACATTCAGTGACGTAGATACCAAGTTTATTGTGCCTTTTCATGATCCTTTCATAAAGATTCGGAGGGTCACCGGTCACGATATGTACAAAATTCAAAATTTTAAAAACTTTGTTACGGAACGACACTACAATGACTTAATGAGCACTAAACAAACTTTTGTTGTGTTTTGGTGCGTTTTGGTCTGAAATGAAAATACGTGAAATTGTAAGGAAGGATACCAAGAACGTCGCCGGCCTTGAAGTTCTTGCCTTTGGGCCAACCGGAGAGGTTAAAGGTCCAACCGCCACGGCCACCAACGACATAAATGGCGGCCTGAGCCACCTCGCAATGAAGCGCCACCGCCAGAAGGCAGAGGACCGCCGCCGCCACCGTTGCACTGCCTCTTCTCCCAGCCATGGAAAGTCTTTGGTGTTTTTTGATGTGTTTTTGTCTTTTGTTTGTGGGATGTTAGGATGGATGTACACACCCTATTTATAGCAAAAGTTTCACTCCATTTATTTAAATAAAAAAAAACATTTCTTTTATTTAATTACTGTTATTGCTTATTTGAAACAATTTATGTTTTTTTATAGAACTCCTTATTAACTTATTATAAATTAGAATGATTTAACTTCTTCAAAAACTCCTTATTATCGGTTTAACACTGGTATAAGTTGTTTATCCAAACACTTAAAAGTGTTTATTACCGCTGCCACACCGGAATAAGTCAATAAGATGTTTTTATAAGCAATCTCAAACACCCCCTAAGTGTTTAGGTTCAAAATAAAGAAATTTAATACTATCTTTTTATTATTAAGGCTAAAATTGTCATTTTGGTTAATTAAAAAGTGTAATAATTACACATTTTTAAAACTGTATATTCTTTTTATTGTGGATATTTATTTTGGAACAAAAAAAGTACTTGTGGATTCAAAAACTTTTCAAGTGATGACATGGCAATATATTATGAAACAAATGATGATACTGTTAAAGATCATAAAAGATTTATACAGCGTCGATATAGTTTACGGTACAAGACCCCATAGAAGGATTACTAAAAATCGCGTCTGAATAAAATATCATATTTAAGTTTACACAATACCATTAATTACCATATGTTTTATTACGACATTTTTATCTGAATAAAAGCATACTCCCTAAAACATTCCAATCGTGTGATGAATTGGTTGATATCAACAAAACTGGTATGATTGTAGTGAATATAGATATCAAAAATAGTATTTTATATTTAACTTGATGTTATCAGTATTTTTTTTTACTAAACTGTCAGTTTTCTAAGGTCTGGTATTTAATACGATACAGGATCTTGAATTCAATTTTGTAAAAAGATATTATAAATTATATGGAAGGCCTTGTACGTAGTCGAAAGAAACAGGTGTTGGATTAGATATCACGTTTATAAAAAGAATTCATAAATGACGTTTTTTGATTAATAGAGGGAGGTTCAAACAAGAACACTAATCAAATAAGAGAACGCAAAAAACGACTAAACTACACGCAAAATGAAACATGATTTTTCACCAACGGTTAATGCAAGGATGTACGGGCGATGTGGTCCACGACCTCAGGTCGTAGTCAAAGTCGTGTGAATCATGTGTAATTTTACAATGTAATTTTAGAGTAAATTACAAAGTCAAATATAATTCGATTGTTTTTTTATTTAATTATTATTCTCGTGGGAAATTGATTATTAATATTATTATATAAAATAAATATTTCGTCCTTTTTACTCTTTTTAGTAAATTTACGAATCTAACCTTATTACTTGTCATTCGCTCCGGCAATTTCAATATGTAGCCCACACTCCGATGTGTGGGACCCACATATGGTCATTATGTATATATATATCGTATGTATATACGTACATACTAACAAAAATAGTTAATAAGTTGTTGATTAGGTCAAAGGATATGGTCCCAACTCATGAGGGTGTTTTTATATTAAAAACAAGATTTTATCTGATTTAAATGTATGTGACTATAAATCTGTCTATTAAATCATATGAATTTACAAATCAGTTTTTATGTACTGTTTTACATATGAAACATATATAAAAAACCATAAGGGTGGTGGCTGATTGGTTTAAGCTTAGACTCAAAAGTGTCTGGAGATCCCAGGTTTAAATCCAAGAAGAAATAAAAATCTTCTTGTGGTCATGGATGTTCAAATGCGTTGACTTCGGGCTACCCGCAAAGCAGGTGATCATCCTGAAATTAATCGGCTCGCATAGCATGTTGGATATTCAGTTTAATAAAAACAACAACGTGTGCACAATATTATTTTATATTTGAAATGTTTAATATTATTTTGTGTATAAAAAAACAGTCCTAAATGTTTCACATATAAAAAATTATAAATTTTATGAAAATTGATTTATTACATTCAACAAATTATTTAATTTGTACGAATTATAAATTTATAATTTATATAATTTTATTAATATATTTGGAAAACAAATAAAAAATAGACATAAATTTTATAATATAACTGAAAAAAGGTACAAGATTACATGAATAAAACTAGCTAAATATATATTTCATTTATAGATAATCAAATAAATTTATTTACTCATTAAAATAAAATAAAAAACTTTTCAAATAAATTTATTTACTCGTTAAAATAAAATAAAAAGCTTTTATAAAAACTAGAAGCAACAAAAAAATAAACAAAATTAATAAATAATTAAAAAGTTTATAAATTAATTTATTAATATATTTTATAATTATATGTTATATATTTATTACAATAAATAAAAAATAAAAAGACAAAATTGAAGAAATGTTAAAATAAAGATGTGGGTCCCACGTGGTTAAATTTTCCTAGAGTAAATGGGTTTGGTAGGATCCATTACATACAATTTAGATAAAATTCTAATTTTGGTCCCTATGGTTTAGTGAAATCTTTGAAAATGGAACGTAAACTTTGATAATTCTAGAAATCGTCTCTGTGTTCTCATTTTATTCTAAAAGTGGTCTTCCATCAATAACTTCGTTACTTTTCTCTATTAGTGATGGGGGCATTTTTGTCCATTTAGATTTTCCCTCTTTTTTAACCATGCTCATATAAACAATCGATAAACTGAATCTCCCATATCTCCATCTGCATCGATGGCCCCTATTGGAATGCGATAAAAAATCCTTTTACTGCCATCACCGGCTAGTTCAGTTCCCAACAACGACCATCACAAACTAGGTTGTTAGAATTGGACAGTATACCTATTTGAAAAGAGTTAGCCTTATCCCAAAGGGATAATTGGATCTCATCCAACTTTTCTTTGACGTAAGTTACGAGAACCGAAGGTTCCATAGATATTTCCAAAAACCTTCCCTGGTTTCCCAAGGAACATCTCTTCTGGATATCTCAACGCTCCTACTTGAGATACCACGAGGACCAATTTCAATTCTCAGAGGCACGTCCTGTGTGGAGGAGAAAATTGAAGTTATTATTTACAACTATCAAGTAAGTTGAATAAATACACCAGAGTAGCTGAAAATTGCTAAAATTCATTAGAAGAAATATTACACCAGTAACAATGTAGTAGTAACATCGATTCCTTTTGAAATATAGTGTTTTGAATTTTGAAATTCACTTGCATACAGTAGTATATGTGGAACAATACAGATAAGGAAAGTTAGAAAGAATGGTGGATACTTCAATGGGAAAGGATGAAGCTTGCTTGTACTTGAAGATCGGCCTTCTTTGCACTCAAAGTTGTCCCAAAAACCAACCATCAATGTCTGATGCCATGAAGATGTTAAAAGACTGAGATGAGTGTTAACGTAAAAAGATTTGTCAGATCCAGGCTTGCTATTCGAGCTCATGAATTTCAAAACCGCAAAAATAACATATAAGGTACATCATCTAGCGTCTTAGGAAAGCCCGAGGATTCCACAATGTATAGAAATACAACATCATCGCATGCCACTATGACCTTCACATCGATCACTGAGAGATGATCTTGAGGTGCCCCGTTTCTTATTTCCATTTATGGTTAATTATTTTTAAAGAAATTGAGAAAAACACTCGCTATTTAGGATGTAGAAAACTAGAAATGGGCGGTTAACTTGAGGATTCTTAGCGATCAATACCCAGAATCATATAGAAGTTTAAGAAGACCCAGTGATTTTCCTGCCCTGTTAAAGATGAATCCAGGGATGAAGGAGGGTCGGCCTCCCCTACAAGTAGACCAGAATTTGGTGGCCCAAAATTGACTTGGCTTAGCCAAAAGGCCTCTATTACATCTTGACTCACAATTTCCAAGCATTTTTGACCCAACGTCGTCAGGCGGTCCTTGTGCGGGGGGTGCGTCACCAGAAATCGGGTTTGAAGCTCTCATCTTACCAACGAGTTGACAGTTGATGGCTGTTGGTAGTATCTTATAGAAGCTCAAATGTGTTATGTGAGTAAGAAACATCCTAAATAGAGAAATTTTTTGATTGTTTAATGGACCTGGTTAAAAAAAGCGTGGAATCTAAATGGACAAAAATGTCCCTACCACTAAGAAAGAAATTTAATGAAGTTAGTAACAGGGGACCATTTTCAAAACAAAATAAGAACCACATAGACGATTTTCAAAGTTATCAAAATTTAGGTCCCATTTTCACACATTTCATTAAACCGTAGGGGCCAAAATTAGAGTTTACTCAATAACTAAGAAACATATTTCCAAATTCCAAAAAAAGAAATAAAATCATAATATTATAATATTTGGTTAGACACGTGGTTTTATTAAGAAAGAAAAAAGATGAATTAGCATATACTTTCGTCTACTTCAAACTTTTTAATTAATAAAAATATCAGAGTTAACTACAAGGATTATGTTTGATTGGTTTGAACTTGACTTCAAAGGTCAAAAGTATCAGGAGGTCTCAGGTTCAAATCCAAGGAGAAGTAAAAATCCCCTTGTGGCACACAGAGGTTCAAATACGGTGCCTCCGGGTTATCTGCAAAACAGGTGGTCGTCCTGAGATTGGTCAGCTCGCATAGCGGGTTGGATATCCAGGTAAAAAAAAACCAGAGTTGTTCAACAGCTTTCTTTAAAACAGAGAAAACGAACGTCTTTTCTAAGATTTTGCTCCAATAGAATCTTTAAAATAAGAAAACCCGAGAGTATAAAATTTTTCAAATTTAAAGAACTCTCAAAACATTATTATCATGAGAGATAAAATAATTTCTTATTATATTCTCATCGATAAGAAATCTTGATATTAAATACTTACAAGGAAAAAATAATATTATATTACATATTTAAAATATTTTAATAATATAATTAATAATTAATATTGTAATCTCCAAAATAAAAAAGGTCTCTTGAATAAATACGTAATTTTTTGTGAAGATTTTGTGTTTTGATTATCCATTTTAAAGAAAGTTCTAGGAAATCTGTCGGAGCATCAAAGGAGAATATGACCAGAATAAGAAAATATAAGACAATAAAACCATATATGATTTTTCATTGAAATCATATATGATTATGAAAACACTGTCTGTACAAGGGTGTTGTTTGATTGGTTTGAGCTTGACTCCAAAGTACCTGGAGGTCCCAGGTTCAAATCCAAGGAGAAATAAAAATCCGCTTGAGGCCACGAAGGTTCAAATCCAAGGAGAAATAAAAATCCGCTTGAGGCCACGAAGGTTCAAATGCGGTGACTCCGGGCTATCTGTAAAGCAGGTGGTCGTCCTAAGATTAGTCGGCTCACATAGCGGGTTGAATATCCAGGTTAATAAAAAAAATTAAGGTTGCCTGAATATTTTACACATGATTTTAATATAAAATCATATGTGATCTGACCATTTCATGTTTTCTTATTTAATCGTTGTTCTCGTTTGAACCAACTCTGTTTTAATGTAAATCATGAATTAAATAATTTTCGTTACCCCCAAAAATATCATAAAACTTCCGTGTTAATAAATGTTTTAGATCAGATATATGCAATTGAACGTAATTGGTCTAACATCGTATATTAACAATTAGAAGGGTATCCGCGCAATACAGTGTGATACATCTCGATTTTAATGTTTCATTTTATTATTTTTCTCTATCGATGTTATAATACGAATTTATGTGGTGTTAAGAAAACAATAATGTTTTTGTTTTTGAATCAAATATAAATTTGAAGATATCATTAAAATTTAAAAAAATATCGATATTAGTATCAGAATAACTATTAAACTTTTCATTTTTTGTGTAATTTATTTAATTTAATTTTTTTATTATAGTTTAATTTAAGTTTATTAACGAAGTAATTTATTTTTGATTTAATAATATAATTTTTTAGAAAGATAATAATTAAATATTATGTCAGAACTCAACAGTTATCTTAATTATATTTTAGATTTTTATATATTGAAAATGAGATATTTATCTTATATTTGATTATATTTATCTACAGTTAGTTACATGAATTTAAAATGAAACTTTAATAAGTTACACTTATGCACAATCTATTTGTAATCTTAAATTTTAAATAATATACATCAATAAACAATATCTTATACATAAAAAATAATTTTTAATTTTTTTTAATCAAATCCTTTATAATATAATATATATATATATATATATATATATATTATCAGTATCATAATAAACTAGATATCAAAATTAATTTAATGAGTATAATTTTAGAAAAATAAAAATTCCCCATTATTAAATTGGAGCATTAAAGTAGTTTTAATAAATAAATAAAATAAAATAAAATAAAAACTTGAACCACCCACCAACACCAATCCATTATGATCCTTAGGCTCCCATTTCTCATACTTGGACTTTTGTAGGCTCTTTAATTTCTCTGACTCTTTTGACTCACCACCCCACTAGTCAATCATTCACACTTTTTTTTTTCTTGCAATTTTGAGAAATAACCTGCCGGTTTACCCAATTTCTTATTCAATAAGTGGTTATTGATAAGGTAAGAGTCAATACTATAATTTATTTTGATGTGTAAGATTTTAGTATATCAAAATGCAATAATTTATTGGGTAAACGCTTACCTGGGTAAGAGTCGTCATCTTCACTTACCGGGTAAGACTCTCCATCATTCTCATCGTTCTTACCCGGTAAGATTCTTGGCCTTTCTCATGTTCATACGATAAGAAAATTTATTCGGTGAACATTTACCAAGTAAGTGTTTAGTAAACAGCCCCTTACTCTTAAACTCTTCTTTTAACCATTCATCTTCCTATACCCAAATGTCATTACATATGCATATCTTACATCAATCATTTGCGGACCTAGCTAAAAGACAAAAAAAAGATTTAAATTACAGACCTGGTTGTCGCAATTGTGGATCTGGGTCAAATCTGATAATTTTTTTGGTCTTTTAACTGGGTCCACAAGTGATGAACGTGGTACTTGCAGACGTAAGGGTATTTGAGTAAAATTAGAGAGATGAATGGCTAATGTTTATGTGTGAGAAATAGCTATTTGGCCAGTTTCGCTTTAATAAGAATATTGACAAATTTTATTGAGTTCTAATTTAATCATATTAATTTTTTTTTGAGTAAACTACAAATTTGGTTCAGGTGGTTGTCAAAAATAACATTTTTTGTTTTTGTAGTTTTGAAATTACAAGATGACCATCATGGTTTACAAAAAACGTTGAAATTTGGTCCCACTTTTTAATGATCGTTAAAAAATTTCTGTCAAATGAGAGATGTTTTCGTCCTTTTATCACTTTTTCTCGTTCACCCAATAAAAACCGTAGGGACCAAATCATAAAAATCGATTTTGATTGATTAAAAGACAAAAAAGAAGAAGATGAAAGGCCCCTCATATAACGGAATTTTTAACGGTTGTTAGAGCCAGGGATTAAATCTAGATGTTTTTACAAACCATGATGACTATTTTGTAATTTCAAAACTATAAGAACGAAGATGTTAATTTTGACAATAATATAGACCAAATGTGTACTTTATTCTAATTTCTTAGAAATATTTGAAGTTCTAAAAAAAAATTGCACCAAAGTGAAACAAAATTAGCATTTGTTTGTTTATTATATGAAATAGTGAATTAAAATAATCAGTTTTCTAAAGTTGTTATTGAACTTACAAAATTATTGATTTAAAAAGTTTGTTACATTATTTGATTTTCCGTTACGTATAACATTGAGAAAGACAAATTTATAACCACAAGAGTGGTGTCTGATTGGTTTGAACTTGAACTCAAAAAGTTAAAAGTGTCTGGAGGTCACAGGTTTCAAATCCAAAGAGGAATAAAAATCCTCTTGTGACGATGGATGTTCAAATGCGATGACTCCGGACTATCTGTAAAACAGTTGATCATGTTGGAACTAATATGCTTGCATAACGAATTAGATATTTAGGTTAATAAAAAAATTATTATATTGTGATTCATTTTACACAAAAGTTTAAGTTATGATGGCATAAATTGGTTGGGATGGTGAATGTGAGAGTTTTTCAATGGAGGAAGGCCATCTTTTGAATTCAAACAAAGTGAAAGATGGTGTAGACTTAGAATTTTAACAAACAAAAGAAATACATTTTATAATTTTTTATAATATTATAGATGCGTCTCTCTCTCTCTCTCTCTCTGTATGTATATATAAAGGGAGAATCAAACGAGAATGATACATATTTAAAAGAACACGAAAATAGGCGAATCACATGTGATTTTACATTAACATCACATACAAAATCACATGTGATTCAAGCGACCTTGCACCCACAAGTGCCTGGACACTTTTTTTATTTATCATTAATGTAAAATCACATGTGATTTGCACGTGATTTGCTCGTCTTCATGTTCTTTTAAATAAGTACAATTCTCGTTTGATCCTCTCTCTCTCTCTCTCTATATATATATATATATATATATATATATGTGTGTGTGTGTGTGTGTTTCAGTTTTGGTGAGAAGGAGAGATCTCCATCATTAGATGCACATAAGGATAAAATGCACTGAAATGAGATGCATCGATTCAATCCTCTATCAAGCACTATTCATGAGTGAGTTTGAGATTAAAGGTTTAGATCACTTCTTACGCTTTTCATCTTAACTTTCATTCTCACACGATCCTTTGCCTATATACATATGCTCGTTCGGTTTATGCAACCTTAGATTTCAACACAAAAATAGAACTCAACGCAAGTATACGCCTTGAACTACTATCGTCTTGTAACAAGTAATAATGTTATAAGTACCAGATATCGTTCCTACAAAGAAAGCTTTGTAAAGTTCTTCAAAAGTCCAGTCTATAAAAACTAATTTCAGATGACAAATACGAGAGATTTGTTTTATCTAAAAATTGGAAGATTTGATTAGCAAATAAGAAAATATTAGTCGTTAAAAAAAGCACATAATGCAAAGGTTGATTAAGACAAAAAAAAAATAGATGATCCAACATAAAGGTGACATAGTACTCCTGTCACAATTCTATAAAACCACAAGATGATTTTATAGAACTGTTACAGTATCAACTATCGGATCAGATGGACTCCAAGAGTACACACAGACCAACGTGCTGTCAATACGATATCATTTATGTTAGACGTCGTGAATCCTAGCACAACACAGTGTTACCATCCTACACCGTAGGAGTATAGTAGTTGTCAGATATTGAAACTCTTTATAGCCTTCTCCTATTATCTCAGGTTTTCTTATTTATCTTAACTCTGAAAGTTAATGCATTTTCATACATAAAATTAGTTGTCAATTAATTTTAATGTAATCTTCAATGAAATATTAATCACCTGAAACAAATAGTTAGACTATAATGCTAATAAAATACTTCTGTACTTTCACATCGGCTTTGGTCTTAATTTTCTCTTACACCACAAGCTAAGGCGTTTAGCCCATCATCGCTCGGTTTTTTCTCACGAAGGATGTAAAGATTAAAAAATAAATAACTGATGCGAAAAAGTAAATTGCAAAAATAAATTGCGAGAAATTAAAATACTGGAATTTTAATTTAATCTTCAATGAAATATTAATCACATGAAACAAATAGTTCGACTATAATGTATACATACATGCATGCATGCTTACATGCATACATTCATATGCATGCATCCATATATACATACATACATATGTATGTATGTATGTATGTATGTATGTATGTATGTATGTATGTATGTATGTATGTATGTATGTAGCATGCATACATACATACCTATGTACATACGTACGTGCGTACATACATACCTACATAAAGTGGTTAAGAAGGAGATTTTGAAATGGCTTGACGCTGACATTATTTATCTTATAATTAGTAGCTCTTGGGTAAGTCCTGTCCTACATGTGCCTAAAAAGGAGGTGTGACTGTAATAGAAAATGAGAAGAATGAACTAATCCCAACTAGGATAGTGTCAGAATAGAGAATATGCATGGATTATAGGAAGCTCAACAAAGCAACCCATAAAGACCACTGTTGTTAGAAATTTTCTCCAAAATATCAAAATCATCATTATAGGTACCAGAAGTAAAGGCTCCACCTGCAGTAGCATCTAACATTTGTTTAGTAGTGGTATCAAGACCATTGTAAAATATTTCTACCTGTATGCGGTAGGGTATGCCATGATATGTGCATTTCCTTAGTAATTTCTTATACCTCTCTCAAGCATCAGGTTCTGCTTCATCATCCATTTGTCTAAAGAGACAAATTTAATTTCTGAACTTGGCACTCCTGGTTGGGGGAAAATACATTTTTAAAAACTTCTCAGTCATCTCATTCCATGTGGTGATTGAGTCTGGTTGCAAAGAGTTGTACCACACTTTGGCTCTGTCTCTTAATGAAAAAGGAAATAACTTCAGCCTTAAGGCTTCATCAGAAATTCCATTAAGATGGAAAGAGTCAGCGATTTCCATAAAAGATCTAAGATGCAAATGAGGATCCTCAGATGGTAATTCAACATATTGACCATTTATTTGTAACATGTGAAATAAGATGCTTAAATTCAAAGTGGTCACCATCAATAGTGGGCTTACGTATTCCAGGATGTAATTGATTTAACATTGGAATAGTATAGTCCATGATGCCACTAGTCCTTGAATTTGCAAGCCTAATAACCTCCTCCTTAGGATTGGGTATTGGATCAGGTCCGACTTTGAGCCATTTCAGGAGTAGCTAGAATAGGCAACAAATTTCTTTGTACCCTTCTTCTCTTTCTAAAAGTTCTTTCAATATCCAGATCTAACTAAAAAAACAGTCCCGTGAGGTATCTTTGGCATAAACCACTAAAAATGAACACTTGATGGTAGAAAAATCAAATTTTAAGTAACTTAAAGAAAAACTCTTTTTGGCTAAAAATCCCCGGCAACGACGCCAAAAACTTGGTGTAGATGGATCTATACACTCAAAAGGCTATAATGACGAGTAAATCATATAAGTATACATGGCTTACAAGTGTTGTCCAAAGCAAGTAATAATGGTAAGTAATACCAAATATCGTTGCATAGAGATTTAATATGCAAAGAGAGTCACAAAAGTTAACTTTAAAGTGAGATTTCAGAAAAGAGTTTTTGAAAGCAATAAAGCTTTAGAGAGAAAATATATTTGCGAGAGTTGGTAATCAAATACTGAAATAAAATAATAATTAAAAGGTAGTATGGATGCAAGATCAGGTTGGATTTCAGCAACGAAGTGTAATGAATATTGCTATATCAATAGCTCTTTACAACATTACTGGATTGAACGGTCTAGGAAGTGCATATTAGACCATATGTTGGAAGTGCACTTGGTGATGCATCAATCCCAAACTAGTACAAATCTTGCCTTTCTATTCATATAGTTTTGCAACCCATAAGATTACAACGACTATTTATAGCCTCTATAACACAATTAGTAAAATATCTGCGTTGTCTTAATTTTAAGTCCAACTCATCTGAATAAAATAATATGTGTCATTTTATCAAAGATTACAAGATAAAATATTGATACCACTTGTGAATAGTGAAATAAATTGCTATTAATAAGCAAACATCAACTAACACTTGGCGTAATCTCACAACCTTCACTAATACCCATACTAAGGTATTTAGCCTAGCATGACTGAATATAAGTGCTTAAAAATAAATGACATAAATGAAAATAACTGAATGTAAATGACGTAAAAGTAAATTCTGCACATAATAAAGAAAGCTGGAAATGTTGCTGTAACAACTGATAGCAACGAAGAATGCTAGAAAAAGTAACAATGACCCAAAGCTTTGATGAAGCTTTGTTCTAGATGACAATTGTTTCCAAATGTTATATACCAAATTGTTCAAAGGATTATCCTCATATATATACTACCATGAGGGAATCAAAAAGTACTTAGAGGGCAATACCCATTGGTTATTAACCAATGGGTAAAAGAAAGATGCTTTTAAAACAAGAGACTTTATTACAAAAGGTTGAGACATCTTTGCAAGAGCATCTACCAACTAAATCGTTTGCCAACAGTACCATGAGATGTCTTTCTTTAAAACTTTGACTTTTCAAATTATTCAACGAGATTTAGCCAGTTGTGCCAATATTCAGCATCCAATGTTGCAGCAACGTATGCACCTGCTACAACAATGCTTATGTCAGCATTATACTCACTAAACTTATAAGACATTACCATTCCTACATCCTAGCTCCACTAAATGTAAAACCATAAAATAAGACTAAAAGACTCAATATAAGATTGAGAAATGTGTAAAATGAAGTAAATAATGACATAATTGGATGCTAAAGTGTATGTTTTTGCACATACATACATACATACATACATACATACATACATACATACATACATACATACATACATACATACATACATACATACATACATACATACACAACGATGGTATGAGTTTATGGCTTATTCGTGGCTAATCCCTCTCTCATTGGCGACAAATTGTTTTCGTATCAAAATCGTTGCTTATATTCAGTTTTCTAGTAGTGTTTCAGAGCTAGATGAGTGTATCTGATCTAAATTTGAGCTCAAGTAACTTAAAAATATAATAATGAAATTATATTACGATAAAAACAAGATCGATTCAAGCTCGATCCAAAAATATGCACAAATACTTTCACTACAAGTTTGAAACCAATTTTGATAGACCTAACCACAATAAGTTACAACTATAACTTCATTCCAACATAAACTTGCATAAATATAGGTGTAACATTACATGAAGTTGCATAATTAAGGGCCACAACTCTTGAATGATCAGAAAATACTCAACAAGCATTAGCTCTCCCTGAAAAGGAGGTAGAACATCTGGCATGACATAAATAATGAATAAATAGGAGTTAATATCATTCCAATATAGTTAATGTGAATTGATGATGCCGTTGAATCGACCACAAAATACGTTGGTAAAAGAGGAGGATAAATCGCATTAAAAAGAACGAAATTTCCGTTCAATTGTCATTTAGGGAAAAATAATTTCAAAAACCGTTAAAAATCAACCGTCTAAGAAAGGTCTATTCAAGAGTATAATTTGTTAGAGGCATATTTAAAGATCTACATTTTAATAAGATGTATATTTTTTTCAAATTATAAACCGTTAAATGTACATTCTGAAAGTAGATTTTCGAAAACGACTGTTAGGTGATTCTAATGTCATCTATCATTTTGTAGTTGTGTTTTACAAGAGACCAATGGGGTTTGTCGTTAAGCTATAATATGAATTACGAGGTGCGGAGTACACGCTCGCTCGTATAAATTTGCTTAAACCTGAGATTGCCCTAAAGCGGGGGTCAAGGGGTTCACACCCCCTTGGGGGTCTAGAGATAGCGCCTCTTGTGGGATCGAGGGGAACGACCAACGGCCAAGTGATGTTTAGAAGATAAAAGTGTAAAAGGCCAGTGGTTAACTGATGTTAGCTTATAATGGCTAACCTTAGAAAGTTAGCTTCTCAAGGATAACTTCTGAAAACCAACTTTAAAAGACTAAGGGGCTGTTTACCAAATGCTTAATCGGGTAAGTGCTTACCAAGTCATATTACCTTAGCGGATGAATATGGTAAGGATCAAGAATCTTACCTGGTAAGAGCGAGACAAGGACCAAGAGTCTTACCTGGTAAGTGAGGGCGACAATTCTTACCATGGTAAGCACTTACCGGATAAATTGTTGCATGCGATATTATTTTGGTGGCCTAAAATTTTACCTGGTAAGTATATAATAGTGTTAAATTTTATGCGTAACCCAAGGCTTAAATAGGAACGAAATATTACTTACAAAAATGATGTCCTTCACGATCCGTTATATGATTATCTTATTCAACTTTACATAATCACTTTCAGAACGCACATTCAAACACACCGTCAAAACATTTGATCAAACGGGAATAAAGGTAGATCATTGACAAAGAATATGTAGCAAATTGGATCTTAGAATTTGGGATCGAGAGAGGAGAGGGAATGTAGGACACCCGTTAAAAATCCTAGTTGAGTTGTTATAAATTCGTCTGATCATAAGTCTCGAGCTATATTTGTACTGAAATTCAATACAACTCAAGTCAATTACAGGCCTAGACCAAAATAAATTCAATACTGACCTGCAACCAAGGCTCACAACTTCAATGCCAACCAAAACCACCCAACTACGTCGTCTCAAGATTCAAAAACCAAATAGAAAACGTCAACGAATCACCAGGTCTATGATGTCCAGGATCTTCGCTTTTATGATGCAAACGACAAATTTGCAAAATTGTTGTATGATTTCCAAGCAGCCAGATGTGAATCTCTGCGTAACAAGTTTGGAATAAAGAGGCTTCTGGTTGAATTTTGACTTCTGAAACTTCGGGTTAGTCTTCTTTTGAAGATTGGCTCGCAATACTTGCTTTCAACATTTGCACTGCTTCTAGCATGCCATCCTGAAACGAGCAATGTATAGAAGTAGTCAATCTTGTAGCATTTCTAGCTCATGCTTGATAAGAACATGAATGAGATGTGTAAGAATGAAATCAGGACGTATGATGAAACTAATATATAGCGGAAGAAAGGGTAAATTTAAGAACAAGCAATGCGTTAGGCAAAATGTATCATATCGTTCTCCCCTCGAAAAGAAAATCTAAAGAAAGAATGCAAAAAGTAGACAAACTAGAACGGTAGGATAGACAATTCGTATAAGATGTTCCTTTTTATACTATTTTGGCGCTTCAAAAAAGAAAATTTAGAAAATCTACATAGATGTACACTTCATATTTAATCCCAATTTTTGTTTTGCAAGTTGAGGGTCTTCACGGAAACAGCCTTTTTATCCTTGGGGTAGAGGGAAGGTATGCATACATCCTATCTGACCCAATCTCCTGTTGCTGGAGTTGTATTGCATTCCCTCAATATATAAACACAAACAATGAAATAAAATCCTAGAGATAAGGAAAGATTACACAGGGAAATCATATCTACACACTAGGAAACAAATGAAATAATTTACAAAAAATATATTTAGTATCACACCCCGGCAGTCGACATGGGAAGAGTGCAAACGTTGAGACTGGAGTGAAAATCCAAGAAAAGGGAAGATGGTAGGACTTTAGTGAAGGTGTTTGCATATTGTGACGAAGAGGGCACATGTTACATGCGAACCTGGCCGAGAGCAACCTTTTCCCGTACAAGATGTCTGCGATGGTGTTGTGCCGGATTAGAAGATAAGTGCACGGCACTAGCATTTTCACAATAGACGACCGTGGCTTTTCGAAAGGACAATGTAACTCTAGCAGTAAATTCCGAAGCCATGAAGTTTCAGCAACAACATTGGCCACTCCGTGATACTCAGCATCGGAACTGGAGCGGGAGAGAGTGGGTTGCTGTTTAGATGACCAAGAAAGAAGGTTATCTCCTAAGTAAACACAATAACCTGAAGTGGAGCGGCGGGTATCCGGACACCCACCCCAATCTACATCTGAATAGGCTACCGAGTCGGTAGTGGGAGAGGCAGAAAAATGCAACCCACGCTCAGGTTTACCTCAAATGTAGTCATCAACGCTGAGTTTGGCCTTGGTATCAGCTGGCATGTTAACGGGTTTACAAGTGCTCATTTTGGCCCGTTCAAGAAGCGTTTCAGCATATCTCCTTTGATTGAGAAAGAGAGTACCCTTAGATCGACAGACCTCAACCCAAAAAATGAGAAAGTGGTTCCAAATCTGTCATCGGAAACTCCTTACTCAAAAGAGAAATGACATGCCGGACAAAGGCGGTGGATGAAGCAGTGAGCACTATATCATCTACGTACAATAGCATAAAAGTTGTTTCACCCCATGCTTGTATATAAATAAAGAGTTGTCACTCTTACTGCTAGTAAATCGCATCTTGAGCAAGCAAGAAGCAAAACGGTGATACCCCGTGGGGCCTGTTTTAGGCCATACAAAGACTTACAAAGGAGACAAACCTTTTTTGGAGCAGTGAGATCAACAAAACCAGGCGGTTGGTGCATGTACACTGTTTCTTGCAAATCTCCATGAAGAAAGGCATTCTTCACATCAAGCTGATGAATCGGCCAAGAATATGAGAAAGCAAGACTCAAGACTGTACAAATGGTGGCCGGTTTTACCATAGGGCTAAAAGTCTCATCACAGTCCACCCCTATTTGTTGAGATTTTCCATTGACAACAAGGTGACCCTTGTGGCGTTGTAAGGTGCCATCAGAGTTGAACTTGTGTTTAAACAACCACATACAGCGGATCACATTGACACCCGGGGGTGATCAACTAAAACCCATGTACCATTTTTAATCAATCATCATACTCCTCTTGCATAGCCACTTTCCAATACGGGTCCTGCGTAGCACAAAGGTGGGACCTAGGAAGCGCGGAAGGTTTGAGGTGTTGGACATGTAAGTTGAGTGGGGGACGGGGTTGTGTGATGCCGTGTTGAAGATGGGTAGTCATAGTGTGTTTGGGAGGCGGTGGTGGGGAAGGTGGGGCGGTTGCGGGGTTCGATTGTCCGAGAGAAGGTTGTGGAGTAGTTTGACTATCTAGGGGAGGGGGGAATGGTGTGTCAAGGCTGTTGGGTGGTTTTGGGCAGCAAAAGATGGCTTGCGATGGGTGTAGACAAGCGGGTAAGGCGCGTGTAACATCCCGATCCCGGGGGTATCATCCTTTGCCATTAGTACAAGTGAATGAAAGAAACTTCATATGTTAAACTTTTATTTCATTATAATAGAGTTATTACAGCAGCGGTAATGCGGAAATTTACAACTTATAATATTTTAACATCTTAGAATAGCAACACTTCAGCTTGTTCCTACTCCTTGATTCCTGAGATACATACATGAATACGTAAGCTTTAAGCTTAGTGAGTAGTTACGGTTTCATGATAAAACATTCTTTCCAAATAGTTAACATAATTCTTATAAACTTTCATGTATAAAAACATTTCTTTGAGATCTCATGGTTACATGTTAAGTAAACCAACTTCTCACAGGTTCTTTAACCTCGGGTCCACATAAGGGTTGCCCAATAAGGTCCGTTTGCAAGGCGTACCTTCTTTCTATATCCGTACGTTGGATATTTAAATTGTTATACTTAACATGTATAAAAACTTTCATATACCACATGTGCATCATGACATAAAAGGTGTACTTTGCCACTAATCATAACATAACTTTTACAAGAATATATGGCAATACTTTTTCATGCATAAAACATGTATATATATATATATAGCATGTATCTATCCCAATAAATCTCATAACGTACCCACCTTGATTATGTCTAGCTTTTCCCTTAATAACTATCTTCAAGCTTGATTAGGTATAAAGAGAGATTTCTTATTTTTGATATGGAACTAACGGTAACACTTCAATCACTATTTAATGGTAAATTCATTGCATTAGCTTCAACCCAACTGCCCATGATATGGTAAGAACGGAATGGAAGGGAAAAAAAAGTCTCCCAAAATTGCACTCTTATGATAGTTTAACACCTCATTTTTTAGGATAAGAGAATCTTGACACCTCATGCTTAATATAAAAGAATCTTGACACCTCATGCTTCTAGCTTTTATTTGTCATGCTTCTAGCTCTTGCTTGTCATCATGATTTTTGCCAACACATGCTTCTAGCCTTGACAACTCATAACTAGCTTGCTTTGTCATAAGATTTTTGTGGCTCATGTCGTTTGTTTATAAGTAGCTTTGTAAGCTATTTGTAAGCTACTTGCCTTATAAATATGATAGTTAATAAATGCTACAGCTGTTGGACTCTTTTAAGAGTATTTAATTTACTTACAAATTCTTGTATTTAAGGCTTAAACATTGAGATTTAGCAAATAAAGAAACTAGGGTGTTACAATTCTCCCTTTCTTATAAGAATTTAAGGATGTGGGTACTTATTCCTCATTTCTGACTCGGCTTCTCATGTTGCCTCTGATCCATGAGAATAGTCCCAATGAACTAATACCAATGATACCTCTTTATTTCGAAGTTTTTTTTTAATTTTATGCTCAATGATAGCTATGGGTTCTTATACAGAATTTAAGTTTATCATCAACTGAGATTTCTTCAACCTCGTTTCTGTAACATCAAATAAGTCACCAACTATCTTCCATTCCTTACCATTTAGATATATGCAAACTCAAAATATCTTATAACTTGCTATCTCATACTTACATTTCAACTTAGTTCGACAAAATAATATCATAAACTTTATATTTGCGAGAGTATTCTAATAATAGTTCAATAGCCTAACACATATAATTGCTACTATAAGAAGTATATCTCTTCATGTCTTACTTTGATCTTACGTGAGTTAGTTCCTATTTCACATATACATATATATATATATATATATATATATATAGAGACTTGGGATCATGTGAGACCAGCCTGTTTTCGTGAGACCCGTGAGACCAGCATTTTACACTTGAAACTTCACAGCAAAATGCTGTGAAGGTGACTTTTTAAAACCTTCACAGTGTTTTTGCTGTGAAGGTTCGACTTTTTTTAAACCTTCACAGTGTTTTTGCTGTGAAGTTTACGTGTAAAAATGTGGTCTCACGGGTCTCACGAAAACAGGCTGGTCTCACGTGAACCCAACCCTATATATATATATATATATATATATATATATATATATTATACACATTTACTGATTCTCCATTCAAGGTTTGTATCTTACTCGTATTCTTTTCAAACACCACTTCTATGCCATTCTTTGTCAATGAAACCATTCCGATATTATATCACCTTTTTCCTAAGTACATTAACTTAACTAGGTAATTCTTACCATTTAGATTGATAGAACAATCTTGAAGAATCATTAACCTTTGACTGACCACCATCAATGATTAATAGTACCTTACTCTTATTCTAGTTGTTTAGCTCTTATATTCAAGTAGTTGAAACAAAGCTTCTAAATGTACTTGAATCGAATAAAACTAGGGTACAATAATTATTGCCAAGAAACACATGTTGGTGATTCCTTAGGCCTCGTCTGCTATCATGACATATGCCTAGTCCTTTGCCTTTGGTTCCTCTTTTTTTTTCTCAACTGAACTTCCTTATGTTGACATCTAGACTATTGTTGAATTCTACTAAAGCTTAGGGCAACTTAATCTTATATCCCATCATACAACACTCATAGCAAATGCATCTTCTTATATTGTTTTATTGACTGTCATGGATTAACACATGTGTCGAACCTTATGCTACCTACTTGTCATACTCACAAGTGTCTTTTGTTAGACTTATTGCATAAAGGATAACTCAATTCTGATCTCTTGGCGTATTTCTTTAGATGGCTAATCACTATCTTTCTCACATATTACATCCTTTGATTATAATTTGAAATCCTTATCCATAACAAAATTCGTTACTAGTTTACAAAATTTCAAGAACTAACAGAACAATTTTCTTATTGTTCACTACTCCTATATCTTAGCTTCTACCTCGATGTTTAACCTTGGATTCACCTTAGCTTTAGCCTACATAAACACTTGGTTGTATGGCCTCATTTCTAATATGCTTAGTGTTGAATGTTGTTCTACCATTCCTTCTAGACTTTCTTGATAATAAAAATGACAACATATATGTCCCAAACATCTTTTTGCGTCATAGTCTTGTATCATAGTTGTATAATACCTTTAATAATAAGTCTGACCTGAATTATTTACTTTCAATAATATTAACTATTAAAATAGTATGATATTATATATGAGAACATGGCTACTATGATATGGTGAGTACAAATGAGAATAATACACTAAATTAGGATGGGTAGGAGATAGGTGTGCTATGCTGGAACCTTGCCTGGAATAGACGAACCATTTCCACCTAATACAAGGGAAATATTATTTGCATTGAAGAAGGAATGGGATTTACCAGTGGTAGCAGCCATGTGTGAGGTAGCACCGGTGTCCATATACCAAGAATCATCAGGAACATTGAGTGACATAGTATTAAACGCAGCAGGGAGCTCGGTGTAGTGATGGCCCAAAGAGGGAACCGTATATGCCTGAGCTGTGGGTTGCGAGGAGGTGGACCAAGAAGGCTTCCTTGGCCTCGTGGGGCTACTGTCGGGTATGGACCAGGGGGTGCAGCCCAGAAAGGTGGCCAATAGAATGGGTAAGAGGGCCACTTTGCTACAGGTGGACCACAGTGCTGCTGGTTGCCACGGTTGCGGTTATTGCGACGATTGTTGCGACTATTTCCGGTATTGTTGTTGTGTGGGTTATTGTTCGACGGAGGAGGAATGACAGGAGAAACAGGAGCAACAGTAGTAAAAGGGGAGAAACCAGAGGCAATAGCAGATCTGGACAGAAGGGTAGCAGACTCGGTGTTGCGGCTGCGGCTTGTTTCTTCAAGCACGAGCATACTACGAGCATTAAGAAAAGAGGGCAGCAGAGACTGCTGACTTATGATGCTCCCAACAGTGTCGTAATCGTGGTTGAGGCCATTGACCAATTGGAGAACAAGACGTTGGTCACTCACTGTTCCATCGTCTTTAAGTTGATCAGCCAAATTTTTGAGTTGTTGACAATAAGCGGTGACATTGGGGAAGTTGTCAAGACTTATGTGATTGAACTGATTCTCCAACTCAGTGGCTTGAGCTCCCTTGTTATCATGAAAAAGGTTTTTCACTCGAAGCCAAGCATCATGAGCGGTGGATCCGGGTTGGATGATAGTGAGAAGAAGGTCCTCAGTAATGGTGCCGTAAATCCAAGAGAGAACAATGGCATCCAATTGTTCCACTCAGTGCTGGAAACGGTGGGATCCAGAGGAGTTGTAGTAGGATCATCAATATGATCAATGACATCGTGAGCCATAGCAGCAACTCTGAAGAGTTCAGCCCATGTGTGATACTGAACTCGTGAAGGTCGAGGGTGAGAGGGATTATTCTCTTGATGTTATGGACTGCTTGTGCGGGGTGGAGAGAGGGGGGACAGACTTTTCATTAGTTATGGTGGTCCACAAGGTAGAGGGTTGTAGATGCAGGGGCTGCCGACACAAGGGCAGACAGTACAGGGGGAAGAGGCCGATAAAGCAGAAGCAGAAGCAGAAGCAGAAAGCAGACGACACAGGGGCAGACAGAGATAGCAAGAGGTTTCTGATGGCGTTGAGAAAGAGCAGTTAAGGCTCTGATACCATGTAATTGAATGAATCTCCCGTTGCCGGAGTTGTATTGCATTCCCTCAATATATAAACACAAAGAAAGAAAGAAAATCCCAGAGATAAGGAAAGATTACACAGGGAAATCATATCTACAAACTAGGAAACAAATCAAATAATTTACAAAAAAACATATTTACTATCAATTGGGTTTGTTTGGTCTGAGTTTTATGTTGTAACTTGAAGAAAGGGCTAATGATGGTGCAAGCGAAAACAAATTTATACAAGTTTACATGTTTGAAATCATATATGTAGTGAATGTACATAGTCTTCCATCCGTCCAAAATAAATGCTCAAATTCATATATGTAATGGGGACGTAAATAGTACTCTAGCCGTCTAAATGCAGGATTTCACTAAACGCATTCTCAAAGTGTTGACCATCAGTAAAATACCTATAATTCCCCTCAACAACAACAAAATAACATAAAACTTGTAAGCTAAAAAACAATGCTAATAATATTTTGTAATGGTTGTGGTTGGCAAAGATGTAACTTTCACAAAAAAAAAGGAATGCCACATTTATCTTGGAACAACTCCCAATAGAAAATTGTTGCAATTGTTTTAAGATGGAGGAAAAGATAAAGACATGGCCAGTTGATAAATTTATCAAATACTCCTTCTCAAAATTAATATCCACAATGAAAAAGGCAGAGTCTTAGAAATGTATAATGCTTAACACTTTTTAATCAACTAAATGACAATTTTATTTTAATAATAGAGGGGATAATTAATTTCTCCTAAGGGTAGAATCGGAAAGTAAGCACTTACATTTGAAAACATACACTTATTTTGGGACAACCTAATATAGAAATATGGACACTTATTTTGGAACGGATGGAGTAATTTGTAAGATCAAGCATTACCTCAGAAGATAATCTTTGAGAAATTTCTGAGGCATTTGCTTTGACTTGAGAAGATAAAGCATAATCAATTGCCCTGGCCAGACCACATGCAGCTTCCTTTATGCTAGTCTCATCATCTTCATCTGGGAGCAATTGAGTTCTCTTCAGGGGTTCTGGAGAAACCCCGAGCCAGAACATCCTCTCCGCCCAATAAAATTGATCTAGCATAAACGGGCATAATACCTGTGTATGTAATCAATCATTTCAGAAGAAAAATAAAAAGACAAACAAACAACCCCTCTTGCTGCTAACCCCTTATGGACAGGACCCTTTATCAACAAATTTGTTAAAGTGCTACCCGGGTAAGAATGTGGTTTGAGTAAGAGGTGAAAATGGTTGTTTAAACAAGTAATTAGTAGCAAGTGCTTACCGATAAAACAGTTTGGGCCAGTAGTATCTAACTCGGTCAGGGACATAGGTGGCCGACCACTCCGGTAAGTGGGATTTTCAAATAGCATTAGAAATTGCTAGCAAAGATGACATTACTGTTGTAATGATGATCCCATCACACTCCGTCCCAGTAAGAGAATCCATTTTACAATTGTTCTTTGTCCCCAAAGGAGCTCTATCTCAAAAGTTAATATTGCTAAGTTATCCTTCCTTTCTATAAATATTGGATAAATAATCATTCTGTTAATGTAACTGATCAAGGGTAACGTTGTCCAAACAAAATGTCTCAGTTCCTTCGAAATTTTAAAGAGAACCCCTTTTTCTGAACTTAAAATGTGTGCCCATCAGCATTTGACTTGTCAACTTTAATTCAATAATCAAGGAAAACGAGCCACAAGAACTTCATTATCAAAGGAACACAAAATATCCCCAACTGAATATGAAGAAAGGTTAGCTGTATCGAAACAAACCTGTGGAGTTCCTGCATGCAAAGCTGCTGCAGTGGACCCACTAGTCGAGCCATATGTCAAACAGCAAATTTGAAATTGTTATGAAGGAATAGAAGGTTGGAAAAGAAGAAAAAAAATGGTTGGAATACCTAAATATACAAAGAAAAAAAGGAAAGAAAAGGAAAGGTGAGCTCACCTACCCCCATGATGAATAGCAGCAGCACATTTCGGAAATAGCCACTTGTATGGTACAGAACTAGTTGCAAAATGACACAGACATCAGGACTGATTAAAACTTTCCTGGTTCTACAGAAACTTGTTGAAAATTTATAATATATGAACTAACATAAGCTTTGTAACCAGAGATATGATATATTCTACTGTTTATTACTAATAATATGATAAAAATGGTACAGCCTTAGTCAGGTTCAGTATATAAGGAGATAATATAACTGTAACTTTCAGGGCACATCTGCCTGCCTTAAAAAATAAACAAATAAAATTCAAACAGAATCCACAAATGATGCAATCAAGTATCTGCAAATTCCAGAGTATACTTGACTGAAAGAGAGGGCTCATACTTGACTAAAGGATAGCTTGGAAAATCTCATACTTCAATCTGTTGCAAGTAAGCAAAGCTTTTCTGAAAGCACAACATGACAAAAGCCTAAGTTGATCCTCAAATGAAAATTTATAGTCAACTTTTGCTTTGGTTTTATTTCAGGGATGGAAGTTTAAAGTGCGTGTAGGAACCCAAATCCTCAAATGCACTAGTAATCAAAGCTTAAATCAACAAGTGAGCAGAAGTAAGACGAGTCGGTCTGAGTATACTTCTCTTGTTCTCCCTCATCTCTGGCTACTTGTTCTAGGTCACTATTCTCCTTTGTTCTTCAAATACCCACTCAAACTGACCTAGGCCTTCCTGAGTACGCCCCTTTACCAACCGGTGACGAAATCGTGGGATTTCTGAGGTTCCTTGGTTACAATAAGCAGATAAACTACCCATCTCAGTTTAGGCGCCAATTTCTGCCACCAATGTGGAATGTTCTGTTCACTTTGGTTAATAGATCCCTAATTGGTAAGATCGGGAGCATGGACATGAGTAGCACCAACATGCTCCAACTGATATACGGCATCTACTTCGACTTGCCTTTGGACTACTCATTAATCCTCTACACGGAATTCCAGGGCGCTGTTGCCAAGAAAACAAGTCAAAGGGAAAAGATCTGCCTGCGTTGCTGTTTCCCAGATTCCTAAGCCTGCTCCTCCGGCCGGGTCTCACCGAAAGAAAGATCCCTTACACTTCAGGCCCAACGGCATCCGTGAATGTACTATCCACGTACCATCCTACGATGCACAAGGATGGGAACCCAGACGAAAGACCACTGTCAAAGAAGCTGATGGCGTACATCAAAACCAAGGGAGTAAGGAGAGCGTACAGACGTGTGCTCGAATTACTAGAACCAGTGACTCGAACCCCCACACGCATAGGGGAAGAAGTCGGTGTTGAGGGAGAGCAAGAGAATGTTGGTGAGGAGGTTGAGAGGGAGAGACTTGCACTGGAGGATGTTGAGAGGATTGAGAGGGAGAAGAGGGAAAAAGAGAAAAGAAAGAGGGAGAAGGAAGAAAAAAAAGAGAGAGAAGAGGCTAAGAGATCAAAAATAGAGAGAGAACAAAGAAAAAGAGAGGAGAGGGAGCAAAAAGAAAGAGAGCTGAAGGAGAACGCAAATGCTATGGATAATGAGGGAGAAGAAGAAGAAGAAGAAGAAAAAGAAGACAATGAGGAGGCAGAGGGAGTGAGGGCGAGGGGGAGCAAGAGCCACAGAGAGTGGTGCCTAATAAGCACATCTATTTTCCATCCCCCACCCCCACTGCAAGCGAATCATCTAGTCCAGTTGGTCCGCAACAGGGACTATTGAAACAGAGGTGCACACCTCGAACCTTAACCTGCCTACCCAACCAGAGGTCGCATCTGCCTCGGATCTGCACAGCCAAAGGATACCACATTGCAGGGTTTATCCTCTCAAAAGGGTGAGACTTTTGAAAAGATAAGTCGCGTCTCCCCATGCCACGACACTTGCCCATACAGAGGAATATGTTTCCTCTACACTAGATGTTCCCAAGCTTGTTCAGAGCAAGCTCTAGGTGCACAAGACTCTGAGGCTCTCGACCAGCCTCTTAGTCCACTCATAGATGATCTTCCATCCAACTCTGAATTGGTTGGAAGAGCTCATCATGATAGAATGTTTGTAGTATTCTCTTATGATGAAGAGGTACGGGGATCAGACGGAAATCCTTCCAGATTCAACATACAAGCAGATCTGAATGAAGGTGTCCTTGGAACTAGGACTCACTCTGTTGAGCCAGAGGTTACCACAACAGAATATGTCACAAAGCCAGAGTTCCCTGCCTTTGCCACCTCTATTTTGTGCTCCTTGGAAGAGCTAAAACTCACAATGGCCCGTGCAGAGCCATCAACCTCTGCAGCTGCCTTGGATGATGTTCGAGCATCCATTGCAGCCTGAAAGCCGAGTCTAAGACGAATGCTACTCTTCTCAAACAACAATTGGAATTGACGGCAACCACAAACACTACCCTGCAAAGGGTCAACGATCACATCCAGAGGGAGGAGTCAAAGGCTAAAATCACACCAGTCTCTGTGGACCAATTCCAAAGGTTCACAGAAGACATGGCCAAGCAAAACGAACAAGCCTTGGTTCCTATAGGCACTCCAGCTGACTGCATAACAAGGACTGACATGGTGGCTCTTGGCGACAAACTGCTGCAGAAGGTCTCTGCATTCACTTCCGATTTTAATTCCACAGCCAAGTCAGCAGCTGCAGAGATGCATAGATCTTTGGCTACGTTCAAATTCAGAGCGGATGTCGAGATAAACAAAGCAACTCAATCAGCAGAAGACATAGTTGAGTTGTTTGATGAAAAAGTTAAACAGATGCCACCTGCAGAACTTAAGAAGAGGAAGATGAGACTAAGGAAGCAAGGATCTCCATGTGCAGAAAGCTCCAAGAGGCGGAGGAGATTTGATGATCAAGAGGACCCAGATGACTCTGGCCTCAAGCCCATCAAAAGGGGGAGAGCTCTCATCAGCATACAACTCAAGCTGCCCCCGTCTCCTCTGCACCTGACCATAATTCACATCCAGAGCCTGCCTCTTCACAAAGACCTCAAGATCAACCAGAGCCTGCCTCTGCATCCATCTTTGGTGAAGACATGGGTTCCTCTCTGAAGCCACTCACCTATGCTTATGCATCTCCATCTACATCAACATCTTCCTCTGAGCCATATATGGAGGAAGCTCAAATTCAACCAGACAAAGACAAAGAGGAAGTGGTTGTCAATGTCATCGAATCTCAGTCTGTGGATGAACCCTTTGTTGCAAAACAGGTAATCCTTCAAGACTCACCTTTGCGTCTGCATTTGTGTCTACATTAATGCCTGTTCCAGTTCTAGAGCCAATCTGACCTCTGCATCTAATCAACCAGAAGCCAGCAGCAGCAGACCTCAAAGCTCCAATCCCATGTACGATAGAGTGCAAGAAATCAGGGATCAAATGATGAGGCCTCTTCCCAAAAACAAAGTGATTGAAGATCCAATCGCTAATGAAAAGATCTTTCAGTTTTTATACAGAGACAGGGAAGAGGTGCAGTGAATGAAGATCAACCTGCATCCCATGGCCCAAGAGAACATAAGACAGAGGTTTCTTCATCAATATACTATGCCCATGCTTGAAGTTCACTTTTGCGATGGGATCAAACAGGTACTTGACATCAAGAGAAGAAACTTTGCCCATAACCAGATCATTTTTCATCAATACATGGTGGAAAGATCACAGGGCCAGATAATTGTGTTCACTGATTGTGACCTCATAAATCTGAACCCTTGGGATCTTCTCACTTTGTACTTCTTCACGGATCACCAGAGAGATAAAGGGATCAAGTACGTGTTGGCCAACTCTGCAATTCGACAAACGATGATAGATCTGTTGGAGTTCAGAAGCAAGGTGGATTTTCAAATTGCTCTGGACATGGGTGTGGATCAGTTGTTTGTCACTGCACCGAACGAAAATCTTGAGGGCATTCAGTACATCCCATCCTGGACTGTCTTTGTAGAGCCAGAGCTAGGAGTCGTCTTTCAAAACGAGCTAAAAGAGAAAATCTTCTTCAGAGCAGATCAAAGATTCAAGTACTCAAATGCAACCCTGTGCTGGATTAGAAACCAATCTGATTCGAAAGGAAGAACAAGACCCCTCTGCAAGAGATAGAGCCTCTGAGCTCATACACACAATCGATGATGCAATATAATTTCGTAAGCTTCTTAGGAGGTTCATGAAGTTACAACATTTCTAGGCTTCTATCTCTGCAATTTTGTTTTGTCTTGTTTAAACGCTGTCTATTTCAATAAAAGTCATTTTCAGAGGACCACATTGGCCTCTTGCTTTCTGGACTAGATTCAATTCCAACAAGTCTTTTTATTACACTTAAGGGGAGATTGTTAGCATGTTCATTTGAAAAGTGTAAGTAAAAAGTCTCTTGCCCTAGTCAAGAGGACTAAGTCTGAAAGTTGCCTGGAACCAAGAGCTCGGATACAGAGCTAGTACCCGGATATAGAGCTCGTCATAGAGGGATGAAGACCGAAGACATGCGTGCCTAAAAGCCAAGTCTTCGATATAGAGCTCAACTCCAGACACAGAGCCTCTACACTATACATGCAGAGCCTCTGGGTCTCCAACTCTCCCAGCTACATGAAGGTTCCACGGCTCGTCTTACAAGTGCTCTAGTCTCAGACTGACACGTATTCAAAAACAGTTATTTCAATCAGACAAGTGGAGGCAGAAGATTGGTGGACGCGTTGACTTCTCCAAATTCCCAAGTTATGGAAGATTCCTTTTCTGGGATTGCCTATAAAAGGGTATTTCCTCTAAGGAGATAATTACCAATCTTGACAGAAAGAAGACGCGCTCCTACCATATTCAATAGAGAGAAATCCGCACTTGTGAGAAAATAGCTAGTTGAGAGAAATTATGTACACATACATTAGTGTGCTCCTAGTGTTCTTGTGTAATCTCACTAGTTACTGAAATACAACCAACTTGACTACTTCTCTAAAGATTATTGTATCTTTGTCATTTCTGCTTAACCTTTCTAGTATCATTGTTATTGTTTCCACTCACTTGTTGACTTAAGCTTTGATTACTAGTGCATTTGAGGATATGGGACCACTTCTTGGCCCATATCTGCAAGTAAATCAAGATAAAATAGTGGTAACGAGAGAATGTAGAAGAGGATGGATAGAAACCGGCCGCTTTCTTTATTAAATAAAAAGTATAAACTCTCTTAAAACCCTAATCGACTCTCATGATGTTCGTGTGTTTCTGTGTATTTCGATATGTTAAAAATCAATCGTATTCTATGCCTATATCACCTCTTATATAGGCGATATTTACAAGGAAACTGAATCCTATAAATATGGAAAATAATCGTTATTGTAAATAGGATCAACACCATCCTTCTTGATTCAGACTTCATTCACTTAGCCTATCCGAAGATAGTTGTCCAGAGCATAGACCAACCAGAGGAGTAGCTCATACAGAGGAACAGTTCATATAGAGGAGCTTTGTATCTGTGGAAGACCCAGAGGCTCTGTATGTACTATGCAAAGGCTTTGTGTCTGCGCTCTGTATCCAAGAACTTGGCGTTTAGGCGCATGCGCATGTCTCCGGTCTTCTTGCCCTCTGTATCCAAATACCCGTGCTTAAGTCCGAGTGCGCTTGTTCTCTATCCGAGTGCACGAGCTCTGTGTCCGAGCACCCGAGCTCAAGTCGTGTGTGCTCTTCCAAACTTGGTCATTTTAGCTCAGTAGATCTCTGAATTTTTCATCCTTAGCCCAAATTGCTTTAATAAAACTTTCAGATTAATTAGAACAAATTTTGGTCTTAACAATCTCCTCCCAAAGTTTTATAAAGCAAGCATTTTCATGAAGCCTTCAGGTCTTCTCCCCCCCTGCTTTCTTTAAGAGAACTTTGGTGTGCTTGGTATGGATGGAATCTTCAAGCTCCCCCCCCCCTGAATGAATGCAGCTCTTCATTCTTCAGTTTCAACTTTCAGATTAGATTAGATTCAATGTGAATGCAACACCACCAATTGCACAAAATGCAGCTTTAATCTGCAGAAAACTCAACACAACCTTTGAATCTCAGAATTGCCACTCGACCCCACAGGCAGCTAATTCATCCAACTAAGGGATAGATAAATGTGTGAATTTCTTAACAAATCAGTGCAAACAGTCTTATGACAGAGAATCTTTCATTGAACCGTGAGTTGAATAGGAATTCAGCTTAAAAACTTGATCTAATGGGGTATCAACTTGAATAATCAGAGCAGACACCTTTGGAATTGAGAACCGGAGAGAAGAATCATCATTAAGCTTATCGCTTCAAGAGCAGCAATCAACCAGAAGATAAGCCAATTTCCTTTAAACTTTCAGCAGACTGAATAATTAAAAACAGATCCCAAATTCCCAGATAGAAGAGTGATCATTAGCACTCAAAACTCTAGATCACAACCATAAGTTTTAGAGCAATGATTGTAGACTTTCAAACCTCTAAATGATCAGGTTAGAAGAATGACTGAGAACACTCATTGATTGCAAACCTTCAAGACCTCTGATTGATCAGGTCAGAAGAAATGAGTGAAGACACTCAATGATCTAGTCTCTTGTAGAAAACTCCAAGGTAATGATTGCATATTCTCAAACTCTTACTAGTCCAATCAAATACTAAATTCAATCAAACAGTTCTGAAATCCTTTCAAATCTGTCTTTAAGCATTAATCCCAAATTGGTTGACAAGGGTGGTGCCTGATTGGTTTGAGTTTGGCTCCAAAGGTCAAAAGTACCGGGAGGTCCCATGTTCAAATCCAATGAGGAAGAAAAATCCCCTTGTGGCCATGGAGGTTCAAATGCGGTGACTCTGGGATATTTGCAAAGCAGGTGGTCGCCCTGGGTTAGTCGGCTCGCATAGCGGGTTGGATATCTAGGTTAATAAAAAAAAGTCGAATCTTGACTTAAAAAAATCAAAATTGACGATATTGTTGTTCATGCTTCTAAGGGAAGACCTTGATGAAATATGACCTTATTCATCAAGTACAGGTGATATTAGGCAAAAAAATGTTTAAACGCTCACAGATCCAGATCCACAATGAGAGACGATGAACAAGTACTCAGGAGATGGGCGATGAGTATAGGTTTGGCAAACAAATCCCCCATTGCCTTAGGCGGAGAGCACCATGAACTCCTGCTTATCGCTTACGCGTAAATCTGACAAAATCAAAGTCCAAAAGTTTGACTGAATCCAAGAAACTCATCAAATAAACCTAATTTTGATGAACAAAATAAGTTCGTATTCACCCAAGAACAAATCCTTTAAAAGGAATTTGATTTAAAACATTAAGAATATGGTGAATCGATGAATTTTTTGGTCCAACCAACAGTCGAACAGGAGGCAGTTCATGAATGAGCACTGTTCTAATAAAATTTATTGAATCTACTGCAGAAAGATAGATCGAATTGATAGAAGTTAATCGATTTGGCTTTGACACCACTTCTTGGCCCAGATCAACAAGTAAATCAAGGTAAAATAGTGGTAATGGAGAGAATGTAGAAGACGATGGATAGAAACCGGCCACTTTCTTTATTTAATGAAAAGTATTAAACTCTCTTAAAACCCTAATCGACTCTCATGTGACGTTTGTAAAGAAATAATTTTTCTTCCAAAATAATAGTAAAAATTATTTCTTTACAAAGTAGATGTTCCTCAAGAAAAATTATACCCTGTGACAACTAACTTTATTTGCATGGGAAGCTTCTCAACAGCTCGGGTACAGACATACAGTCCAGTTCACTCCTTTCCAAAATAATAGCTTATTTTAAATTAAAGTTCACAAAAGGTAACAGGAAACAAAAATGCTTACCCTGAGAAACAGAAAAGCCGGCCACTAAAAAGAGAAACTCCATCCTTAATGAATTCTCCTTTTTCTGAACATGATGATGTTTCTGCAGCAAGCACTCTTGTTGCAGCATCCAGAGGTCCATATCCAGACGAGAACAGAATAAAACGGTAACTGGTTATCTCTAAAACACTTTGAAGAACATGAAGTAGCAGCTGCGGTTTCCTCATAAAGCCCATGCTGTGGACAGAAGGGTATTATGTTTCAGAATAGAAGACTAGGTAAAGTAATAAGCATCCGAAGGAAGTGTTTTTCTGAAAGTTTATGGAACCATAAATGGAAGAGTGGGGTCCATGGGTACAAAAGTTTACTTATTCAGCACCAAGTTATAGTTACCAAAGGGTCTTTGGCCTAAGGGTATCTGGGTTATAGGTTAAACCTAGCCTTCTAGGAGGTCAGAGAATCAAACCTCACCAAAGGTGAGAAAGGTGTGTGGGTTCATTTACCGTATATAAATATTATATACTTTTAAGTTATAGTTGCACTACAGAACAAGTAACCAAAACCATTGTCCTTGCTGAAGTGTCTAGAAGTATTAAAAATGAACCTATATTGGCTGAATAGATGTTATAATAATGACCTAAAGTGGATATTTACCTTACTTATTGGTGGGTATTGCAAACCAACATATGCTCAAACAGAGCAGTATGTAGGCTGCTTAAGAAAACCTACTCAAAGAAAAATGTGCTAAACAAGCAATGTGCAAGGCAATGAGGCTCGCAACTATACTGCATCCATGGGTACATGCTTGATACAGTAAATAATGATTCTAACTTATGCCAAATTACAGTATTGAAGGGTGAAATATAGGATGAAAATCTGGTTTCTAAGTCCTAATGCATATTTGTCATTTTGTAAACTTAAAAACTTGCCTTCCAATTGAACTCAAACCAATGAAAACAGGTGGCAGTGATGCTGGAGCATTTAAAAACTGTTCCAGCTCAGCGTGAGACGAACATAACTCAGCTTTCATGTTCAAATTCTTTGAAGAGATCAAGACTGCAATTTCTGCACACTCTTCGCATGAGAACTGCCACTCCATAGGAAGAATCCAGAAGCCACACACACAAACATTTGAAGGCCAGTAACCTGGCATAGTACAGAAATGCAAAAAGCAATGAAAAGGAGACCGTTATAATTTGAATATATGCTGCAACTGATATTCTCTGAATACAAGAAAAGTATAGAAAAAAACTAATTCACAGTATTGTGGTTACACAAACACATGGTCTTACTACGAGAAGGAAATAGAGTTTCATTCACATTACAGTTCCATAGACTAATATGTAGCTTTACACTCTTTGCAGCTCTATAATTAATATTGGAACTTTGCCATGAGGTGAGTCATGGAAGAAGCAAACTCCTATTGCACATTGTAATTTTGCAGACGTCTAGTCAGTACCCAAAGTGAAGGTTTAGATCAAGAGAAAACACCATACCAGGGCATTCTACAACTTCTTTGCTGAAACCATACCTGTTATGATGAAGTGGTGAAATTCAGATTGATATACAGATCTGCTCTATTATTCTCAGAAAGTGAGCATGAAGAGATAACATATGATAGCAGGCATTATGCACATTTGTTCCCCTCCACCCCCCCCCCCCAAAAAAAAAAAAAAAAAAAAAAAAACTGACCACAAATTAGACTATGTAATTTACCATGTTACATGAAGATGGCAGTGTCAATTTGTGCCAGGTTGGTTATTTATGTTTCAATAGTATCATTTACTGTAAGAAATTTATATGTTTTCCAATAGAATAAGCATGATGAGTCTGTATATTCCAGCTATAAACTGAACACGAAGAGATGCTATGTAATTTTTACCATAATACACCAAAGTATATGTAACCCATGCCATGGGAGAGTAGTTTCATAAAGGGTAATTACAAGCTGCAAGCACCCAGATAGATTCTTGCAGCCTGGATGAACTAAGTGACTAGAGTGCCTGCACTTTGAGCCACCATGCTAACATTTAATAGGGGATTTTTTCAACTTAGCCTTCTAACTAGATTCAGTCAACAAGAAGGTATGTGTGCCTGGTACGAAGTGGAGTGGTCCTCAGACCTCAGTTTTTAGGTAACACCATATTGTTAAATTAATATTTCAATGCAAAGGGTTTATCAAAACCAACATCATTTAAGATTTTCAGTTACTGTACATAAACATCAAGTTTCCTACCTTCAACTTGCAATAGCAGCAACTAAGAGAATTACGGACAAATGAACCAACAAAACTCAGTCTCACGTTTTACACATGCGCACACAGTTGAACTTGTAAAATAATTGGCACACTGGTATTGATCTTACAATAGCAAAGGAGACGAAGGCCTATTGTGCCACAGTGGATGACTTGTGACTGGATCCTGGATATATGAAGACACAATAAAACGAGCGCAGTCAACTCCAAGGAAAAAAAAAGAAACAGGGCAGCATAAATTTGCTAAGGATAAAGCCATAAACCATTTCCATATTAGGAAGATGAGAAGGAACCATAGACTTCATTTAAATTCTGTGATACTAACTGTTTTTTTATAAACTACTGTGGGGAAACAAGTCAAATGGAAGCAAGGACATACCGTGAAAGGCAAGGGACTCAGATTTAACTCTGTAGCTCTCCATGTTCCCCAGTCCTCCGTAAAGAGCGGCCACATCCAGTGAATAACATCTTTCCAACCAATCTTATTTAAGCCAAATTAAAGATCATACATCTGTTAGTGAAGTCTTCTATATCAACTACAAAACAAAATCTACAAGGACCTGAATGAATGATTCTTCAATGAGAAAAATTTAATACAGCCATTGTACCAATCGACGATTTAATTAAGGAACAACGTTGACTAAATTAATTTGTGTGACGGACATTTGTGTAAATAAAATAAAAAGTTACACCAAGTTTTTGCAAATGAAGAATTAATTAACATTAACTATACCAAGTATCATTCAACTTGTATATGAGCAAAACTGCAAATGAGTAAAATGTCAAAAGAACAAAATAAAGGAAAAGAGGGAAAAGAGACAAGAAAACCATAAAACTCGCATAAGCAAAAAAGATGTGCATAATGTAGAGGATTTGAGATTTACCTTCTCGCTTGGAGCTGCTTGAAAATAGTCATATACAAGAGGAAGCTCTTCCCTAAATTTTCGTTCAAACGATGAGGGAGCACTACACCAGGTATAATATGAAAAACAGACGCACATACAATAAGAAAAAGGAAAACATATAAGAAAAGCAAGATGTACAAAGAGATACTCATTCTGCCACAAAGTTAGCTTTTCTTATCACCTTTCGATATAAAAACCTCTATGTAGCATGCACTACATAAATATAAACATGGAGAAGGAAAGAAATAGTACTGATTCCACCATGCAAAGTATTGATCGGTGGTTAGATAAAAGAAGAAGCATTCACTAGGAGAAAGTAATAGATATCTCGCTTACCTTGAAAAAGATTGGAAATGAAGTACACCTTAAGACAAGCCCTCTGGCCAAAGCTCATTTGAAGGTCAACAACTTGCTCAATTTGGAATTTTTTTATCCGGCCAACAAACTAACAAAGACTACGGAGCATCTTGGTGGGGAGATCTCGTGAGTATAGTGAGAAAATAATGAGTATGGAACTTGGATAATAACTTCAGATTGCGTGAGAGCTCGCTTTGCTTAAGTGTATTTCGACCTAAATCTGCCTGGGTATCATGAAACTCACTCAAGCATAATCTCAAACTTTCAGTCATGATTTTGGCAGAAACTGTTTCTTTTAAACTTAGAGAATCCCTCCTATATTAATGCCAAGAATAACTCCCCATTAAATGGAAATGATTGCTGGAAATAAGTAGTGGGGGTTACAAAATAGAGAAGTTGATGAAATAACGATCAGTGGGAAACCATAAACTTATGATCCCGTCAGTGGCAAAATTGCCATCAGCCGATAATACATCAATAGCAAAGCCATCGGCTGACGCAAAACCCATCAGTTGATAGTACAGCATCTGACCAAAACGCACGGTCCATGCACATTCTATGAACAAAAATGCACGGCCCATGCAGTACTTTATGTTGTCAAGCACGACCCGTGCACTTCTGATGACCAAAAACACATGGCATGCGTACTGCCATTTGCCACTTAGAAACTCACCATAGAAAACCATCCAACAATCCCGGGTTCTAATTAACTTACACGAGTGTGCACTCTACACCTCCTAGCTCGTGTATAGCTCAGCTACCAACCCCATTACTCTCTTGTGAATCCAATTACCTAAAAGGAACTGATGATTTCATTAAAATCACCAACACATGAAGCAGACCACTTGAAAGCTTATGTGAAAGGCGCTATAAAATTTATCCAGATTTCTTTAGATGACAACTCAATAATGAAGCTTCATATAGACAACACTGGTAGGGTATATCTGGTATAGCAATATTGCTTTCTATGCAATCTTGTAAGCGTTCTGTCATTAAAAATATGATCATATCTCCTTTTTGGATCATTATAGTGCATTTTGATCAGAATAACTATATCAGACACTGTGATAAGAATTCCAACTAAATGGTAAAAGAAGTTGTGTGATATCATTGACAAGGTTAGCTGTACCTATAAGGAACAACATAAGGAGCTGCTACCACACAGCGAACATTAAAAAGCTCAGCAAGGCTCCAACCTTCCTGCACAATGAAGACAGAAGTGTTCCTCAGTTAATTCATCATCATACCTATAACAAAGGTGACTTAGATTTTCTGAACATGATATTATGTCCAAGATAATGCAAATCAATTAAAACAATTAAACACACTAACATTGATAGTTATATTTTATGAATTTATGTGATTGATAGCATAGGGATTACATATGTGAAGTAACTTCTGCTAGCTAAGTCTCTAAATATGTTGACTTCTATTGGAAATCATTATTTTTACTTTACAAACTTCAAAAAATTGTGAAGATGGATGTTGTATGTATTCAGAACTTGTATTTTTCTACAAATTATGTACAGTACTTGCATAAAAAAGGGTAGCATAAAAGATGAGGGTATTGAAAATCTTCTAATCTCAAAGATATGTAATAGGATAAATAAAGTAAGGCCCGAGTGAAGTCTACATACTGTCCAGGTATCTTTTAGCAATTCCTAAGTAAAATTGAGAATCCCATATCAACAGTTATATATCATGAAAACATGCCACAAGTTTTTTTTGTATAGAGACTACTTCTCCTTTTAGGTGTCAGGTAAATTACCAATGCAAAAAAGTTTATTATGACTAGATCACCCTCCAGGCATAGGACGTCCCCAAAGATCTTTTCAAATACTACTACACATTCTAGTCTATGTTCTCTTGTAAGTTTCCTTTTCCCTTGACGAAAGGAGGACTGCACACAACCTGGAAAACTCAAAACAGACACAAAGACATGGTGAAATCACAAAGAAGTATATTGTAGAATAAATGAGCTACAGTGATGATAAAAATTCTGCTACCAAAACCTGAAGTATTATCATTTTCACAAGGAGGAAGAGCAGGAGGAGATGAAACAGGAAAACATGCGACTTTTTTCCTGTTTAGATGCTCCATTAAGTCCTGCCAAGAAAAAACGAATTTAAATCATGGTTAATAAACAGAACTGTCGTCTCTTAGAACTTCAAAAAAGATTGTTCCTGAAGGATTTTTTTTGGGGGGGGGGGGTCTGGAAACATTGCATGTATAGTTTTAACTTGCAACACTTTCCATGCACATATATGACCACCTTTCCATCGTGCAGTAATAAATGACAATTTAGTATTGTCGATAGAGTAGCATCAGATATTGCGAAGGGGTGTATCTCAGGCTAAGGTGGCGTTTGTTTTTTAAGAGGTGCTGAAGTCTGAAGTCTGAATTCACTTCTGAATTTTAAGAGGTGGTGCTGAAGTCTGAAATCTGAATCAGTCAGACTGTTTGTTTTTTCGTCTGAAATCTGAAATCTGAATCAGTCAGACTGTTTGTTTTTCCATCTGAAATCTGAATCTGAAATCTGAATCAATAAGACTGTTTGTTTTTGTAAACTGACAGGTGGTGCTGAAGTCTGAAATCTGAATCAATTCATTTCAATTAAATTTAACTGAAATATCCAATYATTTAAACCATTTGTAAATTACCATATACTTTTGATACATTCAAAAAGTCAATTGAAATACGTCAATTGATTCAAAACAYAATAGAAAACACAAATAAAAGTCTCATAACAACTAGAATCAATATTCATTTTGTAATTGTGTCGCAATTTCTTCTCTTAAACTAGCCATATATGTTTGGT
>NC_037529.1:59750231-59752129 GCF_001531365.2 Cynara cardunculus var. scolymus | reverse complement strand
TCGTGCTAAGCAAGCTTCCTTTGATCGCCGAATGCTGGAATGACCTGAAGGTCTCATCATCATTCACTGAAGCTAGAGCAGTCTTCACACATATATAGACAGGCTTGTAATCATTGAGTACCGCTTCAGATCACGTACTCGTCGGTCTCTAATCTTCAGTTTCAGTTTTCGACGTTTGCTGAAGGTTCTTTGGTGTGAGTGTTGTCTTCTTGAAGTATTGCTGTTTCTGAAAGATTTACAAAGCAAGTTCTTCAGCGATCACTGAACATACTCAGTGAAGATCGCTGGAACTGAAAATACAGAAACACAAATACAACGTGAAAAAGAAAAAGGATTATCATCAAATCACTGAGAGAGATGATCAACAACACTTAAGACCAATTTATGTTCATTGATAACTTTATAAGCTAATGATCTAATGGTCTAAAGTTGCACGGTAGCAATTTTGTGATTATTGAGAAATCTCATGACAATTTTTTGATTATGGATGTTTAGATTATAGATCCAATCCAAAGGTTGAGAATTGGTCTTATGGGTCTCACGAATAACCTTTGGTCTCACATGATCTCAAGTGTGTGTGTGTGTGTGTATATATATATATATATATATATATATATAGTTTGGTTCAAATACTAACCAAGATTTTTGTGTTAACTTTGTTAAACAAGCTCAACCAATCATATTCCATCTTTTCTTTAGGTTCACATATAACTCATATAAATGACAAGGGTAATTAAGTAATTTGTCATTTATGTAACACCCAAATCATTAATTGGGAGTTACAAATCTAAAAATCTCAATAATTGATATGTAATATTGATATTTTTTTATACGTGTTCATGTTTTGTAATTTTGGTTTATTCTATTCATAATGATATTGATTTTGTAATTGTTAAAGAATTTCTGATTGTAAAGATTTTGATATCGTCCGAGTATAATGGATAAACCTATTGGAAAACAGATCGACAACATTGAGAATGAAAAGGTTAAAATCGTCTACGACTGCAATCGGAATTTGAATTCATATGTAATTGCTAAAGAATTGTTCACAAATGTTCATATTGTGTTCATATGTACACTAGCTGCATATCTCAACATTGGCTTGCTCCTGAATGTGCTCATAATGAAGGAACTATTGTTCACAAACTGTTCATATTGTGTTCATATGTACACTAGCTGCATATCTCAACATTGGCTTGCTCCTGAATGTGTTCATATTGTGTTCATATGTACACTAGCTGCATATCTCAATATTGGTTTGCTTCTGAATGTGTTCATAATGAAGAAACTATTGTTCACAAACTGTTCATATTGTGTTCATACCAATTTTATTTATTTATTTACTTTCGTGTAACAACTATTCTTATTATATTTTTGATAACCAGATCCTGGTTATTATCCAAGGTATTTAATACGTGATTATCTAATTTAATAATTACGTGATAACATGATAATTGATACATGCCGGTATGAGAATTTGTGAATTAATTGAATATATATATATATATATATATATTTGTGTGAATATATATATATATATATATATGATTATATTATGCATGCATGTGCTATGCATGGATGTATGTGAGTTTTCATGCATGAGGTGGAGGGAGATATGGAAGGCGGTCTAAACCGACCTTTACCTATTTGGGAGGTATAACACCCTAAAAAAAGGGATAAGATAATTTAAACCGAAACTATTTAACGAGGACCAAGACTCAATATTATATTCACCCAACAAAAGGGTAATAGTATAGTGTTTACATGACAAGACTATAATTACAAAAGAGTCTTTCACGAACCGCGCTCCTCTCAACCCTTTAGAGCCCCATCGACAAAGGAACCTAAAAGTAATTATAACAAGAAAGAGAGAGGGTTAGGCTTACGCCTAGTGAGTC
>NC_037529.1:59748483-59749651 GCF_001531365.2 Cynara cardunculus var. scolymus | reverse complement strand
GATCTCAATGCCTATTTCCGAGTGGAAATGGGATGATAGATCTGGAAGTTACATAATGATCACAATGCCTAAATCCAAATCATATCAACCTCCTCCTAAGTAATTAATTCAACTTATGTACWCAHAATCCAATACCCTCTAGTAAGTATGATTAAAAARACGGCATATGCATAATATTACTCATTTAATATCAAGTATTACACRCGATTTCTATAACCGTGAATTATTCTCTAATTCCAATAAAAGCCCCTCACCCATATATCTTGGGGATTTTAAAGTTTTTAAGGCCAACGAAACTAGAAATGTGCAATCTAGTTASTGAAAACCAATTTYCGTCTCATCCAAGACCAACRTCAACGGAAATCCTACGTTGACAATCTCCTAACTTATAATTCACATAATAATCAAGTGAGTAATCTTTTTAGAGGCTATAGTATACGGTAGCAAATATCGTAAAGGTATGATTATGAGATAAGTTTTTAACCAGATTTTGGAGTTACTGTTATTAAAGGACTTGGGATTGAGAATAAGGACAAATGAGTAACAAGGAGCAGTTAGAGTAGTAATATAAGATAGGTAATCCATAAAAAGGCAAGCACCCTTGAGCATATATGTTAAACTATTGACAGCCACATACTCCCAAGAGTTAAACGGTAGCTAAATACTCAGTCGTACGATTAGGAATTTCCATAAAAGAGCAAATGGACTCACCTAGGAATATTCGAAAGGATCCGACTTAGGACCGTTACTGTTTTCTTGGTTGCGAAGTACAACAACAGCCGCTGTTTAGGGTGGGAACGGGCGAAGAAAACAGCTTGACAAGCTGCTATTTTTGGGCGGAAAAGACGAAGGAAACGACTCGATTAAGCTGCTGTCTTTCTTTGGTTGCGACAGGACGTGAAGAAACAGCACAGTGAGGCTGTTGCCTGCTGTGCGCTGTTTTGCTGTTCGGCTCTGGCAGAAAGTACGTAGCAGCTCTTCTACCTTGCTGCTGCTGTTGTTGAACGAGGAGAAACGCCGGCAGCAGCTGCTGGTCGAGGCAAACGCAGGCAGCAGCTTGCTGCTTGCTGCTGCTGCTGTTCGAGAAAACGCAGGCAGCTTTTGCTGCTTGCTGCTGCTATGTTTTCTTCCTTCTAGTTGCTGCTGTTTCTTTCCCCTCGTTGCTGCT
>NC_037529.1:59746696-59747218 GCF_001531365.2 Cynara cardunculus var. scolymus | reverse complement strand
AGGACCGTTACTGTTTTCTTGGTTGCGAAGTACAACAACAGCCGCTGTTTTGGGCGGGAACGGGCGAAGAAAACAGCTTGACAAGCTGTTGTTTTTTGGGCGGAAAAGACGAAGGAAACGGCTCGATTAAGCTGCTGTTTTTCTTTGGTTGCGACAGGACGTGAAGAAATAGCACAGCGAGGCTGTTGCCTGTTGTGCGCTGTTTGCTGTTCGGCTCCGGCATAAAGTACGTAGCAGCTCTTCTACCTTGTTGTTGCTGTTGTTGAACGAGGAGAAACGCCAGCAGCTACTGCTGGTTGAGGCAAACGCAGGCAGCAGCTTGCTGCTGCTGTTGTTCGAGAAAACGCAGGCAGCTTTTGCTGCTTGCTGCTGCTATGTTTTCTTCCTTCTAGTTGCTGCTGTTTCTTTCCACTCGTTGCTGCTGCTAAGATTTCTTCYTTTTTACAAATCTTCTTTCTTTTCCTTATTTTTTTATTCTTCCACTAGTTGTTGTTGCTATGATTCTTCCTTTAACAAATCTTC
>NC_037529.1:59740266-59744950 GCF_001531365.2 Cynara cardunculus var. scolymus | reverse complement strand
TTGTCTTAACATTACTTCGCTCCTGAGGTTTTCTTCTAGAAGTGCCTCGGATTGCGCCACTTTAATCCGATCGATCAGACTGGACACTAAATCGATTCTGGTAAGTACAACTTTCATCACTCTACCGCACTCTTTTCAACTAAAAGCATCCTCCACCACATTTGCTTTTTCCGGAATGGTAGGGTAATTCACAATCATAGTTTTTATATTATTGTGCATCAAAAGTCAAATACTAGATTTATGCTGTTAGGCACACACACAAAGAATCAAAGCAAGCTCTACCCTGTCCTACAGAAGTTGCTTTTAAGCTTCATTGCACTTCCTACCACCTAATGCTAAAAGCTTGTCATCCATGTTGACTCATCTCCTATAGCAACCATGTTCATCAATTTATCAATYCTTGTTGGTAGAATCTAGTTAATCAAATATATCCTCTATGCTTAACACCTCATTCACATTTCTGCCCCACTCACTTTGTATACATGTTGACCTTCTATGGCCTAACATACTGCCATGTAAATCATAGGAAGTCTCACTGCCATTCTCCATCGAATTGAGTAAGATTGTAAGCGTGATAGCAGATATAAATAGCTCCAATTATCGCGGGCGCAGAAAATATCATCTTTCCCATAGTTCAAAGATCTCTCTGAGTAACATGAATCAAATCATTAATAGATATGTTCCACCAAAAAAAAATGGTAATGGGATTTGGAGTATGAATATATTATCTATAATCCAAGGGAAATAACATCTATACCTCACATGCTTTCTCACTCGGTATCTCATCATACATAGAAGCAAATCAAACCAACTCACGATAGGAGGTTTCTTTTATTTAAGAGCCCACCATGACGTTTTCCTCAATACACCATCATATGCATTTTCTAGATCAACGAACACCACATGTAAATTCCCTTCGTTTTTCCTACACATCACTCTGAGTCATCTAATCATGAAAAATAACCTCAGCTAATGTCCGTAGCATAAAACAAATTTGATTTTCCAACACCTAAAGTCTACCTATGATCAGTAGCTCTTAATAAGGTTCCACAAAGAAACAAGGCGTTTCCACTAGTGGTGAAAAGTAATGCTGGACTAAAAATCATTGCCTAGTCTAAAACATCAGTCTGATGCCCGCAGGTAATAAAACATACCTAAATTGAAGACGTCATCTTAGTYAAGGTAAGACCTCAAAAGTATTCGATTAAAAGTACATATGCTGATAGCATGCTCTTTCTTAACCAAAATGTAATATCAAAATTCCAGTTCAAAGGAAAAACCACAAATGCAAGTCTTATTTCCACATGCTACATGGTGAGGTAAGCCCATAGAGGAAGATCTAACCACAACAAAATCGTCTCCAATACTGCATTAAAAGCTTTAATATATCATGGCACCACCTTCTGGACATTTTCTCAGTGACTTACTCATCCAATCAAATCTACTCTAACAGGGTTAACTTCCAGAGTCRTGCACAACAAAAGCTTTTCTGACAACATCCTTCCCATTCTACTCATATTCAGTGCCCACTCAAAATAAGGAGAAAAATATGCAAGGCCAGCAAGGGCGTGGAACTACACACAAAAGAAATGAAGGGAAAGTGTAAAACTTAGTATATGTTAGTGCAACATCAATATCAGCTAAACTAAATTAGGAAGCAGTATCCGTTGGGCAAAGCCTCACATTTAGCACCAAGTGAAAAAAAGGTAATACCCAAATACAAGAGTTCAGTTAGAGGAACTCACGTGAGCATAAACTTTACCCCAAACTAATTGGGTATTGATCAAAAAGTCCATAATAAACAAATAAACACTGAAATGGTAGGCCAWGTATAGATCTCTCACAAGGAGGAAGGATTAATAGCTTATAACAAGTCTTGCTACAAGCCTGCAATTGATTAATGCTCTTATTGTGCAACAGCTCCAWCATGTCTCCCCACACCAGACTCTTGACCCAGCTATTGATGTACTTATGTTGCTATAGCAGCTCAATTCTTCTCCAGGGCTAACCCACAACCTAAGACAGCTTATCTCAAATATAATATTCCATAAGAATTTCATTTACCACCTTGCAAATATGCTCGACTTCAAATTTTCCCCATTTACCATACCCATCAATATCTTAGCCTCAATCACTTCACAATTATTTATCTTCATAGACAACAATATTCCAGCTTAGATAGCAAAATATAGCTAATCCTGAAAATACTTCTAAATGATGCAATTGACACATCCTTAGCCTTGTGTTCCGAGCAAAATGTCTATGTCTACTGACAGTAGCTTTCCGACTAAACCCTCTGCTTCAATCAATACCTATTAGATTCTTTCAAGGTGCAGCATATCTTCAGCCCTTAAACTTTACTGGTACTCATCGAACCGACAATATTTAAAACAGATTAGATTAAACAAAAAAAACATTATAAATAACTCAAATAACAAATACTCAAAATTGATCCAAATGCAACTCTAAGGTTTCATGAAGATGCTTAGTCACTAAGTCATCATGTATGTCTCCAATCCTGTGAATAATTAACAAGCCAGAAGCAAAAACATCCATAAAAGACCCACCATATTAGATCATTTAATTCCATTACCCTCTTAAGTTTAACTGAAGAGTCTCTTCCCACAGTGCAATAATAGTCAAGACCTCTGCCAAATGAGTGATTATGGTGCAGTCAAGTCATTTGGGTTAAAGATGGTTGGCCAAAGAGTGTCGAGGACCCTTTTCATATCATTATCCATCCCATTCCATTTATAGGTTAATCTCTTTGCTTAATCCACTACATATACACAAACAAGTCTCCTTTAAATTTCCATATACTGCCTTAAACATCTTCTAGAGTACTAGGCGTAAGCAAGAGAGTGACGGAGAGTTAGGATAGGGAAAAAGAAATACGGGATCAACATAATACGGTACCGACACAATCATAATTTTGTAATARCAGTGAGTTCAAGCACGCTTATGTAACAACTTACTCAAAATTACATTAGCTAAGTGGAATTTTGAATAGGYTATACATAAGGATCCTCCACACCATCGCTACAATTCATGAATTATGCAACTCCTTTGACTCTAAAGTTTCTCCTATCAAAAAAAGTCTACCCGCATCTCACAATTAATCCTTACAAAAATTTCAGCTTAAGTCTAGGCGTCTTAATTCCATACCTAGTTCGCTTAAACTATTGCTCTGATACCAACTTGTAACACCCTAAAAAAAAGGGATAATTTAAACCGAAACTATTTAACGAGGACCAAGACTCAATATTAAATTTCACCCAACAAAAGGGTAATAGTATAGTGTTTACAAAACGGTTACTGAGAAGATAAATACAACCTACTAATCTAGATTTTACTAGATTAAAGATGGGTATTTCTGTCAATCTCCAAAATGTCGTAATATCAAAAACGCAACATTCAAAAGTGACAAGACTATAATTACAAAAGAGCCTTTCACGAACCGCGCTCCTCTCAACCCTTTAGAGCCCCACCGACAAAGGAACCTAAAASTAATTATTACAAGAAAGAGAGAGGGTTAGGCTTACGCCTAGTGAGTCCAAACAAAAGAGTTTACGTAACCATAAAGGAACATATATAAAAATATACATGCAAATAGTTGACGTAACTTTAAACATGAATAGAGACAGTAAGACCTAAATAACTCGAAGTGGAACAATAAAACATCCGAAGATGACGGGGGAGACCCGATTTACCGTTGATTATGACAGACACAAAGTAAATCATAAATCAACGTTATAGAGCATCACTCACAGGTTTAATACCATCGACATCAACCTAAACCAGTCATGTAGTCGACCGTGATCTTAAGCTCTTTACCTCGGTAATTACACAATAATCACAATGCCTATTACCGAGTGAAAGTGAGAGGATGATTTGGTGATTACATAATAATCACAATGCCTATCACCAACTTACACCATCATTCCCACGAATAAGATAAAACAATATACATGCACTATATAAATAGAAATAATGACGTAGTATCGTACGATATTTATATATATAGAAAATGAGTCATAAATAATACGTGGRAGTGYCAAGACATCCGAAGATGACGGGGGAGTCCCGATTTACCATTAATTAAGAYGGAGCACAAAGTAAGTCATAGATTAACGTTATAGAGCATCACTTATCGGTATAATACCATCGACATCAACCTAAACCAGTCTTGTAGTCAGTCGTGATCTTAAGCTCTTTACCTCGGAAATTACATAATGATCTCAATGCCTATTTCCGAGTGGAAATGGGATGATAGATCTGGAAGTTACATAATGATCACAATGCCTAAATCCAAATCATATCAACCTCCTCCTAAGTAATTAATTCAACTTATGTACTCAMAATCCAATACCCTCTAGTAAGTATGATTAAAAARACGGCATATGCATAATATTACTYATTTAATATCAAGTATTACACGCGATTTCTATAACCGTGAATTATTCTCTAATTCCAATAAAAGCCCCTCACCCATATATCTTGGGGATTTTAAAGTTTTTAAGGCCAACGAAACTATAAATGTGCAACCTAGTTACTGAAAACCAATTTCCGTCTTATCCAAGACCAACGTCAACGGAAATCCTACGTTGACAATCTCCTAACTTATAATTCACATAATAATCAAGTGAGTAATCTTTTTAGAGGCTATAGTATACGGTAGCAAATA
>NC_037529.1:59721821-59739441 GCF_001531365.2 Cynara cardunculus var. scolymus | reverse complement strand
ATGATTCTTCCTTTAACAAATCTTCTTTCTTTTCCTTATTTTTTTTATTCTTCCACTAGTTGTTGTTGCTATGATTCTTCCTTTAACAAATCTTCCTTTTTTTTCCTTTTTTTTTTATTAAAAGTACAAGAGGGTAGGACTAGGGTAGGGATGTGAGATGAGAGGTACTTTCCCCCCTCCCCCTCTTTCAAATCAAGACTTCCTTTTTAGCAAGGAACCATTGATAATAAAATTTAAATATATATATATATATATATATATATATATATATATATATATATATAAAACTTAGTTTGCAACAACCTACTCTTATTTAAGTACCTATATATTTATATATATATATATGTATGTATATAATATACATATATTTTACAAGGTAGGCTAATAGAAATGTTCCAAAAATTTTAAAGATGGGCGAGAATATAATACCTCAATGACGGGACGCAAATTTCGGTTGCGAACAGAATAGAAAATGGGGAGAAATTTCGGGTGTTACATACTAGGTCATTTTGGGAATCTTATAATAGTACTCAATGGAGTCTTATAGGGGGATTTGTGGCCCGAGATGAAACTCGAGAATGTCGATAAGTGGCTTAGTTTTGTGTTCCTGCCACATTTGATGTAATCGAGTCTCCCCGTCACCGAAAGATGTTGCTTTTAAGTACTCTGTTACCTATGCTTTCGGTGTTTTGGATATGGATTATTATCTATATATTTTATGTTTTTGGGTGAGTTGGATGTTTTTTATCAAACTAAAACACATAAAATAATAGGCTTGGGGAAGATGTTCCATTTTGATTTATGATTTAAATAAAAGAGCCATATTTAAAGGAAACTGTCAATTTAACTGTTTTATATTTATATGATAAAACTGCTTTAACACACCAGGCATTAAACCTAACACTTTTTCTTCGACATGTATATAAGGTCTTAGAGGGATCTGAGTGGTATATGGAGCTTTGTAGAGGTTCTGATAGGATGGCTTAGAGGTGTTATACGGTTTTGAAGATAGTATATTCCGTAAGCAAGTACCTTCACAAATCCTTTAATATCTTGTATTTCGGGTATGACCCATGGGGTAATAAACCATTTGTGTACCAAGAGTCGCTTAGGTAGTGATAAAAGCAACATAACGGTGGAAGTTATTTATTAACGACAACTGTTCCCAATCATTCAATTGATGTTATATTACCAAAACAATCCGTAGACAATCTAATCACCTACACATGTGTTAAAGTGGATTGGACTTAGAAATAAGCCAACATGTCACATCAACTTGAATGATATGGAGGGATGTTTGAAAAAACTATTTAGAATCAAAGAGACGTGTTCATTCCGCAAGGCTTATATAAGCCATTTTAATGGATTAGAATCTTATCCGGTAAGGTAATGGAGTGTTGATATTTACTGATAATCACTTACCAGATAAGCATTTGGATAAACAACCCCAGGGCCAAGTCCATTTTTCTGACACATCAAATCCCAAAATCTGATTTTTCAAAATCAACCAATTATACCAAAACGGTTGTAATTAAAACATTCTTGACCTATTACAGAAATGCAACTTTGTTAGAAAGAAGCAGAAATTATAACATAAGAAAACAAGAATTTGAATAAAATAATTGTAGTCGTTAAACCAAACACAAACATTATATAAATATTATCAAGCATCGATCTACCAACAAAACCATCCATAAAACTCATAGGAATGCATCCTTCTCGAGCAGCTTCAGTACATCGTTTTGGTCGTTGAGTTTGGCAACATCAATCGGTGTCTTACCATCCATGTTCTGAAGAGTACTGCAGCAGCAGGAAATCCTAAATCATAACTTGAAACAGAACACGAAAAATGTAGGTCCGATTAAGGAGCAGGAGATCATAAATAAATAAATAAATAAGCTTACACGGCTGCACCATTTTCGAGCAAAAGGGCCACGCAGTCTTTCCTGCCATAACCAGCCGCGTAATGAAGGGCCGTGTTCTTGTTCTTATCTAAAGCATCAACTTTTGCTCCAGCCTCCAGGAGGATTTGAGCACATTTCACCTTTATATCACATAAATGCATTACTGATCGTATAACAAACATAGTTTTTACCAAAGGGTATCTGGACCTTCGTCCTCCTAGGAGGTCTGGAGGTTCAAACCTCATCAAATGTGAGGAGGGGGTGTGAGTTTATTCTCCATATATAAATATTATATACTTAAAGAAAACAAACATAGTTTTACCATCTTTAAAATACATAAAATACCCTTCAAGAAAAACAAAACAAATGAATCATATGGACCCGCATTGATACAGTCAAGTATACCCTTCGTCTTAAAATAAGTATCCTGTTTTAAAAAATGTCTACTTTCCAATTCTACAGAGATGGATAAATTCATTACTCTCTCTGTTATTACGGGTAAAATTGTAATTTAGTTAAAAAAAAGTGTAATAACTATGCATTTCTCCAATCAATCTTACCTCTCCATATCCACATGCAAAATGTAAGGCAGTCCTCCCCTCTGAATCTTCTTCATCTTTATCAGAATTGGCTTCTAATGCTTTCTTCAAACCCTAGTTGAACAAGAAAATCAATTAGTTTTAGAAATAGAAACTGTAAAATGGTGTGAAGCGGTTCACTTCATACCTGATGGATATAACATAAAGAGTAAATCTACAGCACATATTTACCTTTTTCTGAACATAGAGAATGTGATTGTGAGGAGAGAGAATGTGCATTACTTTAATTATGGAAAATGTTGGTGGTTGATGTAAATTTGCACGATAGAAAACGACCACATGCATTTTTTAGTGAAATTTCATCAATACTTATGATTTACGGGTATGTAGTTGCTCAACATCATTGGAAGGCAACTCAAAGAAAATGATTCACACATTTTCCAGTTTAAGGTGACAAAAATCTAAAACTAAACAATCCCAATACTTGAGACCATGGTTTCGGGGTGGGATGTACCTAGACCTGACCTCTACCCCCAAATGATAGGGTGGTTGTTCCCGTGAAGACCCCTGGCTTGTGCAACAATGTGAGCAAAATGGAAGGAATAAAGCAGCGGAAAAGGCATCATGAAACATACTGAAACTAAGGAAACAAAAAACTTTTCTAAACATCACGAGCAACAAGGTAGAATGTCTACCATTTTGGTTTGTTGCCTAGGTGATGACGTAGTGGAATCTCTTGCAGAATATCAATACATCCCAAAGTAAGTGTCTGTCATTGGTAAAACTGAGACAGAAACTTCAGGATTGTAGTAGATAAAATGCTAAAAGAACAAGACTATTTGAGCCTCGGCATATCCCTCACGGCTCTTCATTGACCATCTGTCACAGCCTCCCAAGGATCACCATCCTTAAATCCTGATCGATTTCCAAAGCCTTGGCCTCTGAATCCAACTTGTACTTGTATGCCGACCACCTCTAGCCATTATCTCCTATGGTGGTTGTGCCACCTCATCTCATGAAAGCTTCTTTTTGTTGCCTGTCCTTTTGGTATCAATCCCGATCCTGGTGTTGAGGAATTCTCATGTGAAGCCCATCAAGATTGAGCAACCTTATAAGGGTGCGTTTGGTAGGCAGAACAAGGTGGAACAGAACAGGACAGAACACATTTGTCCCATGTTTGGTGTGGTTTTATGTGGGACTAAGTGGAACAAGGTGGAACACGCGTGGGACAAGTTAGTCCACCCTTCCCCCATGGAACTAACTGGAACAAKAAATAATTTACCTTCCTACCCTCTCAAAACCTTCATCATCGTTCCCAATCGTTCTCCTTCACAACGTCGCCTCCACAATCTGTCAATCGTTCCCCTTCACAATCGTTCCCCTTCACAATCGTTCCCCTTCCTCCCGTCAGGTCTTCTCGTTATTCCTCTAGCTTCAATCTGTCAAAAAAAGCCCTAGGTTTTCAACCCCATCGATGGCGACCGACTGTTGCTTGCCGGCGAGTTCCAATCGACGGCGACCATCTCATCTCGACGGCGAGTTCCAATCGACGGCGACCGACTGTTCTTCTCTTCTCTCCATACTCAGGTACGCATTATCGCCTTCTCTTCTCGAGTACAATGGTGCAAAGGACTGGTTTGGGTTTTCTGAGATTGTTAATTATAGGTTTATGAAGGCTACGTATTTCCATTCTAGGTATTTTTGAATTTGCAACATAAGCTTTCGTTCTAGATTTCATCAAGTGGGTTTCTTGCAATTTCAACTAATTGATGACTGTATTCGCTGTTTTCTTGAATTCGTGAGCTGGGTTTGATGAAATCTGATGCATCTTGTAGTTGTTCATATCTGCTAAAACAGCACCTGATTCATTTTGTTTGCTGGTTTTTGATTCATGTTTCTGATTTTGTTTGCTACTGTTTTTGATTCATGTTTGTTGTTTTTGATTCATGTTTGCTGTTTTTGATTCATGTTTGCTGTTTTTGATTCATGTTTGTTGTTTTGATTCATGTTTCTGATTTTGTTTGCTGTTTTTATTCATGTTTGTTGTTTTTTATTCATGTTTGTTGTTTCTGATTGCTCATTGGGGGTAAATTGGTCATTTTAACCAGTTCTGTCCTGTCCTGTCCTGTCTTACCAAACGCTGAACTCCTCTCCTGTCCTGTCCTGTCCTGTCCTGTCCTACCCTGTCCTGTCCTGTCCTGTCTGCGCACCAAACGCACCCTAAATGGGTTCACTTAGTTTGCTTTGACTGGTTGGATGGCCTCCTTAGAGGGTCAACTGTGAGTTGGCTGACCATGGTTCGATAAGTGAACTCCTATGTTTTTCCTTGCTTCTGATACTTGGCTTGGTCTTTGAATGTATTTCATTTGTTTGGTCATCTGCATGCTTGACTTGTTTCTTAGTTTGATTTCCTCTTTTCCTTCCTACTTTAGATTCTGTTTTTTGACATCTTACCTGGGTTAGTGGTAAGCTGTTGGTTGTTCCAGACTTCAGTTTATGAGTAATCCAAATATGGGACAAGAGTGAACTTGTACGTTTTTGAAAATCAAGTTTGTTTGCTAATTTGAATCATGTTTTCTTTTTAACTTTTATCATGATTTTCACTTTGGAAGGTGTATTTCCCATATCAAGGTAGTACTAAACCACATTTGTTCTTCAACTTATTCGAGTTCGGTTGCAATTTGGGTTTAGCAAGAATCTTATTATGTTAGAATTAGCTGTATAGTTAGGGTTTCCTTCATTTATGTTAAATATCCTTTGAACCATGATCATATAGAGAAAAGGTAGTTAAAAACTCAAGTACCTCCACATCACCAACACTAGCAGTATGATGAACAACAGACTCGTCCTCATTTACTCCTTCACCCTCATCTGCACCTGAATATCCAGCTAAAGAGGCTGCATCTGCCGGGACTGCAACACCCATTGCTTCACCCAACTTTTGTAGAACTTCTTTATCATTCCAGTACCTAATTTTGTGGGAGAACGGAACTGGTTACCAAGAGGATGTTGGCTCTAATCAACATCTATACCAAATAGAATTAATTACAAATATGTTTGTAGGGGCAGGTTCATTTGAGAACCATACGTACTTTGAGAACCAACCCATGAATTATATTCATGATGAATATCGCGAATAATGAAAATGCATGACATTTCATGATGAATGATGGTCATGAATATTTAGGTATATTCATCCTGAATAGTTAGTTCTCACTGTAATGAACTTTCCCCTATGTCTGTATATCAAATCAAGATTATACACCTCATCATTGCAGTTGGACCTCCAGATTGTATCTCTTCTAAAATAGGTCTCAAGGACGGATCTTCCTTGATACGTGCCATTCGTTCCTCAAGCTGATCTTTTTGAGCTGGATTAGATAAATTCTGAAGCATATGAGACATTGATGGATCCTATCACATATAGACAATTTTGATCGTCAATTCCACCGTATTCATGGAACACCAGCATAAAACATGTGTCAGAAACTAAATACCTGCATCAAGGCATTACCAAGGCGCTCAGCCATGGTCATGAATTGCGGGTTTTGCATAACCTGCTGCATGGTGGAATAATACTGTTGTGAATCAAACTGGGTGGCGCCCACTTCAGGACCATGAAAGGTCTTCTGGAGTTGTGCTGCCATCTGGTTGAATGAAGGATCTTTTGCTATTTGTTCAGCTAATTCTTTGACACTTGGGTCCTGTAAACATGAAGAAAATATAATGTGCAAGTGACCAAACCAAACCAAACCAAACCAAACCAAACAAACCCAGTAGTTCCCACTAAGTAGAGTCTGGGAGGGGTGAGATGTAGGCAGATCTGACCTCTACCTAAAGAGTAGAGCGTTTGTTTCCGTGAAGACCTCCGGCTTGTGCAAGAGTGAGCATATAGGTATTAAGAATAAAGATTAGCATATGGTGTATGAAGCATGTGATAAATAAGAAAGACAAAGTAACTAATAGGTACAATGGCCCATATGAAAGGTAAGGTAAGGCAAAACCCACACATAGCAAGAAGGGCAAAAGCACAAACCTAGCCTAAACTTCCATCCCTCCACCCCTCCTCCCAAACCCAACTTTCTTCTGTCCAACTAGGCTAGCTACCTATCCCCTCATACCTAGTTTGCTAACCTAGTATTCTGTCACCAAGTATTCCTATCAGAGGTCACTGTCCTCGGGAACATCTAAGGCCGCCATATCCAACCTCAATTGCTCATCCCACGCCCTCCTCGGCCTTCCTCTCCTCCTCGCACCCTCTACGTCACTTATTGTACTCTCCTTACAGGTGCCGTCATCGGTCTCCTACAAACGTGAACAAACCAATGCAATCTCCCCTCTCTCACCTAAACCTGATATTGGGGCAACTCCCAATTTTGCCTGGAAAACCTCATTCATAATTTTGTCAAGCATGGCCCGACCACATATCCACCTAAGCGTCCACATTTTTATAACTTCCAACTTCCTCTCAACGACTTTCCTTGTCGGCCAACATTTCGACCCATACAGCATAGCTGGTCGGATGGCTACTCCATAAAACTTGCCCTTTGATTTTAGTGGAACCTTCTTGTCACACAGCACTCATGTGGCAGCTCTCCACTTTAGCCACCCTGCTTTTATGCGACACGTTACGCCCTCCTCAATATGCTCCCCCCTGAAATTGCACCACATGTATTCTGTTTTAGAATGAATATCCATAAACCATTGAATTCCCAAGGTCGCTCTCCGCTGCTCTAACCTCTTGTTGACCATAACTTTTCGACTCTGCAACTAACACAATATTGTCAGCGAATAACATACATCATGGGACACTCTAGGTTTCCCCGGAGATCTCATCCAAAATAACAGAAAACAGAAAAGGGCTTAGCGCAGATCCCTGATGAAGGCCTGTCTCTACGGGGAAAAATGTCTCCTCCATTGGGGTCCTAACTCATACATGTCTTCTATCTCCCTAACATACCTCCAAGGTACTCCCCTCTTCTCCGGGCTTCTCCAAATCACATCTCATGGTACACAATCATAGGCCTTCTCTAGGTCTATGAACACCATGTGAAGGTCCTTACTACGCTCCTTATGCTTCTCAATCAATCGCCTGAACAGATGGATCGCCTCTATCGTCAACCTCCCTGGGCCCTGGCATGAAGCCAAATTGGTTTTCCGTCACCTTCTTTTCATGCCTCATCCTGGTCTCCATCGCCCGCTGCCACAATTTCATCGTCTGGCTAAGTAGCTTTATGCTGCAATAGTTGCAACAACACTAAGTGTCACCTTTGTTCTTATAGAGCGGTATCACCAAGCTAAGCCTCCACCCTTCGGGCATCCTAGCAGTCTTGAGGATAGCCTTGTAGAGCTTTGTCAGCCATTGCACACCCGCCTCCCCAAGAAAAAGCCACATCGCAAATGGGATTTGGTTTGAGCAATTGGGCCTACGGCCTTACCCTTACCCTTACCCATCTTCCTAAGAGCACGCTTCACTTCCCCTCAATACGTCGACAATAACATTAAACTGTGTGTTTGTTGAAGTACCCCTACCCCTTCTCCCTCCCTCCCTCTCTCTTGCCCTTGCATTGTTAAACAGTTGATTATTTAACCAGTAATGTAGATCATGCATAAAAGACTCTCCATCATGCAACCCAATGTGAGACTGGGGGCACAAACCAAACAAACCCAAAATATCACACCCATGAAGTAGGGTTGGGGGAGGGGGTAAGATGTACGGGGACCTTACCCTTGTCCCCTCGGTCCCAAAAGACAAAGTAACTGTTTCTGAGAAGAGCGTCAACTTGATAAAATAAACATGAAATTGCTTACGGAAATACGTACCAGCAAAACCTGAACTTCAGATTTCATAAGATTAGATTTCTCATACTATGTCAAATTACTAACTCATCCAACACTTTAATAAATAGTTGAGCTGAACAATATACATTAGGGTAAAAAGATAGCACATAATAAATAGATATATTATAAAACGGTTTCATGTTTCACAATATTTATATGATGTGAATTTTATCTTAAAGTTTGCATCAACTTGATAATACTACTATTTGGTCTTTATAACTTATTTGTTCCAAATTAAAGAAGTGGATGGCTACCAAATGAAATTAAAAAAATGAGCTTATTAGCCATTATCTAAGATAACCGTAAGAACAAAAAAATTCAGAAAAAGGTATGGTCAACTGAATCATGAGATCCGTAAAGTTTAGTTCCATATTTCAAAATATAAGGATATGACAATAGTTCAACAACCATCTAACCATGTATTCTGAAGATAAAAACGAATTATGCAATGAAACTCATCCTAACTTTGAATATACATCAGATCCAAAACCAGTCTATACGTTTGAGATGCTTGCAATGCATTCAAAAGTTGGCACTATGTTTTTGCTCTTCAATATTGCTAGATCCATCAATACATAGTATGATAATCACCCTATCCCTACCCCTCTGTAACACCCTAGTTTTTTTTATTTAAATGTTTAAGCCTTAAATACAAGATTTTGTAAGCAAATTAAGTACTTTTAAAAGAGTCCAACAGCTGTAGCATTTATTAAACTATCATGTTTATAAGGCAAGTAGCTTGCAAAGCTACTTATAAATAAACAACATGAGCCACAAAATCTTATGACAAAGCAAGCCTACTCTTTATGACAAAGCAAGCTAGTTATGAGTTGTCAAGGATAGAAGCATGTTTTGGCAAAATTCATAATGACAAGCAAGAGCTAGAAGCAAGACAAATAAAAGCTAGAAGCATGAGGTGTTAAGATTCTTTTATATTAAGCATGAGGTGTCAAGATTCTCTTATCCTAAAAAAATGAGGTGTTAAACTATCATAAGAGTACAATTTTGGGAGCAAGAAGAACAAGTAGCTAATGCAATGAATTTACCTATAAATAGTGATTGAAGTGTTATCATTAGTTCCATACTAAAAATAAGAAATCTCTCTCTTTATACCTAATCAAGCTTGAAGATAGGAATTAAGGGAAAAGCTAGGCAAATCAAGGTGAGTACTTATGTGATTTATGAGATACATGTATGCTATATATAGAAGTATTTTATGCATTACTAGTTATGTTGGCATGCTTTGTTTTACATGAAAATATTGATTCACATGCATATTCAAGATATGCATGATGACATACAAATATACACACAAGACATGAAAATCATTTACATGTTATCATACGTGTTACATAAGGCATGAAAATTTTTACATGTTATGTATAACCATAACATCCAACGTACGGGATATTACAAGAAGGAACGTTTTGCAAACGAACCTTATAGGGCAGCCTTTTATGGACCCGGGGGTTAGCAAACCTCAAGACAAGTATGGTATACATGCATGTGACAAGTAAGATCTCAAAAGAATGTTCTATACATGATAAAGAATATAGTATTTTATGAATGTTTATGCATGAGAATAAAGAATATTTTTATACATGATCAAGAGCTTTTATAAATTATCATTTACAAAATATCATGAAAATTTCTCATTCATGAAACTATAAATACTCATTAAGCTTATAGCTTATATATCTCATGTATGTATCTCAAGAATCAAGGAGTAGGAACAAGATGAAGTGTTGCTATTCTAAGATGTTAGAATATTATAAGTTGTAATTTTCCGCATTTCCGCTGCTGTAATAACTCTATTATAATGAAATAAAAGTTTAAGATATGAAGTTTCTTTCATTCACTTGTACTAAGGGCAAAGGACGATACCCCCGAGAACGGGATGTTACACCCTCCCTGAAGGGTGACTGATGCAGATGAAGTACTCTTAAAGTACTAACCAAACAGACCCAATGTATCCCACCCGAAGGTCGGGTGAGGGTGGGTAAGATGTACGCATACCTTACCTGTATGGCTCTGTCCCACGAGACAGAGAGGTTGTTTCTGAGTAGTACTGCTACCAGAACTATTATGTTGAATAGACAATAAGCATTCACGTGTTTGTGCAACCATATGTCTATTCATGTAGGTGTACGTACATAAAACACAAGGTAAGTTTGGAGAACATGCAGGAAAGAAAGGAAGTAGTTTACATTAAGTAGGCTAGCCATAGATGAGAAGTCGAAAGGACTTGCAGGAAATCCAGCCCCAGGTGCAGATGACATTGCAGGTAGTTTTCCGGATTGCACATCCGAGGAGCTTGATTCAGAGGAAGTTTTCTTCATAGTTGAATCAGCCTTCTCCTCTGATAAAAGAACATATAGGTAAGAAATTATTAGCAGGGAACAACTCTTGAAATCTAAGCCAAAAGACCGCAACCGTAATTTGCAAATCTTCATTATCCCAAACCAAATACTCTACAACAAAATCTTGATGTGATCAGATATTTTCTGCCTCACGCAAAATAGGTTGCTTGGTAGAAATATTTTTAAACAAACCTCTTGCTGCAGATTTAGAAAAATAAATCCTGGACTTTATTTTCAATTTTGTTTCACCATCATGCTATTTTTAGTGAGGTCTATGTCCATTCATTAAAGCTTCAAACCCTGGTTTTGTTAGTTGTCTTAATTCAGTTAAGCTTAAAAACCAAATTCCTATCAAATGCTTCCAGATATAACGATAAATTAAGATCTACTGATGAAGCCTACCTCAAGTGTCCATTATATAAACTAGTCTGCTTCAAAATAATAGAAAATCTTTACATATTCTATATGGGTAAAAACCAATATTAAAGATTTCAATAATTTTAAATTCAATTAAAAATTTGAGAAATATCTTAGTTGGATTGGCTAAGAGTGGCCTCAATTATGAGGTTAAACAAACAACTAATGCAGTTCTCATATACAAATACTATAATATGTGTGCTATCAAAACTTCTTACGACAATTTCATAGGATCCATTTCCTCTTCTTAACGAAAACAACAAATACATTTATGAATAAATAAGTAAGAAAATTCCTCTTCCCATTCCTTCAAACCAGATGCAGAAATCCTTCAAATTAATAATTGTGTCAACAAGTGAACCAAATATATATACTTAATAAGCGAACCCAACTCCCAACTGCGTATAATTAACAAGAGATCAAAATCACAAGTTGAATAACTAGCGTCTGCAACAAGTATATACAAAGGTCAAGGAGTCAACTGAAAGGTGCTTGCATGCACAGAAATAACCTGTCCAAACACCCACTTGGCAGAGGAAAAATTCATTTAAATACCATCCTCGATAAAATGGCATAATTACCAATTCTCAGACAGGAAACCGACCTATAAGTTAAATGGACCCATTCTCAAAAGAATAGGAACATCCTGATGCTTGTGCCATAGGTGGTAACATATAAGCATTTGTCCCAGAACAGAGATGACATTGATGCATTCAACTGAACTAAAGCAGCAAGCAGGCCAGGAGTAGTGGAATAGCCTGAAACTGAGATCCTTAGGCAATCATACAAGTATTTAAGAGAAATGGTGAAGGTAAAACTAACACGAATCATGATTTTTAGCTTTGCTTGTTTATTTCTGTTTTGAGTATTTGGAGTTGATTACACTTCATCTCACATTGCTTGTTTTGTAAGTTTGTTAATTGGGTGCTCGGTTGCATAGAATGGCAAGTCTCTTTGTGGTAATGGACACAAATGATTATCATTACTAGTAATAGTATCAAATATAGTATTCCAACTTTGCACGATTGTTTTGAAAGCATTGCTCAAGATATTCTAGGAATTCTGAGGTACCATGGTTCTTTCTTCCCTAGTTTGAAAGTTTTCCACTAACTTGGAATTTATTGCCCTACATCAAACAAACTGAAAGTGACAACAATCAGATGTTATTAGCAGACTTCTCTGATTGAATTTTATTTTGTTTTTTTAAGGAATGGCAGCAATACCTCTTTTTGACACTCCTTTGTTCAATCCAATTCGCAGCAGAATGTTTTTTTGGTAATTGTGGGTGTCCGGATCGGCTGGCGGGCACCTCAACTAATAGCCCTCAAGATGACAGTCAGAAAAATCGTAGTGGCCCTGAGGAGTCTCGAACCGGCGGCCTATGAGGAGGAGCCCAAAGCTTAGCCTTCATTTACCGGTTGAGTTGGCACTCAAACATTCGCGGTGGAATTTTGTTACAAAGGTAACGCCGCCTCCTCTTCCTTTTCCTCCCTCATATAAAAAACTAAACCATACGAACATAGTATATCTCACTTGAAAGTAGGATCAGGGATGGGATGTACATAGATTCCTCCCTCAATATGCACTCAGATAATAAAAGGAAACCCCGAATGCCCTCCCGGCATCCACCAAAACCAATAAGGCAACAATAAGAACCCTCTTTCTTTTTATCTCTCCTTGAAGCATAATATAATATTTATACACGACAAATGAACTCGCACACACTCTTCACCTTTATGTTTGAAACCTTGGGCTCCTGGGAGGCCGGGCTTTACCGTTAACACGGGTTCGCCAAAGGCCTTTTGGTAACCCTCTTTCTTGGCCAACTGATATAATGCCAACAAAAAAAGCAAAAGAGAATAGCAAATTATATATTCCATTGCAATGAAAACAATTTGAAAATCGAGCTGGCTTAACTTAACCATCAATCAATCTTTCATAATTATCCTTGAACTAGTAATAACCACATTCAATCACATCAAATAGAACATAAAGAAAAACATACCGGTTGCTGTGGCAGGATTGATCAAGGGATCTTTCTCATTCACCTATCGAACAAAAAAAACCCAAATTACAATCATAAACAACCCATAACTGGAACAAAATTCAATTCACTTTCGGTAAATCAAGATTCAAGAATACAAAAACAATCAAAAAATGAATAAATCAAGTCCCCAAAAAATTTTAGAAATAAAAGCGGATCCAAATGTGACGTGATCATGGAAATGTGGTAGCATCAATCAGACCCAGAAACAAAAATTAGCTGGAAACAAAAAGAATAACCTGAGACATGACGAGATTGAGTGGCAATTTGAAAAATTATGGTCACCGGCTGGATATGAGTGACGGGACGATGACGAGGTTTTTGATAAAACTCGGTGGAACACAAAACAGAAACGTCAAGGCGTGGGCCACATCGATCCTCAATGAATGGTACGGGAACATCATATGCCCACCTGTAGAAAGTACCCGGATCGGGGCCGGGTCACCGGACCAGTCGTGTTGTCCGCCATGTCAGGCCGATCGAAGACCTCCATTATATATTTGACCCAAACAATAAAACAACCATATTTAATGCAACGATAACAAAATAAATATGTTGAATCATATATGTAATGGGTTGGTATAGATTGATAGTAGTTGTCATGTAGGCTGAATATTCTTTCACCGAAGTAAAATAGGAACGCGATATTAAAAGGGTGTTTGGAATTGCTTATAAAAACAATTTATTGACTTATTTCGGTGTGACACCGGTAATAAGCATTTTTGAGTGTTTGGATAAACAACTTATACCGGTGCCAAACCGGTAATACGAAGTTTTTGAAAAAGTTAAACTCTTCTGACTTATAATAAGTTGATAAGTGCTTTTATAGAAAAGCATAAGTTGTTTTAAATAAGCAATCCCAAACACCCCCTAAGAATTAAATGCGTAAGAATTAAATGCGTATTCAGTTAATTATTGTCATTATATTTTTGATGCATTTTTCTTTCCATTTGCATTCTTGATATTATGTGCTTTATGAAAAATGTATGGAAAATGCATCGTTCTATTTTCGTGTTACCTTTTCTTCATCGTCAATGCAACTCATCCTTTCCTTGGTGAAAAGTGTGATTTTGAAGAAAAATTCCCACAGTTATGATCAGATGGTCGTCGTGGTGGCAAAGCGCCAGGCAACGGTGGTGTCGATGGTTGACAACGATGCAAATATGCAAACAATTGTCGGTGTTTTCAATTGGTGAATTGAGTGAGTTAATGAGGTAATTGATATTATTTTAACGGTAAAAATACATCAGTATAAATTTTATTGGTGTTATGTAACTTAAAACCCATGAAATACAACCATTTTATCTTCATCCAATTTTTTCCGTAAGTCGTCCTTTCTTGCATATTTCAACTCGTAATTAGGAGAGTTCATTTCGTCTGCTATAATTTTTTTGTGCATTTGTCATGTATTTCATATCCTCTTTCAGATGACGTTTGTTATCATCAAACAGTAGCACCACGTTATCATAATGTTGTGTATTCAAGTACTCTTTTATAAAACAAAACATGTTTAACAAGTTTTTTTTAGGGTAATCATGGGTATCCAGACCAGCTTACACGTACCGACTGATCCCCCGTACGACCACGAATGACCCGAAGCCATCGCAGCTGAACCTCTACGGCCACAAGGGCTTTGGCAACATCGAGAATCGAACTTGTGGTAGATGAAATTTTCCATTACACCCCCCTAATGCTTAACCAGTGTGCCACAACCCAAGTGGTTTGTTATACAGGTTTGATTTCTTCATCAACAACAAATTTGACCTAAAGCAGCCTTTGAAAGGATAAGATAAGTCCTTGAGTTAATTTCAGTTCTTATGACATTTTCTAAACTTCTTACGACTAAAATAATCAGATTTTAGAAACCAGATACAGAATTGATGCACAAATTTAGCATGATCTGACACTAAGGTTCGATAACCCCCAACAAAATCGAACCAGAGACATCTTGCTTCATAAGAAGATGTATGAAAAGTGAAACATTCCGTTGGTAAGATTTCATCACAAATATTTATATTTACCCATTAACGACCATTTTAAGATATTTTTCTAAAATCACAAATTTCCTTGCAGATTTCAAAAGAAAAACGATTTGAAATATAAATTGAGCCGTTTCAATAAATATAAAATGGCGAGTGTCGAGAGTACTTTATTGATAACCAAACAAAAGACAATGAACCCTTATGTGTGATAACGCCAAGGAATAGATTGCTCTTCCGATGTGAAATCTCGTCCCAAACTTACATAAACAAAATTCGGGCCCCAAACCAAATTGTACCGGAAAATGTCAATAGTCAGTTCGGTTCTCAATTCAAGTTATTTTTTAAATTGGTTATGAATCCAATCTACTCCACTTTTATACCGTAACCAGATCATTGTTTTTCTTATACTTGTAGTTTGAAAAATCTCAACCTAACTCAACACAACTCAAAGTACAACCCAACTCAACTTAAATCAAATCGTACGGGCTGATACTTTAGTACATCAAAATATTAAATAATCTTGAATATGTTGTTTAATCTAGTCTACTCATAAATTTTTTTCATTATCAACTATTTGGTACAACTTATCCATACTTCTTAAATCTTAAGTATATCACATTCATTTAATTTTTTCAATTTATATATATATATATATATATATTATATATATATATATATATATATATATATATAGGGTTGGGTTCACGTGAGACCAACCTGTTTTCGTGAGACCCGTGAGACCAACATTTTACACGTAAACTTCACAGCAAAAACACTGTGAAAGTTTAAAAAAAGTCGAACCTTCACAACAAAAACACTGTGAAGGTTTTAAAAAGTCACCTTCACAGCATTTTTGCTGTGAAGTTTACGTGTAAAATGCTGGTCTCACGGGTCTCACGAAAACATGCTGGTCTCAAATGATCTCAAGTCTCTCTCTCTCTCTCTCTATATATATATATATATATATAATACTAGAAAAGTACTCGCACAATGTAGCGATATTATATATATATATATATATATATAATACTAGAAAGGTACTCGCACAATGTAGCGAGATACATCTTGATTTTAATATTTCATTTTATTCTTTATCTCAGTCGATATTATAATATGGTTGTATGTGATTTTGAAAAAGCGATAATATTTTTATTTTTGAATAAAATATAAGTTTGAAGATATCATAAAATTTTGACAAAAATATATTGATATTAGTATCAAATTAACTATTTAAAATTCTTCATTTTTTGTGTAATTTTTCAATTCAATTTTTTTATAATTTAAGGGTTTAATAATATAATTTTCTTATAAAGATAATAATTATTTATTTTGTTAGAACTCGATAATTATTCTAATTATATTTTAGATTTTTTATATTTTAAAATGAAATATTTATCCTCTATTTGATTATGTTTATCCGCAATTAGTTATACGAATTCAAACATCGAGCTTTAATAAGTTGTATCTATGCATAATTTACTTGTAATCTTGAATTTTACGTAATATCCATCAATATACAGTACTTTATGAATAACAAAAATATATCGATATTCGTATCAAATTAACTATTTAAAACTCCTATTTTTTGTGTAATTTTTTAATTCAGTTTTTTTATAATAATTTAATTTAGGTATAATATCGAAGTAATTTATATTTGATTTAATAATATAATTTTCTTATAAAGATAATTAATTATTTTGTTATAACTCGATAATTATCCTAATTATATTTTAAATTTTTTTATATTGTAAAATAAGATGTTTATAATCTATTTAATTATGTTTATCTGCAATTAGTTATACAAATTCAAACATCGAAACTTAATAAGTTGTACTTTTGCACAATTTATTTGTAATTTTGAATTTTAAGTAAACATTGGTTTTATGTGGTTTTGAGAAAGTGATAATGTTTTTATTTTTGAATAAAATATAAATTTAAAAATATCATAAAATTTTGAAAAAAAATATCGATATCAGTGTTAAATTAATCTTTTTAAAAGTTCTTGTGTTTTGATGTAATTTTCTTAATTAAATTTTCTTAATTATAATTTAATTTAGGTTTAATAATATAATTTTTTATACAGATAATAACTAAGTATTCTGTTAGTTATCAATGATTATCCTAATTATATTTTAAATTTTTTATATTTAAAATAAGATGTTTATCCAATATTTGATTATGTTTATCTGCAGTTAGTTAGATGAATTCAAGTATGAAGCTTTAATAAGTTGTACTTATGCACAATGTACTTGTAATCTTAAATTTTAAGTAATATGCATCAATAAACAGTACTTCCTGCATAAAAAATCATTTTTAAGAGTTTTTATCAAATGCTTTATAATATAACTAGAAACGTACTCGCGCAATGCAGCGAGATACATCGTGATTTTAATATTTCATTTTATTCTTTATCTCGGTCGATGTTATAATATGGCTTTATGTGATTTTGAGAAAGCGATGATGTTTTTATTTTTGAATAAAATATATGTTTGAAGATATCATAAAAATTTGACAAAAATTATATCGATATTAG
>NC_037529.1:59719991-59721721 GCF_001531365.2 Cynara cardunculus var. scolymus | reverse complement strand
CCATCAAGTTCCAGAAGCCATCAACCATTACCAAAGGTGTTGCCCTCAGGGAAGCTCAATCCCAGGGGGAGCAAAGACAAGGTGAATCAACTCCATCAGGGCACCAGGACCCCAAGTCGAAAGGCAAGGCGGTCGCTGAAGAAGGTAACTTGAAGGTACTTTTCGCAAGCCCTCAACAAACCTTATTTGAAGACTCTACTTCTCAGGTAGTGATTACTTCAGAATACCAACTTCACATCCCTTCAACAACCTGCGGTCGATTGGAGTGGGTATCTGATCAACCCAACTCTTTTACTCCAACGGACCAGCAGATGTCTCAGCTGAAGGAGTCACTCGACCAGACTAGAGTAAAAATTCCTTTTCGTACCTCTAGTGGTGGTGAGTTTGACTTCCTTTCTGAAGCTGAAAGACTCGAGGCATTAAGGGCTGAAGAAGAGCTAGAGCTTCAAAGGAAGCAGACTGAAGACAGCTTAAAGATGACCAAGTCTCTAGCTGCTAAAGTCCTTCCCAAGAAAAAGTCCAAGAAAACGGTGAGTGCTGTCCAAGCCCAAGCTAAACTTCTTTCTATGGCAGAAGCTGAACGCAAGAAGAAGCTGAAGCTTATGGACAAGGATAAGCAATGGAGCGAAGCAAAGCTGAAAAAGAGACTCAGTCCCCGTCCAATCATCAGCGTCAGCATCAGCGGACGATCCAAAGACGGTGGAACGCTGGTCTCAATGCTCATCACCAGGGACAATCTTGATGTTGTTACCGAGTACCCTTCCTACCTAGGCCGCTATGGATACATCGAATGGATGGAGACCAGACAAGCCATTTAGCAATCCAAGTCGAGACACAAGACATTTATCGAGGACACCATCAACGAGCTCATCAAAAGGATGTCCAGGTATGTCAAGGTCCCTGACCGGCCAACTCTGAAGAAAGGTGGGAAGAAGAAAATAATGCTCTCTGATCCTAATGAAGGACCATCCCTAAGGAACGAACATGAAACAAAGTTCTCCTTAGATGAAGTCCTAAAGGGTCATATGAGTGTTGACATTTCTATGCTGAATCTTGACTTGCCAGATAAGGGTCCCTATACACCCAACTCTGTGCATTTTAAACCTGAGTTAGGAGATATATTTCTTGACTATGAAGGTGAAGTCAGATTTCAAAGAATGTCAGAGCTACGTCTATGTCCAATGGATCACTTGGTGTATCTTTTGCTTTCGATAGATGATAACATGCCTGGAAGAGTCGTCGACCTGAAGATACGAAGAGAACTCCTACGTCGAAGAAACCTTGGTGAAGATGTACCTGATTGCATAGATCTAAGTGTTCTAAGATAAGGTTCTCTTTGTAACAACAATCCACTCTTCCTTGTAACTTCATGTACTATATCTCCTTTCAGTGATTTTTCTTACATTCTGTAAAGATCTGGACATGTACTGTAATACTTATATTATTTCCTTTGTTTAATAAAATGAGTATTTCATGTACTTCACTGAAAAAGGTCCCTGAAAAAAGTAATAGGGACACAAGTCTATGAGTTCCAATGTTACTTTCATCATTCACTAACAATCTATAAGTTAGTGAATAAGCTTTGAGTTTCAGTTTCCGTACTTGTAATTTTCTTAGATATAACTTAAGAAAACTTCTCAAGCTGAGACAGACCAAACTGAAAAAGATCCCAAAATAGTAAAAAGGGACATGTACTTTATATGTAACTTTTCCTTACTATTATTTGATAA
>NC_037529.1:59706116-59719346 GCF_001531365.2 Cynara cardunculus var. scolymus | reverse complement strand
TACTTCAAGCATCTTCTAGCTTAAGTAAAGGATCTTCCTTTTAGCAATCTCTTTTCTTGTATTTGCTAAAGATCTGTGTGTAACCAAAGATTGTTTAGATAGGTTTTCTTTACCTTATCTTTCCGCAAACAGTCTTGTAAAATCTGTATTGATCTTCTCTATCAATATATATTTTAAATTTGAAAATGTTGTGTTTGTATTCATCCCCCCCTTCTACAAACTGTTTCTTATCTTGTAGACCATTTCGGGACCAACAGATACCTTATTATAATTGGAAAGGTGATTATGTGAATATTAAATTTTGTAAATTGTCATATGGCAAGTCATTCAAGAAGTTCTGAAAGGATTGCACTGATAAACCCAGATGAAAGAGAGAGTTCCTCAGAAAATATTCAAGACAATCTACCTGTTGGTCGGGGTAGCAGAAGAGGCAGAGCCAAGGGCAGAGGAAGAGGACGAAGTATTCTTCCCAAGGGGAATCAATTCAAGAAAATATTAATGAGGAATAAATTCAACATCCAGAGTATGTTACTCGGGATATGCTTGTAGAAGAAATGAATAAGCTATGAAATACTTGACTTCTATTTTGGGAATACCTGCTCGGGTAGAAACTGAGAGAGTTGAAATAAACCCTCAAATTCATACTTCAAATCAAGGAGGGGTGATATAAAATTGTTTTTGATGTGTAAACCTCCGAATTTCTCTGGTGAAAGAGACCTGATAAAGGCCATATGTTGGTTGAAAGAAATTGAGTCGGTCTTTAACACTAGCAAGTGCTTATATGAAGACCGGGTTATATTTGTTGTTTTAATGCTCAAATCAAATGCTTTGTACTGGTGAGAAGTTAAGTTGTTATTTGAACCCAATATTTTACAATCGATGTCATGGATGGAATTCGCTGATAGATTCAAAGAACAGTTTTGCCCTAAAGCGGCAATGAGGCAGTTTGAAGAAGAATTTCTGAAGTTAGAATAAGGGAATTTAACTGTGCGAGAGTATACAGAAAAGTTTATTTGACACTCCCGATTTGCTGAGCATTATATATCTTCATAATCCCGCAAGATTGAGCGATATATTTGGGGATTGAAACCCTCAATTTGAAAGTTTGTGATTGCAATGAATCCCTTTACTTTTCCGTCCGTTGTTGACGCAACCGAAACTACAGAGAAGAATAAGAATAGACAGGTGGGAGAAAGAGTGGTGGAAAAGAGAAAATGGGAAGGGTCTTCAACAAAATTCAGGAGACCAAAGTTTGTAAAATCTGAGAATCATCTAGTTCAAAGATTCAATGAATAACCTTGTCAGAGATGTCAACATGTCCATCAGGGTGATTGCAATCTTGACCAAAGAGTTTGTTTTAGGTGTGGAAAGTCAGGGTTAATCTTCCCAGATTTTTAGATACCTCAATGTTGCTATCAGTGTGATTCTCCAAATCACATTAAATTAGACTGCCCTCAGTTAAAGAATCCGATATATAGGAGACATTTACATGAAAGCTCAATTTCCCTTAGCCCAATTACATGAATATTACAATATAAATCAAGTAAATTGACATTATAAAAGCTTCTAATATTTAGGACTATTTTGGTCCCAATAATCTCCCCCAAAGTTGTATAAAGTGAACATCTCTGAAGCCTTTAGGTCTTCTCTCCCTGCTTTCTTTTAGAAAACTTTGGTGTGTCCGACATTAAGGAATTCTTCAAGCTCCCTCCCTGAATAAAGCTCTTACTCTTTTAATTTCAATGTTGAAATAAGATCCAATGTGAATTCAGCACCACTGATTGCACAAAGTACAGCTACAACTGCAGACTACTCAACATAGTCCTTGAAGCTCAGAATTATTGTTGGCCCACAAGCAACTAGTTCATCTAACTATGTCGATAAATAATGTGTGAGTTTCATGACATTTAAGTGCAAACAGTCTTATAACAAAGAATATTTTTGTGAACCACGAGTTGAATAGGCATTCAGCTTAAGAACTTGAACTGATAAGATCACATAAATGGGGAATCAACATTAGCTTGAACAACCAAAGCAAACACCTTTGACATTAAGAACTGGAGAGAAGTATCAGCATTAAGAACATGGCTTCAAGAACAACAAATCAACCAGAAAAGATAAACTGATTTCCTTCAAACTTTCAGCAAAAAAAAACAATCAAAATCAGATCCAATGATTCTTAGACAAAAGAATGATTATCGACACTCAGAACTCTAGATCACAACCATAACTTCAAAGCAATGATTGTAGACTTTCAAACCTCTAATTGATCAGGTTAGAAGAATGATTGAGAACACTCAAAGATCTGATAACTCCAGAACCTCCAGAACATTGATTGCTGATCTTCAAATCCTCTGATTGATCAGGTCAAATGAAATGAATGAAAACACTCAGCGGTCTGGCCTCTTGTGAAAAAACTCCAAAGTAATGATTACATATACTCAGACTCTGACTAGTCCAATTAAATACAAAAATCAATCAAATCTTTCCAAATCAGGATTTAAACATTAATCTCAAATTTGGTTGACCAAAAAGTCAAACTTTGACTTTGAAAAGTTAAGAAGTTGACTAAGTTGCTGTTTTGATGCTTCTTAGGGCAACATTATGATAAAATATCACCTTAATCATTAAGTAATGGTGAGCTTGGCCAAGAATCCAATAAGCACACAAACTAAGCAAATTAAGAGTCTTGAACAAGTACTCATGATGGACGATGAACAAGTGATAAACTTTAAATCGCCCATGCCTTAGGCGGATTCTCCCATGAACATGTATTTCTCACACGCCTTGGGCGATAAACATGATGAACAATGTATATGGCCCACACCTTGGGCGGCATACTCCAACTTCCTGATATCGCTCAACATATAGAATGAAATCGTTTGAGGCTTTAGACGGATTGTGAGTATTCGGGCAACATATTGAAGCATGATATGTGTTAAGAATTCAACATATAATGCACTCGTTTACGTCTTATTAGTTAAAATTAGTTTCATTTCATTCCCACTTTGAGTCATTTTGATTAATTTCTTTATACCTTTATTATTATGGAGCTAAAATATTGTGGTTAACTTGTTGGGACTCAAAGGTACAAGCTAATAGAGAAACTTTTGTTAAACAGCCTGATGCTACAACATTGCAGCAGCAGCCACCTGATACGTGCATGGCTTTGCGAAGGCTTAATGATTAAGTTGCTGACTTTTGAATGCTGAATGGAAGACAGCTGGAACACTTTTAAAAATCTGGGATTTTTGACTTTCTATGCAATCTTGAACTTTAGATCTCATTTGCTTAACCTTTGGACATTAACTAGTGGTTAATATTTTTGTTGAGTAGTGTCAATCCTTGTGTATAAATAAAGGGCTTGGCCTCTCATTTCCACACACCTTTCACCACATATCTAAAATCAAAATCAGCTGGTTAGGGCTGATTTTGGGAGAACTTTTTGAGAAATCTAAAGTTCTTGAGTTTTAAGCTTTCATCTTTTAATTATTGTCTTTTAATTTCTTGTTCTTTATTTTACGTTCCTTTACGATTATTGTCATTTACATTCCGTTATTTAATTTCCGCAATTTACATTCTCGTCATTTACATTCTCGTCATTTACTTTCTCGTTATTTATTTTCTCGTCATTACTTTACGCAATTTACGTTTATGTCTTTACTTTCCGTCATTTATTTTTCTTATAATTTACTTTCTGTTATGAGTAGCTAAGCTTTTATAGCTTGGGTGTGAGACGGAAAGGTGAGATTTTCAAACCAAACGAAAGTAACTAAGTGTTTTCGTAAACGACGTTCCATTGTTTCATTTGAGTTTTTATAACACCAAGCACACTTCTTGACGGGTTGATCACTTTGAAAGTGTTAAAGTGCCATGGACTTAGAGATAAGCCATTGAATGCACGTCAACTTGGATGACATAAGAGGTAGACTTGAGAAAGTTGCTGACAAGAAGACTTGTCATTTATGTTTTGCAAACTTAACTCCCGATGAGTTGGTCACTCTCCGAAAGTGTCAAAGTGTGATAGATTCAGAGATGAACTATCAAGAACATGCCAACTCGAATGATATGGGAATCGACTCGAGAGAGTGATTTTTAACAAAGAAATTTATCCATATATTTTGAAAACACCATCTTGTCACTATCCCTGGTCCGAACACCACATAGAGATATGGGTGGAAAACTATAATATAGTGCAATGGTGAAGTCCAAGAGAATGCCTTCAAAATAGATGGTGGAACTTAGTTTCGAAACACTGCTTGCTGTAGCATTCCTATAGCATTGGCTGCTGGAATTTGTGTTTGGGTCTTACCTTAAGTCTTACACCCTTGGTTCCTTTTTATATTATGTATTCTGTTTTAATTCACCTTAATTTCAAACTGAAGTTTTCAAAATCATCATCTGAAATCATTTCTTTCATTGGACTCTAATTAAACTTTGGCTACAATCTCCGTGGACGATAATCCGGTACTTGTACCACTTTATTACTTGGAAAGACAACGTTGGGCCGTATTGTATACTTGCTTTGTGGCCCAATTTCATTAAGTTTAAAGGTGTGAAATATAACCGACCAAAGCACAAGATGAATAAGTAACAAAGTAGATTGTCAGATGTAAGGATATCGCCCAAGGTATGATCCATATGTAAGAAATCGTTCAACATAGTAAATGATGTAAACTTCAAAGTATGTTTCATATGAATATCGCTTACGGTTGTCGCTCATAACTTTGAGTCGATCACACCAAGAAGGCCCATGACTTGAACGATAAAATGGAGTTATCGGGCAACCTTTGGGCGATAACTTTGGATATCTCTCAATAGTGCAAGATTTTGTCCAGGTCCATACATAACTCAAATGCAATCAAAAATTACCAAGTTACCAATCATCCTTTTTGGCCGATATAAATCTGGATATCGCTCAATTAAGCCTCAAATATACACTGGGCGATGTTCATCAACTATATCGCTCAATATACATATCCAACGAGCGATGAAGCAAGATCTTGGCTGTTTTAAGACCAAAAGTTAGATATAATCATCAAAACAACCAAAATTCATCAAATAAACCTCGAATTGATGATTGAATTTAGTTCGAATTCACCAGAAAGCAAATCCTTTTGAAAGAATTTGATTAAAACATTCAAAAACATGGTGAATTGATCAATTTAAATCCCAAACTGTCGAACATGGAAGATGGTTCATGGATAAGTATTGTTTTATTGAAAAACAGAAAATTTTGACAAGAAATGCACAGATAGTATGATCGAATCGATTAGGATGATTCAATTCTGCTATGATAACATCTGATGATCCCAGCTTCACAGCAAATCAAGATTAAAACATGTTATTGAGAGATTGTAGATGAAAATCATGAAGTAGGAAACTAGCCAATCTCTTATTCATGAAAGCCAAGAAATACAGAAATCTCTCAATTACCTTACACGACTCTCATGAGAATGAATAACAAGAACGAACAACTACAATTATAAACCCATGTCACCTATTTATAGGAGACATTTACATGAAAGCTCAATTGCCTTTAGCCCAATTACATGAATATTACAATACAAATCAAGTAAATTGACTTTATAAAACTTTCTAATATATAGGACTATTATGGTCCTAACGTGTTGACTCCCCCGTGAGTGCTTGAAGTATTTCCGCCAAGTGTCAATCCCGAAGTCTTTAAGTGGGGCATTCTGGCTTAATGTGATCAGGAGAATTACAATGATAACAACGTTGAGGCATCCAACAATTTTTGGATAAATGCCCCGGTTCCTGACATTTGTAGCATTTTATTTGCCCAAAATTACAGTCACCTTGGTGGACAAGCTGACATCTTTGATATTGTCATTCACTGAATCGTTGAACCAGACCATTCTCTGTTTTTACAAACTTTGGTCTTCTAAATTCTGTTGAAGATCCCCCCCCCACTTCCTTTTTTCAACTACCTTTTCTTCTCCTTGCTGGTTCTTATTTCTTTTGGTTGTTTCAACTGCATCTGCTGCCAATGGGATTGTAATGCGGTTCATGCACTCACAAATTCTCGGATCGAAGGATTTAATACCCAAATATACCTCTCAACTTTACGATACTTAGATGAAATATAATGTTCGGAAAAACGGGAGTGTTCAATGAATTTATCTGTATACTACCTTACCGATTGATTCCCTTGTTCTAACTTCAAAATTTTTTCTTCGAGTTGTCTTACTGCCTTTTTAAGGCAGGATTGTTCTATGAATCAATCAACAAACTCCATTGAAGAGATTGTTTGTAAAACAATGGGTTTTGCCAAAGATTTAACATCCCACCAATATGAAGCATTGGACTTAAGCATAGATATGGAAAATCTGACCTGATCTTCGTAAGAACACTTACTTGTATTAAATATTGGTTAGATTTCTTTCAGCCAACACATTGCTTTTACATAATCTCTTTCTCCAGAAAAAGTTGAGGGTTTACATATCAAAAACATCTTGATATCACCCTCTCTTGCATTGGAAGATTGGATTTGTGGGTTAATCTCTACTCGCTTTGTTTCCACTCTGGCAAGTACTCTCATAATAGAAGTCAAAGTATTTCTCAATTTGCTCATTTCTTCAGCTAGCATATCCCGAATAACATACGCATGATATTGAATTGGTTTTCATTAATGTTTTTCCGAATTAATTCACCTTGATCTACATGAACTTCAAGATGACTACTTCTTCCTCTTCCGCATCACCTTCCTCTGCCCCTGCCTCAGCCTCTTTCTCTACCCCGACCCACTAGTAGATTTTCATAAACGTTTTTGGGTGAAATTTCTCTATCGTATGGGCTTATGAGGGCGATCCTTTCAGACATTCTAGAATGACTTGCCATATGTCAGTTTACAAAATTTAATATTCACATAATCACATTCCCCAAATATAAAAAGATATCCAAGCACAAATATGTACCTGTAAACCCAATATATTGGCTAGTTATAATTTGAATTTACCTTACATATTGTTTTTTTTAACCCATCATATTTATTCCAAAGATTCTACGAATATCAGGGACCCTTAATATGCAAATAATACAGTTTAAATCTAGGCATCATGTTGAATACCTAAATCTCTTAAATTTAGGATTTGATACCAAACTTCTAACATCCCAGAATCACATTTGCATATAACCACATATTTCATATATAATGAAATACAAAGTACACATTTGGTTCCAATATATACAAAAGCTACGTAGCAGAAGTAGGTACCAAATTTTTCTACATAAACTTAGTACAAGACATATATACATAACAAGTATTCAGGTACAAATAATATCACATCATCCCAAAAATCCATATGCAAGCAATCATAAATTCTTCGAAATTAACCACAAGGGTGGTGCCTGATTGGTTTGAGCTTGGCTCCAAAGGTCAAAAGTATCTGGAGATCCCAGGTTACAAATCCAAGAAAGAATAAAAATCTCCTTGTGGCCACGGAGGTTCAAATGCGGTGACTCCGGGCTATCTACAAAGCAGGTGGTCGCCCTGGGATTAGTCGGCTCGCATAGCGGGTTGGATATCCAGGTTAATAAAAAAAATCTTCAAAATTTCTCCTTCCTTTATTATCCGATTGTGCCCGACCTGTAATGCACATTTTAAAACACCAAAATGAGAGTTAGACCATGAGGTCTAGTGAGAAATCCCTTTGATGGCTATTACAGGGTGAAAATCACCAAAACACTTTTATAAAAGCCACATTTATATAAACAACAAATAAACAGTGTTTTATTGAACAAACCTTTTTTTGTCGCATCAAGATGATGAGACATTACCCACTTATCACATCAAATAATAGAATTACCCATTTGTCGCATTATACATAAACTCATTGCATCATATAGATAAAACCATAATTTTCTCACATCACAAGAGTGAGACAAATCCATTTCCTTGCATCACACAGGTGTGAGAACCCATCTCATCGCATTCAATACATGCGATAAACATAACTTGTCGCATCAATGGGAAGCGACAACTCAACTTGTCAAAGCGCAAGGATGCGATAATCACCCTTCTTGCATCACAAGGATGCGATAAAAGCAACTCATCGCATCAATAGGATGTGATAACCCAAGTCATCGCTTCATAAAGATGCGATAACAATTTTTATATGATCCAAAAATCCCAGTTTTCACATTCGGTTGATTATTCCACCCTTATCCCATAATACGCCTCTCCTGATTATGTCACCCTTATCCCATAATACGCCTCTCCTGATTATGACACCCTTATCCCAAAATACACCTCTTTTGATTATGTCATTCTTATTCCAACCATTTGATATTAACATATCAAAATACAAGATTATGCTAAAAATAACATAATAACAGTTTTCAAACTCCCAATATAAAGAACCTTGTGGTACTGTTCAATCACAGTAAAATGAAAGTTTTTAAAATAAAACTCACCTTATAATCACAATGAGATGCAGACAAACAACAACAATTAATCAGATTAAGAATCACAAAATCGACTTCTTATTTCTTACTTTTCGGTTTATGTTTTCTCAGCTCTAAAAACACATAGAAACTCTTTTGCTTTCTTACTTACTTACTTACCATCCCATTGAGATAAAAACAATTATCACATAATAAACAACACAATTAATATGAATAAGGTGGTGGAGGTTTAAAATTAATTTAAGCATATTATCAAAATAACCCTCCTCAAGTTCTGCCTTTAATAGAAAACAACCTTGAGCTTTATAACCGATAAACCCGGTTATCACATAAATCCCAAAAGCAAATCCAAAATGATTGGGAGGAAACAACCAACTAATATTAGCCTTAAAAGCTTGAAAAAAACTGATGTAAATTCTCAATAACCACATGGCAGTATCTCCATCATTTTGACATCAATAACAAATCATTACTCATATTAGGCCATGGATAGGGCTGCACATGAAAATAGATAAAACCATGGTGCATCATAACATCCCCCTAGTTATACCAGAAGATGTTAAAATGCCAACAATTGTAATCAAATTCATTGCTCTAGCATAGACCAAAGACCATGACAGCATACCTCTTATCCAAACAAATAACCAAAGCAAGAGTAGAAATAAACCAAGAAAACAAAGATTCTAAATAATTGCTTCTTAAAGAATTAAAATTGCCCTCTTTGGTCTGAAGTTGATCATGACCCAATAATAATCAAATCAGGCCATTACTAATCCCAAAAAAAAAATAGTAGCCACGAGATAGTTCAGACCCAAAACTCCAAAAGTGTTCTGTTTGGAATTATAATTTTGACAGCTTTGGACATCTAAAAACCAAAATAACAATATCTGTTGAACATCGAACCATATACCAAAATCCATCAGGTCAGAGGCACTATACCTGATGATGCTTAACTGTAACACCCACATTTCTCGTGAATTTCTAAGTAATTGGAATTATGGATTTTTCATGGTTTTGATTTTTATATGTTGGGAAATAATTTTTTGACTTAAAATATTCTTCGTTGTGTTATTCCGGGTTGAGTCAGAATTCAATTGGGTAATTTTAGAGTTTCGGGAGGTCTGGGAGACTTCTTGGGCCGCCTACGCTGTAGTAAAAGTCTCCCAAGCTTCTTTTTGGGTCAACCAAGTGGTACAGACGAGGTTACCCAAAGGACGCCTTAGGTCTTACGGAGAAAGTCGCCTGAGATGTGTGAGGCATGGAAGAAGGTCACTCGCGAAGTGTGTACGTGATCAGGGGTCGAGCAACTTAGGGGCTAGGCTACTTATGGCGACCCAAAAGTGGCACGGGCATCTGTGGTCGATTTTTGCCTCAAATCAGCAGATCCCTTGAAAAGAAACTCATTTTCATCTTTTTTTTCTTAACCATCCTCAAACTTTCTTCCCTCATTTTACTATCTACCCTTCCTTTCTCTCTTGATTCCTCTTTTTTTGCTCGATTTTTGAGAATTATGAGGCATCATGAAGGAGATCTAACATAAGGGCCTTCGGATATTTGGTTGGAATCTTCATGTTCTTGAAAATGTAAGATTTCTAGGAGTTTTGAAATATAATAAGGGTTTTGATGTGAATATGATTTTGAGGTTGTTTTCGTGCATTTCTAGGTTGGTGGTGATCCAGATAAAGTTTCTAGAGAATGTTTGTGAATCATAAGTCTTCATTATTTTGGAAGCTAGGGTTGGGTTTGGAACCTAGGTTTAACTTAACCTAGTAAGATGAGTTCAAGTTACTTTGAGAAAACTTTGTACAAGCCAAAAATGTTTGTTTTGAAGTCTTAAGATATTTTACTTGATGTTTATCAAATGTGGGGTTTATTTAATAGTATTTTTTTTGGTACATTTGATATTAGAAATCTTATAAAATGTCTACCTTTCGGGTTTTATGACATTTTGATAAATAAATTATAAGAGTGCGTCATTTTGAAAATCTATTGCATAAATGAAGATTATTTGACGTTAAAGCACTATTAGTGTCTTTAGTTTTATAAGACTGTAACACCCAAAGATCACATTTGCATATAAACATGTGTTTCCATATATCCATAAATATAACTTTACACATTCAGTCCCAATAACTTACAAGAGCTATATTACAAAATAGCTAACAACTTTTTCAAAACAACTCTATACAACACATGAATACATAACACGTATTCATATGCAAAAGAATAACATGCTAGCCCAATAACCCAATGCAAGCATATTTAACACTTCACAATTTCTCTTCCCCTTGTCTTCTGGTTGTGCCCAACCTGTATTGCATATTTTTGAAATACAAAATAAGGGTTAGATCTTAAGCTCTAGTGAGAAATCCCTTTAATGCAATTACAGGGTGAATAATCACCAAATCACATTTATAAACTCATATTTATAATAACAACAAATATTCACCATTTTGATATGATGAACCTCGTTTATTGCATCCAAATATCCAAATAACTTGATAAACACATCCTAATTAAACTTGTCGCATCATATAGATGATAAGATAACATCTTCGCATCACATGGGTAAGACAACCCCATTTCCTCGCAATATACTGGTCCGAGGACCCCATTTCATCGCATCACACCGGTGGGATAAATCCAATTTGTCGCATCGTACAGGTGTAATAAATCAACTTGTCGCATTATAAGGATGCAACAAAACTCACTCCTCGCATCGTATAGGTGCGAAAACCACTTTTTATCGCATCAATAGGATACGATAACTCCAAGTTATGCATCAATAGGATACAATAACTAAGTTATCGCATCACACAGATGCGACAACTCCAAGTCCTTGCATCATAAAGATGTGATAACATTGAATACTTTGATCAAAAACCCATAATTTATAACTCAATGATTATGTCACATTTATCCTGGTATACATCTCTCTTTGATATGTCACCCTTATCTCTGTATACACCTCTATTTGATATGTCACTCTTATAACCAAAATACGCATCTCCTTCATTTGCCACCCTTATTTTAACACATGATATAACATAACAAAAACCTACGTTTATGCTAATTATAGCATTCAAAATAGTTTTATATCAACAACTCATATAAAGAACCATACAGTTCTACATCCAGTTTCCAAATAAAGAAAGTTTATAAAATTAAACTCACCTTATGATTCACATACATGAAGATATGAAGATGAAATAGCAACAATTCCAATTAAAAAATCACAGTTGCAGCTTCTACTTTCTTCCCTTTTTGCTTCTGTTTTCTTCGGACTCCAGATTACACACACATAAACCTTTTTCTTCTCTTTTTTTCTTCTTTACCAACTTTCTTATCCAAGAGATAAAGCAATTATCTCTTAATAAAAACCTATATAAAGAATCTAGGCAGTGGAGGTGTATTTAAATTATTTAAGCACAAACAAATAATAAACCCCTCAACTTACCAACGTTTTTAAAAAACAACCCCAAGGATTATAATCGAATAACCGGTTATCACAAAAACACTTGAAAATACTCATTATTGTGTTATAAAGTATTTTGGGGATATAAATAATATTATTTCATTTGAAAAATGCATATAAAAGGTTTTTGAGTTAATTTTACTTTTGAATGGGTTTGGATAAACACTGGTTATATGCGTTTTTATTGTTTATGTTCGGCTTGAATAGTCAAATAAGTGCTTGTTTTGACCCATTTAAGTTTTGATAACATCTTTTCGGTTTAAATTTCTCATGATTGAACTTGCGCATGATTTGCATTTAATGCACATTTATTTGAGAGTTACATGTTTTGAGTGAGTTAGTCATTCAGTTGGAGTCATGTAATTGAACTAAAATGTATTTGGATTCATAGGCATGTGAGTTAGTCTTTTTGTTAAATGAGGAGTTTTGATGTTCTCATTTAGAGAGCAGAGCTTGAGTAAGTTATGTGGTCATCATGGTATTGCATAGAGGGGCTCTTAAGAGTTGGACTCTAGGACCGTGGTCGGTATTGCAGAGAGAAACCCATGTGGGTTGGACTTTGGGACCGTAATCAGTATTGGAAAGAGGAACCGTGTGGGTTGGACTCTGGGACCGTGTCACTATTACGGAGATAAACTTTTATAAGTCAGGCTTCGAGACCGTGGGTAATGTGAAGGTGATCGCTTATTGAGTCAAATTCTGGGACCCTATGTATTACAGTGATGAACCCATGTGTGTAAGTAGTGTTGATCCTCTCTCTCTCGGTGATTTGATGATAATCCCTTTTCTCTTTCATGTTGTATTTGTGTTTCTGTATTTTCAGTTCCAGCGATCTTCACTGAGTATGTTCAGTAATCGCTGAAGAACTTGCATTGTAAATCTATCAGAGACAGCAATACTTCAAGAAGACAACACTCACACCAAAGAACCTTCAGCAAACGTCGAAGACTGAAACTGAAGATTAGAGACCGGCGAGTACGTGATCTGAAGCGGTATTCAGTGATTACAAGCTTGTCTACACATGTGTGAAGACTGCTCAAGCTTCAGTGAATGATGATGAGACCTTCAGGTCATTCTAACATTCAGCGATCAAAGGAAGCTTGCTTAGCACTATTGTTGTTGTCTTGTCCTTATGCACACAAAGGACAAAACACATATCCTTACAAAAGTTAGTACGGTAAGGAGCCGACTAGTCGACTCTTTCCCCACCAACTTCAGGTAAGGATGTCTGCTCAGAAATAGTGCTTCTGTACTATTCACTGTAGCAAAGGACAAGCCTTCCTCTTAAGACTTGACACGCACTCTAAACCTACCATATTGCATTAAAT
>NC_037529.1:59703015-59705651 GCF_001531365.2 Cynara cardunculus var. scolymus | reverse complement strand
CGTGACAACTTTAGTCTCTGGAAGAACCGGATGTCCCTCCTTCTGGAAGGTGTGGATCCTGAAATTCCACATTACATAGAAAATGGACCATATATTCCATTTGCTATTGTTCTGGCTGTTCTAGCAACAGCTACGATTGTCGTGATTCCTGAACAGCAGATTCCAAAGCTTCCACATCAGTGAAGCGATGAGGACAAGAAGAAGATAGCTATAGACATGCGTGCTCGGTCTATAATAGCTCTGTCTCTTCCTGATGAAATCTATCACTCAGTGATGAAACTCAAATCTTCTAAATCCGTATGGGATACWCTTTGTGTCCAATATGAAGGAACCACTCAGGTTCAGGAGACTAGAAAGATCAATCTAGTAAGACAGTATGAAAGCTTTCTCTGTGGAATGTCTGAGACGCTGTCTGAAGTACATCAACGATTTAATTGCCTTCTTATTGATCTTAGGGCTGTCAGCAGGGAATATTCTAATTCTGAAACCTTGACTAAGTTTCTAGAATGYCTTCCTGAGTCTTGGGACACCTTTTCCATGTGTCTCAAGATGTCAAATGACATGTCCACTCTTTCTCTTTCTACCTTATACGGGATTCTGCTTAACCATGAGCAATCTCGTCAACTGAAAAGAAATATTGTAAAAGAATCCAGGGAATTGAAAAGCTCTCCTTTAGCTTTGATCTCTGAAGCTTCTTCAGTTGAAATTTTTACCCCTTTTGTTTCTTCTCTTCCTCCTGTGGTATTCACGAAGATAGATTCTTCTGAGGACATTCCATAATCTGATTTAACAAATTTTGATGAATCTCTGGCACTCCTGACTTAGTCATTTAAGAGGTTCGCCAGCAAGAACAACTTCCGCAGATCTCCTCAGCTATCCTTCAGGGAGAAGCCAAAGTCTGAAAGAATAGACAAGGCTTCAGTTGTCTGCTACAACTGTCACCGGCCTAGACATTTTGCCGGTGAATGTAGATCAAAGAAGACTGCGATGCCATCTTCTAAATCTCCCCTCCTCCTTCAGGACCAAAGATGAAAAATACTTAAAACTGAAGGAGAAATACAAGAAGATGAAGAACAACCAGCGAAAGGCTAAAGGCCTTATTGCTGAAGAGCATGACTGGGCTGAATCATCTGATGAATCATCTTCTGACGAAGAGGATAAAGCATACGTCTGCTTGATGTCCATTGATGCTGATGAAGGATCTTCTGAAGCGTCTACCTCCTCTGAGCCATCTACTTTTTCTACTCAGGTATGCTTCCTGAATGAACCCTCTTCCTCTTCTAGTCTTTCTGCACTAGATACGCTGACGGTTGACCTCTACAATATCCTCAATGGCAAATCAAAAGCTGAAATGCTTAACGTTGATCTTCAAGAGCAATTGAAGATTTGTCATTCTAAGATCAAAGAATTGACCTCTGTTGAGGAAAATCTTAAAGATCAGGTTATTGTAAACCAAGCCATCACTGTTGAACGTGACAAAGCTGTCGCTGAGCGTGAGCGAGCAATCGCTAAACTCAAGGCTGAGAAAGCTACCATTGAGGGTGGTGCAAAGCTTCCCTCAAGGCCTCTGAGATCATTAACGCTCAGATCCCGGCCAAGAAAACGACTAGTCTAGGATTTTCCTATGATCAGGAAGAATGTGTTAAAGACAGGTCCATGCTTAAATTTGGTACCTTTGTCTCTTCTATTCCTAACACTTCTTCCTCTCGGTCCTCTTCTTTTACTAAGAGTCATCTTGAAGGAACTCCTTTGAGTTCTGGATGCAAAGGTAAATCCACTGTCACAGCATCCCATCCTAAGAAGTCTAACAAGTCTAATAGATCTAAATCTATTCCTTCAACTTGTAAAACTTCTTCTTCAGGGACTAGAAAATCTGAATCACATCAGAAATCTAAGTCACAGCTCAAGGTGAACTTTTCACCTAAGGAATCCAATCCTCAAAGGTTCTGCCTAGAACCAATGAGAAGGGAATCCTTGGAGCTGGTCCCACTTCTAGTCTGATACTTCCTGGCCCTAAAGCTACTCCTAGTTTTAGGAAGTGTAAACACTGTGGTGAAAGAACACATGTTGCCAGTAAGTGTCCTTCTGCCGCCAAAGCTGGTTCACCAGCTTTGAGTAAGAAAGCAACCAAGGCTGAGAAATCAACTAAAGTGAAATCATCCACAAAGGCTGCTCCTGCAGTCAAGGTGAAAAAAACCGTTGAAGCCGTTTCTTCAAGCTCAATGAAGACAACTCCTGCTGAAAAATCTTCAACATCAGACATTGTAATCCCTACCACTAAAGTCTCTTCTTTAGACTCAGTGAAGACTTCCACTGAAACTACCTTGGTAGTATCAAGGCTTGTTCCTCTTTCCATTCAAACCTCTTCAGGTTTAATGATGCCATCTTCGGATAATGATTCGTTAGTATCATATGATGAAGCCTCTAACAAAGATGGACCCAAATAGCTGGGTACCGATAACAATTCTTATTTTGTTTCCTTGCTCAGGTTGTCAAAAGCATATGGTATCTGGACAGTGGATGTTCAAGACATATGACTGGAGATATATCTCTTCTATCTCACTTCCAGGAAGAAAGAGGACCTTTCGTAACCTTCGGTGGAAATGGAAAAGGATATACTAAAGGCTTTGGTATAT
>NC_037529.1:59698448-59700390 GCF_001531365.2 Cynara cardunculus var. scolymus | reverse complement strand
CAAACATATTGAGATCCGATATCATTTTATCAGAGATCATGTTATGAATGGTGATATTGAACTTCACTTCGTTCCAACTGAGTATCAACTCGCTGACCTTTTTACCAAGCCTCTTGATGAGACAAGATTTAATATCTTGATCAGCGAATTGGGTATGTTGAACACTGAAGATTAACCTTCAGTATTAAGCATCACTCATGAAGTGAAATGATTCAGTGCTCTATCTCTAACACTGAACTCTTGAGTAAATATATCTATTCTCTAAGGTATGATTACCCTTCTCTTTTCACAACTTAAAACTTTCACTGAATATTTTATCTTTTTCAGTGATAAAATGTTTTCAAAAGGTGGTCTCAGTGATTCTAAACACTCACCACATCTTAAAGTATATCTTTATACTTATCTTAGAAATCTTAAAACCATCACTGAAACTTTTCTTCAGTGATCAAAAAGTTTTTTAAATGTCAGTTTCAGTGACTCTCTTCACTAAAACATGATGTCTTAAAATCATCACTGAATACTTTCTCTTTTTCAGTGACAAAATGTTTTAAATAGAGTTTTTAGTACCTTTTAACTGAATGACTCTTCATATTCTTAAAAATTGTTTTTAAAAGAAAATAAATGCATCGTCTTTATGAAGACATTCTCTGTTTACTATGAGCGACGCTTTGAGACGCACAAAATGACCTGTCATTACGCTACCTCATTAAATGTCATCCAATCGTGGATGAGAACATGGTATATTTTTCATCATGACCACTTTCCCGAACCGTCGTCTTTTTCTCTCTCATATTTCTTCTCTCTCCTCTTACCTATAAATATGAGATTTCTTCTTTACTTTTCTCTTTACGCTTTCAAAATCCTTAGACGAACTTCTGCTAAGATTACTCTAAGGCAAGAACTCTCTCATCTTCAAACCTCTTTTCGACTTTTCTTCTTCATCTTCAAAGGTCAGAATCTTCTTTCTTCCTCCGTTATAAGAAATGTGTTTAATCTGATTAAGAATTTTGTTCTCTTAATGCATTAAACTGTAAAGGTTTTAATCATCTCCTTCTTGATTAACAAATATGTTTCTTTATACACATTCTACTTGAAAAACCCTAATCTTTTGAGAATTTTTCAAATGAAGTTTTTCCATGTTTAAAAACTTTTTCTATACTCTTTGACTATATACTCTTGGATTATTTCTAACAAATCTATTATTTCTTCCTGTTTATTTTACTTCTTTAACAATACACAGATGGCTGCGAAGAACGTCAACTTCACCATTGACGAGATATCTATCAAGGTCAACAACCACATTGCCATGTTAGAGATACCCTCTACCAGAGCACATTACCAAGAGATGGCTGACTTCCTCAAACAATCGTCCTTAGGATATGCTCTCAACCATGAGCCCCTCATGGTCAAGGAACTTCTTCTGCAGTTATGGTACACTGCTGAGGTGGTCGAAGTTCAAGACGAGGCTGGACGCACAATGGAGCAAATCCATTTCACTTTCAACCGCATGGAAGTGAATTTTGGGGTTTCTACACTCCTATCAGCTCTTCGTCTTCCCAAGGGTCCCTTCGATAGCGAACCCTCCACCACCGAGATCATCAACTTTCTCGACGCCATTGGCTACCAGTGGCCAATAAAGAAGGACTCCAGCGCCCCTCTCAAATCCTTGACGAAGATTGAGAAGAACAGGATGTCAGCTCTCTGGCAATACCTGTTTTCTCATTTTATCCAGTGCATGGGTGGAAAAACTAGAGGTCAGGACCAGGCCTCTAGGATCACCTTGATCATAGGTGTATCTGCGATTCAGCGTCACAATATAAATTTCAGGCTTGGATCCAGGATTCTGGATCATAAGCTGAGGGACAGTGATGTGGCACTTTCTTCCATTGTGTCCATCACTACCTCTTCTTCTCAGGTGGTCATGACAAGGGCAACCCCCCCC
>NC_037529.1:59695827-59697649 GCF_001531365.2 Cynara cardunculus var. scolymus | reverse complement strand
CAAGAAGTTGTTCAAGCCAACAACGACGCCATTGCTGTTCTTCACAGCAGGGCTGACGATGCTCAGACTATAGCTGATCAGCAGACTGGTCTTCTTCAACAAATCCTGTATGTTGTCTGTCAACCAGCTCTAGTGATTGCACATTCTTTCTCTGCTAATGATCGCGCTCAGCTCCATGAGACGCGTGAGGCAACGATAACTCTAGCCAATGCCTTGCAAAGGCTGGAGGATTCAATGGTTCTCCAGCGTCAACGCTTGGACGAACTCTCTGGCCAATTCTCTCAAGCCTTAGCCAGAGAGGGGGAGATGAGGTCCAATGTTGGTAAATCATCTGATGCTGCTCCTACAGCTTCTCAGGCTGTTGGCCCAGTATCAGCTTCAGTTGTAGTTAAAGCTGAGGCTCTCGGAGCTGAAGCAGTTGCTGCTCCTATAATCCCTACCACCGAAGTTGTTCAAGCTGAGGTTGTAGATGTCATCCCTAGGGATGATGACCATACCATCGCTGCTGCTGGTGATGATGATGATGATGTTGATGAAGATGATGATGAAGACGATGATGAACCTGTCATTCTAGACACCAGAGATGATCTAGATGGTGATGACGACGATGATGATGAAGATGACTTTACCATCAAGTTCCAGAAGCCATCAACCGTCACTAAAGGTGTTACTCTCGGGGATTCTGCATCCCAGGGGGAGCAAAGGCAAGGTGAATCGACTCCATCAGGGAACCAGGATCCCAAGTCGAAAGGCAAGGCGGTCGTTGAAGAAGGTAACTTGAAGGTATTATCCAAAATCCCTCAACAAACCTTGTTTGAAGACTCTACCTCTCAGGTAGTGATTACTTCAGAATATCAACTTCATATTCCATCAATAACCTACGGTCGACTGGAGCGGGTATCTGATCAACCCGTCTCTTGTGCTCCAACAGACCAGCAGATGTCTCAGCTGAAGGAGTCACTCGACTAGACTAGAGTAAAAATTCCTCTTCGTATCTCTAGTGGTGGTGAGTTTGACTTCTTATCTGAAGCTGAAAGACTCAAGGCATTAAGGGATGAAAAAGAGCTAGAGCTTCAAAAGAAGCAGACTGAAGACAGCTTAAAGCTGGCCAAGTCACTAGCTGCAAAAGTCCTTCCCAAGAAAAAGTCCAAGAAAACGGTGAATGTTGTCCAARCCCAAGCTAGACTTCTTTCGATTGCAGAAGTTGAACGCAAGAAGAAGCTGAAGCTGGAGGATAAGGACAAGCAATGGAGCGAAGCAAAACTGAAAAAGAGACTCAGTCCCCGCCCAATTATCAGCATCAGCATCAGCGGACGTTCTAAAGACGGTGGAACGCTGGTCTCAATGCTCATCACCAGGGACAATCTTGATGCTGTTACCGAGTACCCTTCCTACCTTGGCCGCTATGGATACAGCGAAGTCGAGACACAAGACATTTATCGAGGACACCATCAACGAGCTCATCAAAAGGATGTCCAGGTATGTCAAGGTCCCTGACTGGCCAACTCTGAAGAAAGGTGGGAAGAAGAATCAAAAACTCTATGATCCTAATGAAGGACCATCCCTAAGGAACGAACATGAAACAAGGTTCTCCTTAGATGAAATCCTGAAGGTTCATAAAAGTACAGACATTTCTATGCTGAATCTTGACTTGCCAGATAAGGGTCCCTATACACCCAACTTTGTGCATTTTAAACCTGAGTTAGGGGTTATATTCCTTGACTATGAAGGTGAAGTCAGATTTCAGAGAATGTCAGAGCTACATCTATGTCCAATGGATCACTTGATTTATCTTTTGCTCTGGATAGATGATAGCATGCCT
>NC_037529.1:59691741-59694602 GCF_001531365.2 Cynara cardunculus var. scolymus | reverse complement strand
TGTAATTGCTAAAGCTTTGTGTGTAACCAAAGATTGTTTAGATAGGTTTTTATTACCTTATCTTTCCGCGATCAATCTTGTAAAATCTGTATTGATCTTCTCTATCAATATATATTTTAAATTTGAAAATATTGTGTTTGTATTCATCCCCCCCTTCTACAAACTGTTTCTCTTCTTGTAGACCCTCACGGGACCAACAAGTAGGCACTAAGGTCGGGAATATTGTAGAGATGAACTTATGTGATGAACTCGTGAGTCGGGCACCGGGACCATGACTTTAGAGTTTTACTTGACAACAATGATGAATGATTTACTTTGTATTTTGCCACGATAAATGAAAACGGGTCTTGTTCATCACTGAGAGGTGTTGTGGGTATCAAATATTATTCTTTTCTCATTGATGTTTTGAGTAATGAGGGTTATCTATAATTTGTGATTTTGGGTATTGAGTCTTACCCATGTTATTGGTATTTTGGATAATAGAGTTTTATCCGAGTTTCAGTACTTGACCATTAATTTTATTCACATTTTGAGTGAGTACTAGGTGTTGAGTTCATAATAGAATGGGTATTTTGATTTAGAGCTTTCAACACGAAATGATTGTTTTTTGAAAAATGTTGCTTTTATGATAAAGACATTATATTTGAGATATGTTATAAATAAGCAGTCTTTTAGTTTTACCGTTTATATTAATGATAAAAATTGCTTGAACTCACTAGGCGTTAAGCCAAACCTTTATTTATTTGTCGACACGTGCATTAGGTCCTTGTTAGGGAGAATGGTACTAGCGACATTGTAATGAGTTGAGTTCTAGTAAAGGCACGAGAATGATTTAGCTATTCGGGGACGTCTTCTGTGTTTTGGAGATAACAACTATTGTTGGGTTTAGTAGCACCATACCTTAACTTAGACTTTATGTAAGGCTTCGTTGATCATTCGTTGATGTTAAATCTAGATTCGCTAATTGAGATAATCTAGTACTGATTTATAGAAAGAGGTTTATCCTTTATTTAACGTATTATCGAAAATTTTAAATTAGCATCTGATGCAACACAGACCAACCAATAACTAATCTAAATATGTCAATAAAACTGATCCAACAACAATTACCCAACCAACTATATAACCACTTGAGCTTATTCATCTGAAACAACACCGACCATCTAATGCCCACTATAATTCTACTCAAGGCCACATAAAAACGTATCCCCAATAGATTATTCATTAAGACAAAGGTAGATCTCCTATTAACCGCAACCCAGAGATAAATCTCCTATTGACCACAAGTGCATATATAGATGATAGAATTCGAAAGAAACTTGTTTTTACAAGCACCAACTTTATAATCTTCAAAATCCAAATGAACAAATTCCATCTTCGATTTCAGATATGTAACTTGGAGTTTTAAGAAGAAGATACAATTCGAGGACCAAATTCAGGTATATTGGTAGACTAATAATTAATTGAATTCACTACAACAAAATCGATTTTATAGGACACTCCCAAATCCTAAGTGTCCTAATAAACCTCTTTATAGGACTTAGTTTATAGGACCAAAAAAATAAAGTGTCCTATCTATAGGTATTCTAATAAGTTTATATGACGTTTTTTGACGTCGTAATAAGTTTTTTGGTCACTTTTAATATAAAGCGTCCCACTATCAACTTTATAGGACACTTTTGAGAAAGTGTCCTATAAACTCAATTTTTTATAGAACATTTGTTTTTATAGGACAGTTTTTCAAATAGTGTCCTATAAAGTTGATAATGGGACGCTTTATATTAAAAGTGTCCAAAAAAACTTATTACGACATCAAAAAACGTCATATAAACTTATTACAACACCTTTAGATATGACACTTTATTTTTTTGGTCCTACAAGCTAAGTCCTATAAATAGGTCTATTAAGACACTTAGGATTTTGGAGTGTCCTATAAAACCGATTTTATTGTAGTGATTAGACACCTCTGGCTTATTCAGCATCATAAACCTTAGATAATAATTCATCTGAATGATGAAAGTTGTAACAACTTACACTTAGGGACATCACAAGCTAATGTTCACTTCAAAAGGTACTTTGTGCCACCAATAATGATTTCTGTTACTAAATGCAACATTGTGCATTTAGGTCCAGTGTGAGGAGCACATCAATGTATTAACCAAAAAAGCAAAAATCAATCAGTCTGTATAGAAATTGCAGTCTGAATGAATAAGGCCTATGGTACAAAGATTCCACCATATAGTATGTAATCAATACACTTACAAAAACTGAACCAACAATATAGCAGCTTATTCAAGCTCCTGATTAGAAAAGACATTTTGCATTTCATAATTAATCAAAGACAGTAACATCTTGTTCATTAAGCCAAAAGCTAGTTGTTTTTCATTTAAGGTAAAAAGGTGGGAGATCACTTTGCTTCTTCTGAAACAGTGATTTGTTTAAGAGTTCGTAATGTTGTTTTGTGTATGAACTTTGTTTGTTTCAAAAAATTTAATAAAGTTCATGGGTGAAACCAGAAAGTGAACGGAATAATTAAAAAGGTTTAAACAAAGTTCATAGGTGAAACAATGATTTTTGTTTAAAGTTCACACATGTTCTTTTTGTTGTAAGATTCAGTTTTGTGATCTGGGTATGAATCATTTGTGGAAAAAGAAGATTTAAAGTTGAAATCTTTGAATTTTAAAAGGAGTGAGATAAATTATAAAATGTGATAATTAAGTGGATGAGATAAATTATAGTAAGTGGATGATTAAGGAATGTGGTATCAATATATGAAAAAACAAAAATACCCAGGTTTGTAAAATTAATAATAATTAATTGGTTAGCAAATGATTTTATTTATATATATATATATATATATA
>NC_037529.1:59674243-59691496 GCF_001531365.2 Cynara cardunculus var. scolymus | reverse complement strand
GAAAAAATTTCATAAGATTAAACAATGAAATCGACAGATGAAGGTGGTTTGCACGGTTTACACAAATGAGGGCGGTTTTCATATGATCACTCTTCTATATATATATATATATATATATATATATATATATATATATATAGAGAGAGAGAGAGAGAGAGAGGAGGTTTACTTTGCAAACACGTTATTTGTACAAATCCTACAAACCTTATTCAACCAATCACAATTTTTCATTTTGTTCTTTTTTTTATTAACCTGGATATCCAACCTGTTATGCGAGCCGATTAATCTCAGGACGACCACCTGCTTTGCAGATAGCCCGGAGTCACCGCATTTGAACATCCGTGACCACAAGGGAATTTTTTTTATTCCTCCTTGAATTTGAACATGGGACCTCCTGATATTTTTACTGAAAATTTAATTTTTGAAATTTCTAAAAAACTTATAAAAAAAACCCTATTTAATCTAGCGATATCTTAATTTAATTGACATATTTTAGAAAGAAAAGAAGTGTATGTTTTGAATGACTTAAGATGGAAAGTCAACTATTAGATTTCGTATGAAAGAAATATATCTAAGACATCTACAATCGTTGTCTGCAGGTAACGATACGTTCATCGATCATTTTGCTCCAACCAGCCAGCAATTTAACCGACATCTTTGTGTCTTGTGATTTGTGAAGGTGATCACCAAATACATCAGGGGCACTGTCCCTAGCCAACATTTTCTACGATGGAGTACTTTGCTGTTTTATTTGTAGTATGTGGTTGGAAGAGAAACGAATTTAGTGTGTGGGTCAAAAACGGTCTCACAAATATAGTGGTTATTCTTCACTTTTTATTCGACTTTTATGACATTTCTTATTGCATTATAAAATGAAATGATTTTAATTTATAAGCTTATTTTAATTTGTTATGTCTTGTGGGGAACCATGGGTACACAAGTACTAGTACTATATATCATTATATTGAGTACTTATGAATCATGAGTAGGTTTGCATCGATGTTTGAGGTACTTGCAAGTGTTTGTGGCTCCAATAAATGAAAATCCGTTCGTATTAATTAGGGGTATTTGGGATTGCTTATAAAAACAACTTATTGACTTGTTTCGGTGTGACATCGGTAATAAGCACTTTTGAGTGTTTGGATAAACAACTTATATCGGTGTCAAACCGGTAATAAGGAGTTTTTGAAGAAGTTAAACGCTTCTTACTTATGATAAGTTGATAAGTGTTTTTATAGAAAAGCATAAGTTGTTTCAAATAAGCAAATCCCAAACACCCCTTAAAATGGAATCAAAATAATAGTAATTGTATTCATATGTGAATTTTGAATAATTATCTTATTCTACATAACAATACTACGTTTTATTTTACAGTAAATGAATTTTTATATTTCTTTTATTAACCATTATAAGATACTAATAATCGAGTAGATTATACAATGGGTTGTCAATTATTAACGCTTTTCGTTCTTATTTTGAAATAATAACACTTTTGGTCATTATGGTTGCCATATTCTTACACTTTTGATTCCTCTAAGTAACTAAAGGTCCGTTAACTTAAGGGTTTTTTGGTCATTTTGACCATTTCTGTAACTTTTGATTATTTTTTTTTCTTTTTATTTGCCATAAAAAAACCGAAATCGTCGACCCTTTTTCTTTTCGCCGGCCCTAACTTTTCGCCGGCCCTAACTCCCTTCTCCAGTGACCACTTTGACCTTGACCATCCACTAGAGCGTTGTAGTCCCCTATCGACATCAACCTCTTATTATGGCAGAACTCAAATCCAACCCTAACCCCCTTCTTCGGCAAAATTCAAACACAGCCCTACACCAGTTTATGATGCAAAATCGAAAAATTAAAATCCACCACATCCAACGACCCCCCCCCTGGCAATCAAAACCCACCCATACGCACACATCGTTCCCTTTTTGAGATAAACATAACCCAAACCCACCAACTCCACCTAGTATTCTTCCCCAAACCCAAATCAAACCCACTTCTTAGGGATGTACAAAAACTTGAACGACTAAACGCAATCAAACATATTGGTGATTTCAGTATCATCAATCATTTTAGTGCAATTGTGAATTACGTGAGATTGACTTGGTGATATGTCAAACATAAGTGAGTTTGGAGGTGCTAAGTGCACACTTACAAATGTTACCCCTATCATCTTAGATCGCCATAAGGTGGGGGTCAAGGGGCAGCACGCTCCCTTGGAGGTGAGCCTTAAGTTGTTCCTTGACTTAGTTAAAATTCGACTAAGTATTCGGTCAGAGCCTCTGATCCTTAAGGTCAGAACTTTTGCTCCATATGATCAGAGCTTCTAGTTAAATAAAGTCTCTAGTTCTTCTGAAGAGCTTCCTTAAAGTTCTCAGATTCTAAAAGGCGTTTGGTTTGCAAAAAATGGAATTTGGTGGAATTGGAATCTATCAAACGAATTTGAATTTGAAGAAATTAGAATAGAGTTTGACCACGCATTTGGTTGGTAGGAATTGGAATGGCATCTCTCAAAAGAATTGGAATCTTCATCATTGTTTGGGGGAAGGGTGGGGTGGCAGATGTGACAACGACATTAGTAGCATAGTGATAATGGTGGTCGGAAGTAGTGGTGGGTAGGTGGTGGCGAGGGGTTGGGGTGGTAGATGTGATGACGACAATAGTGGTGGCATGATGCTCGGCTGGGGGTGCGTGACATGGTAGGGTGACTGCTTGACGACGAAAGTAGTGGCATGGTGGTCAATGGTGGGTTGGGTAGGGTGAGGGTGGGTGGCGGTTGTGGCAGCGACAAGTAATATTGTGGTTGTGGGGGGTTAGGGGTTGGAGCGTGATACTGAGAGTAGTATCATAGTTTAGAATTCAGTTCCTTCACTTATGCCAAGAAATGATGAATTCATTAATTTGTGGAATTCAAATGATTCTATCTATTTCAATATGTGAACCAAACAAAACAATTGAAATTTGGTCAAAGAAGTTGATCATTCCAATTCCTTTGAAATCTACCAACCAAACAACACCAAAGTGTTAGGACCAGAGCCTCCAATACCCTATAATCAAAGTCTCTGAACTTGAATTTATTTCTAAGATATATGATTAGAGCTTTTCATCGTGTTTTCTCTTCTGGACTTGTTGCTTATGACTCTGAGTCAGTTGTGACTGCTCTAAAATCTTATTCATTAACGGTTATAACTATTTAGTAGTTATGTTTTTAACTATTTAACCGTTCGTAATTGTCGATCTCTCATATAAATATGTGAACGAGAATCTGGGTGTATATCAGAAACTCGACTTCACAGCCTTTAAAGTGATTATATTCATTTGGATTATCCCAATACTAAATCTATGATACCCAAGGCAATATTCGAATTATTGTATTCGAGAAGTGAACTTTGCACTATCCAAGTGATTATCCGATCCACATATCATCTTTAATCCCCAATTCCTAACAAACCCCAAACCATGAAACATGTAAATTATGCATGTGAGATATAAGAAGAAAAAAATGTCGAACATTTTTGCCCATATGACCCAGGATCAATAGATGACATTCAAATACTCAATGTTCCATCCTTTCCCCTCATGGAAGAAGTAGGTGTATTTGCTTCTACTTTTGTTATCATGTGTGCTTGGTCCTTCTACTTTTCTTATAATTTACTTAACGGAGAGGAGAGGAGGAACGATGGTGGTCCATGGCAAAGAAAGGGGAAGATAAGTTTCCCAACAGTGGTAGAGAGAGAGAGAGACTATGTATCACAAATTCTTGTCGGGGGAGAGAGGGAAGATGAGGCTAGATAATGACTCTTGTTTTCCAAATGGTTGTTTTTGCATTAATTGCTACTTCATCAATCTTATGGATTAGTGTACTTGTTGTATTTTCTTCTCCCGGTGGTTGGTCGAGTAACAAAAATGTCATATTTACAAGTGCATCATTATGGATGTGATCGGGGGAGGGCGAACGAAAAGGGGCGATGGCAGTTGTATGGAGCTTTGATGATGATAGTGGTGTGGAACAATTTTCTTCCCAATTTATGCATGTGTCTATAAGTGTGTGTGTGTGTGTGTGTGTGTGTATTGGAAGGATCATGTGAGAAAGCGATCAACTTACAAGAAGGTGAGAAACAATCTTATCTTGAGTCCCTGACAACTCATTTAATCTATGATTGAACTGAATTATAGTAATTTTGTAATTATAAGGAAGTAAATGTCATTAAAGGGCATTTAAGTGTAAAATTATAAGAAAATAGATCTTTCCTAATTAAATGGAAGAGAAAATTTAGGGACATTAAGCACAAGGGTGGGGCCTGATTGGTTTGAGTTTGGCTCCAAATGTCAAAAGTGCCAGGAGGTCCCAGGTTCAAATCTAAGGAGTAACAAAAATCCTCTTTTGGCCACGGAGGTTCAAATGCGGTGACTCCGGGCTACCTGCAAAGCAGGTGATTGCCCTAAGATTAGTCGGCTCACAAAGCGAGTTGGATATCTAGGTTAATCAAAAAAAAAAAAATTAAGGACGTTAAAATTTAAAAAAAAAATCAATATGCACAAACCTAACTTCTCTCTTCGGGCTCTCTCTCCTCGTTTTCCCTCTTTCACCATCGCAACACCAAGAACTCCTCGTCAACATTGATCTCTTTTACTGATGATCCATGTTTCACCAACAATAATGATTTCAACAACGTCGATTTCAAGGTTTGTTGAAGTAGCCGATAGGTTTGGATTTTACTTGAAGCAAATCTGATATCAATAGAGATCTATGTTTCTAGTTCAATTAGAGGATGGCTTGGAAACTCGATCTCAATGTTTGTTTGAAATAATCAATAAGTTAGGATTTTATTCGATACAAATTTGAATTCAATAGTTTTATGTTTCTTGTATGTATGCAATAACTTGATTCAATAAAGATTATCCCTGCTTTCTTTTTTATTGCCCAAATATGTGATGTATATTCACATGTGATAATATATCGAGGTTTATATATTATCACATGTTATAATAGATGAACATATATATATATATATATATATATATAATCACATGTAACAATAGATTGAGGTATGTATATTATAACTTATGATATGGTTCATAGATATCCATGTTTATATATATATAATTACACGTGATATGATATTGATAATTGACATATTGTTAATAAATTCACATGTGATGATAAAATCTTGTGATATTGTAGTAGTTCCAAGAATTAGTATGCAAAAGAGGGAAAAAATACTATGAAAAAACTTTGAAACAGTAACTAATTAGATAATATTTAAGCATGAGGACCAAAACTGTAATTTACTCATAATGATATATGGTTTAGGTTGGATAATAGTGATGGCCAAAAATGTTCGGCCCGGGCCTGATTGGTCCCAAGCTTTCTTATAACCGGTCCTGGCATAACCAGTTCCAGTCAAAAATGGTATGACCGGTCAAGGTTCTTCATAAACGGTTATAGGCCGTCGGTCCCGGACCCGGCATTCAAAAATAAGATTTTTTTTTTAAATATTTTAATGATATATATTTTTAATACATTATAAAATTTACAATTAGGTCACTCAAATACTATAAAACTACGTTTTTTTATAAGGGAAATTTATAAAAATAACCGTTTTACACAACCCTTTGCCATAGCTGGTCCCGGTCCCACGAAACTGTCAAAAACCTCAACCGGTCCCGGTTTTCGGTCCCATAACCGGTCCCGATCCTCCTGCGGTCCCGGACCGGGCCGTACCGATTTGGCAATCACTATTGGATAAAACCAAAATAAACTAAATCAACGGGCCTAATACTGCAAACCTAAGCCCGCCGACTTGATAAATTGTCGATACCTGCCATAGAATCAGGTTGTGTTTGCCACGGATTAATGGACCTAAAAAATATTTTACATTTAAAATAAAATAAAACTTGTATGAAATCAAAGTCAAAGTTATGTAAAATCATTTAAAACATAATTATTTCCAACTAAACACATGAGGTTAAAAACATAACAATAAAGAGCAAAAATTTATGAACATCCTAAGTTCCGATTGTTAAACAACTAAAGGTTTCAAGATCAAGATATAATATACAACACCACATAAAGCGGGCCAGAAAACTCGAAGCAAGACGGGGTATGTCAAAATTGCCATGAAATACGGAGATCATAAAGCGAGCCAGAAAACTCGCGTTCATAAAAATCTTGTGTTTTTCTTTGTCGGAAATACAAAAGGCACGAAAGAGATATAGCTGGCAGAAAAATGGTAAAAAATGGAAACAGTGTCGTGGGGTCGTGAACATGAACATCATTTTGAACCTAAAGCGAAAGATAACTTGGGTCGGGATTTGTTCTTGCCTAGCAATTTCTGCTGTTTAGCGCGCTCTTCTTCCTCTTGTTGCTTTTTTCTACGTAAAGCTTCTTCTTTTTGTCGTTGGAGCTCTTCTAGTTCTCTGTAACGCTCTTCCTCCCTTCGTTGCTGCTCCATGGCTTCCCTCCTCTGAGCTTCTTCAATTCTCTTTCGGTTTTGTTCAACCAGCCTTTCCAGCTCTTCTTTCTCTCTTCGAGCTTGTTCCTATATGTATATTTAAAAACATCATACATACCTAAAGGGGAATAAAAACATATGAAATCGAACTTGTTATAGATGAAGATTTAGGTACAACACACTTTAAGAAAGACAAAATAGACGAATCTTTGTGAACCTGCATCAATACCATCCGTTTATTTGTGAAAAAGATGATTTGAAAATAAGTAATCTTGATGTACTAACATTCAAGGACGGAAATGTTGCTAGTTCCATAGGGCATCCTATGAAAAGAAGCGTTGCGATTTTTATAGAGTAGACGGAAGGAGATGGTGAAGAAAAAGGAAACGGTTGCTCTACTATTTGGGGTAGAGGTCGGGTCCACATATCATCATACCCCTATACCCCACATCCTAGTGGCACATACCAGCCTCATTTGGTTTGGTTTGGTTTGGTTTGGTTTGTAGTCAAGAAAAGGAAAATGGTAGAACATGTGAAGTGAAAGCCGACAAAGTAACGGGGTCGTCAAGCATGTGACCCAACAATTTCTCCTACTTTAAAACCCAAATGACATAGTTGTAGCAAGTAGTAACTCCCAATAACAAACCATTCCGGTGTTTAGAAGGAGAACAATCATTGATTTTGGTTATATGCAAGTCCCAACATGTAATGTGTGTTGACGGCAAAACAAGTTACTCTCTCCGTCCCAAAATAAATATCAATAATGCAAAAGACACAGATTTGTAAAAATGTTTAATTATTACACTTTTTAATTAACTAAGTGACAACTTTACCCTTAATAATTGAGTGAGGAATGAATTTCTCCATCCCATAATTAAGGGTGGAATTACATTTAAAAATGGGCACCTTTTATAGGATTAACTAAAATAGAAATATGGCCATTTATTTTGGGACCGAGGTAGTATTAATTTATGTTAAAAAGGAAGTAGGACTAGCTTACCTCTTTTCGTCTAGCCTCGATAACTGCAGCTTCCTTTTCTTTCTCGAGTTGAGCTACGACATCACTAAGAACTTTCTTCCTCCCCTCCTCCAGTTGCCTCTGGATTTCCAGCCTGATCTCCTCAGACCCCAATCTTTCTTCGACTTTCTTCCTTATCGCCTCCTCCACTCTTTTTGCAGTTTCTTCCTCCATTAACTTCAGTTCGGCTTCGTGCTGACGCCTGATAAATTAAAAAGAAAGTTAAAGAGGAAATGATCACAAACCACAAACCAAGATGTCGCAGCCGATCCTTTGTCTTTGGAAGCCAGAACAGTTAAAAACCGATATTTATTTTTTTCAATAACAAAATTCATCCACATTTTGTGTCTCTTTTTTTATACTTCTAACAGGTGACAAACTGACCTTCATGTAGATAAGAGCACTATATATGCTTATAAAGCATACCTCTAACGAGTTCCTGATCCAAACAAATCAGTTTCAAAACTGGTGAACAGTAGATAAACGAGGCACCCAATTGATCATCAAATATAACAAGTTGAACTATAGCAGTATCTTCCTTCACAATAGCCTGTGGAGAAAAATGTCAAGTAACCTTTCGCAGTTTTAAAGCTGATTGCTAAAAAACTTTATGTTTACATTTACATTTACATTTACATTTACATACATATCTGCAAAGTGAAATTTTATACTTTCCAATAATACAGAGAGAATAATGTTGTGTTGGTGTTATTCTAATGTTGACAATTTCCTTATCTTAATTGTCCTAGTTTAGGCTTTGAAACCCCACTTCATAACCTTTCGACGCATAACAATGAAGAAATGTAATGAAATTTCCGCATGCTAATTTGTTATGGGACAATCTTTCATGACCGAGACTATTAATCAATCAACTACACCATCACCAATGCGAACCTTGACCAAGTTATAATATTTTCACGATGCGGGAAAGTCAACAGTGGGTCAATGAAGCAGTGCACTATATACTCCTGAACCATAAACAGGTTCTTCTGAGTTCTGACATCATAGAGGATAAGAAAGATATCTGAACAACTGATGATGTAAATCAAGTGTAGAATAAGAAAAATAGCATCAGTAAGAGTAGGATTACACTTCAATCAATGGAAGCGTGGTTTCTCTCACTGTTCTGAGAAAGCCTAGCAAAGAGTAGAAAATATAACAAGATATATAGCAAGGAGAATGGTGCTATGTGCCTATGTTATGCCGGGTGCAACAATGGACTATCAAACATTGCACATACGACAGTAAAGACAAACCATGAAGAAAAAAAGTGTGCCCGTGCCAAAAGAAATAACATAATCCAAATGTGAAGGTTTAAATTGAGAACACCTTAAAAGAGATTAACTGAATAAATACACGATATAGTCTCACAACAGCACATCTGTAGAATGGTTCAACTGAAAAGGATGCAGAAGTTTTAGAGGAGAGGAGGGGAGCAAGGGAAAGATTATAAGTTCTAATTCAAGAGCTTAAGAGGAAAAAAATCGCGACAACAAAAGAAGCTGCACCATTAAAATGGTTCCAGGAAAAGAAACTGGAAATCAAGGACATAACCAAGAAGGTTGCAAAATAATATTTAGAACCAGGGAAAAGAATAGATGATAAAACAGAATTGTCAACACAAGAAGAACGTCAATACAACAAAAAAGATGCCCACATGGTAACCCGAACTATTAAAATTTAAAAAGCACAAGCGTATAAGCTATTCCACCAGCTTAAATATGCAATAAAAGCTGGAATTGACAAGAATACAAAACCTCATTGATTCTTAGCTTCACCAAGGAGAATTGGGTTGGATGATTTCTGAAGAGTATTCAAGTTTACAGCTTTTGGATAGAAGATTGGTGAAAACTATCTTACCCAATTTTCAGTATGCACTGGATGGTCATGGCAGTACTTGTATGGTTTGTGATACATGGTAAGAACAAGAATACACCACACGTGAAATTGCAGTCTCATTTTTTTGGTAACAGTGTTATCCAACCATTTAGCCGACTAAGTCCACAGGGTGCGAGTCTGTCCATCAGATACACTCAAACCAGGCAAAGCCCTACCTTGACGGGAACTGGTGTGGCCTACACAAGGAGTGAATGAGTGATAACATAAAGGGCTCGAACCAGGGACTCCCACTCTACGGTGGAAGTACCCAGGCTGATTCCCACCCTTTGGGGGTTATTTGGCAGTCCCAATTGGTATGCTATTTTGGACAATCACAAATTTAATGATATTATTGTACTCATTCTAGTGTTTTATGTTTAACCATAAAGATAATTCCAATGGAAATTGAGTACAATAATATTACATTTTTAAGGCTGATTCCCAAATTTAACCAAAAATTTTAATATTATAAATATATGAATTCCGACAGCTTATAAGTACCTCAAATAAATCAAATAATAAAAGCACGATCTTATCACACATAAATATGTCTAAAATATATTTTTTAAACAGAAGAGAATATTCCATCTACCAGTTGTATAACTCATAAAAGCCTTAATAAGTTAGATATCAATTTCCATAAGATAGAGTCATAGAGAAAATTGTTACCTATCTACAAAATTGATAAACAAAAGCAAAGCCCATGTGAAATTTAAAACACGACCTAAGTGTTAAAAGTTAAACACAACTCATGCCACTGGTTTGTATGGATTATCCATATCTGCACTCCATAGTCCGTTTATTCTGAAAAGGCTTTAAACTCATATTGACAGAACAATAACCTTGGCCTAACCAATTAGAAAAAGAACATCGTCTTTCTTATATGCAGAAAATCATGAGTCATTCACAAGCACCTTCAAACATATAGACTCTTATGAGGATCCAATCTCCAACCTCTGAACCTCCAACTCTGTATTGTTGCGACTTTGTTGGGATTTGAGTTTTGCAATGATTTTTAAGGTCCCTTCCATTGCCATGTTGGTGTACGAATGCACCAGGAACTGGGTCGTGTAATCTGGATTATGCTGCGGAGGGGATTCCCATGAATAAAGTAACATTGGTGAAAATTTGGATATTCATCTGATTTTCTAAAGGGTTGGTTCTGAAATACAGAGTGTTTATTGGTAAGTTTGTCCAATAAGATGCTCCTCTCCCCCCAAAACAACCACAAAATAAATTAAGGATTTGAATATAAAATCTACGATCCCTTGCACAGCAGGAAGCCACAGTTTCAAATGCCTAATAACCTCAGGTACTATATATCACAAACCATATTTGGATATACAACTTAAATTCATCCAGTCAGGATTGAAACACATGTCATAAAATGTCTTTACCGTGGATACAAGCACATGGAAGCCCTTCTAGAGGTAGTCAGACTTTTGTATTATGTCGCACATATCGATCTCGAATATATATGCTATGGTCTGTGATGAATAAACTGAACTCTTGTATTCTCAATGATCATTGTCATCATTATATAATAAACTTAGTAAAGCATCTGCAAGCCCCTACAGAGATAGGCAAATTTATGTAAGGCATATCAATCTGGAAATATATGTTTCAAGGGATATACTCTTCTCTCATATTCTCAAGAATCATGCATCATTATTATACAATAAGCTAAGCAGCCATCATGAAAGATCAAGTCAAATTATTAACATAACCTACAGAATGAAGACATCAAGACTGAAACTAAAAAGAAGCTATCATATTCTCCATGTTCAAGAAGTTGACAGATATCAGATATGTCCACTCACAATTTTCTTATATTTTATTCTGTTCACATTCGTCCGTAAGCAGGACAAAGAGCATTCCAAACATGAATTTCTACGATCTAAGTGCAGGTAGTCAAATTTGTTCCATCTGAACCACAACATTGAGATAATTAATCATTGTTTTTCTAACTGGCATAATGCGCATCCATACTCTCCTAATTATAATAGTGGAAATGAATTAATATAGCACCATGAGTGTTATCAACAATTCAAATCCAAACATCATATTAATAATTTTCCAAGTTTTTGTGCAAATAGAAGGCTCAAAGATATTTGTTAAAAATATGAATAACAGTCCAGAAATCAAGAAAAATATTTACATAATAAAACTAGGAAGAAACTGAGGAAAGCAATTATGAAACAAGGATTTCTGGAAATTGAAATACCTTTTCCTTTCATCCTCCTCTTCTTTTTTCAAATTTTCACCAACAATTTTGCACTCTATGGACCCAATACCAGGAGATTTGGCAATAGGAGACAATGAGGAGCTCCTGCTTTTTTGTCGCTTATGACGCCTTGGAGTTGAAGAGCGACTTCTGCGTCGTCTAGGAGTTGGTGAACGGCTTCTACGGCGGTGGCGACGTGGAGATATTGAGCGGCTTCTCCGCCTGTAAAGACAAAGATATATGAGCAACCTGATGTTTAAAGCTACAGATGAGATAATAAAGCACCATAACATCCCGCCATCTAGCACAATAAATACAAAAGCAATATACAGTTACCTCTTATATTGCTAAGTATAAACTGTGAGCTCCATCTTTTATCACAAGAAACTGCTAAATGTCACAATCGAGAAAGAATATATCGCGAATCAGCACCCATCACCGGCTCACTTCCCATATGAAGGGAAGCAACTGCTTTCTTAAGTTTTGAGTTAAAAAAGAAGGTATATTCCACTTATTATTACATTTAGCATGCCCTTCCCAATATTCTTCTACATAGCATTTTCAAGGTTTTGTCAAAGTCGGATCTCTTCCAAGACACATCCCAAGACTACGCTCTCAAGGCAACACTTGGACAAAGCTTGAGGACCATCAAACCAAATATCAGGGCACTCATGAAAGTGGAAACTCTCAGGGCAGCAACATATCATATGAGAAATACCCAGGAGTACACAACTTGACTATCGAATCATCTTCTAGAATATCTAACAACAAATAAGCCAAATGATGATCAATTCCACATATATTACATCAGATGATTTCTGTTAAGAATTCAATTCAAAAAGATGCCTAGGAAAGCATTGATGTCTTGTTCTGGAAAAAAGCAATAAGCTTTCAAAAAACTGAAGTACTGCAAATTAATAGCTCCATTCCTGGATTAGTCAACTCTTATCAAGAAACCAAGAGAGAAAAGCCCCGTATGTTTTAATCCCATCAGGAAAATGGATTCTTAAGGTTGCTTCTATCCTTTCAAGAAGTTCCTGGAGTGAATGTCTCAGAGACACAACTTGAGTCAAGTATTACAAAACCGAAAAGCACTTGGAACCAAACCAGTTTCTGCTACGTCCCATTTCACTATCAATGTAAGTGTTTGACATAGAGTTCAGCTCAACAACGCAAACCTTAATGAATCACAATTACAATTATTGTAATAAGACCTTCGAACATATCCAATCTGACGAAAGAACCTACTGCTTCAGGTAATTATTTTATCCCACTAACAGGTCATTGTCAAAGGAAATGGATGACTAATCACACACAATCGGAGAAAGAAAGGTACTTAGACATGCAATGAACATAGAAAAAATTATAGCTCCATTCAAAAAAAAAGTTTCTTTTACCCCCATTGTCCATAAACAAAAATGGTTTGTATGTTGATATGCTTGCAAACTATGTAAGGCTTCACAATCATGGTCAAGGAGATGCCAAGTCTATAAGCTATGCGTCATTGAGAAGCAGTATAGAAATCACTTCAGAAATTTATCCTAATTTTAAGCCAATTACACAACTTCAATTTTGTCATTTTAACATCATGCAAACATCATAAACATAATACATATTCATCACCGTAGTTCAAAGCAATGTAATACACCAAAAGTATAAGATCATACCCCATTTGGTAAAATTGCTCAAAATCAAAATTACTCATAAGCACCAAGCAAAGTGTGTTATGCAGGAAAAAATGATACAATATCACAGTAAAATCGACTTCGTGTTGCTAGCTAAAAGAATCAAGTGTACAAAAATGAGGCTAGACGTAATCGGGTATCAATCACCTGCTATAAGAATAAGGAGATTGGCTGCTTCGATCTCTTCGACTTCTATCTCTGCGGCTTTTATACCTGTGTCCAACCGGCGACGGTGACCTTGAATACCTACGCCTTTTATAGGACGGCGACCGAGATAATTCCCTATCTCGAGGCATTCCTCCTCCACAGATTATTATCTACAACAGACCCGATATTATATCCCCTGAAAAACCAAATATTTCCAAATTTAATCCACCCGTTTTATTGCTGGAACTAGATTAAAATTTCAGCCAGTTCACAGAAATTTTATATCTTTCTGAAGAATCAGAACCAGATAATCACCTTTTTACGATGATCGGTTAGATCAGTACCTAACGTTCTCCAGCACCAAGCGTTTGAACCCTAGAACACAGAAAGTTAGGGTAAAAACTGTTTGCCTTTGTTAATCAAAGCTCCAATCTTAGCCAAAACACAAGCGTCAATCATGAATTCACCAGGTTCAGAAACAATCTATGAATCCTGTTGGCTGATCTTAAGAGAGATTTGCAGGCTGCAGCTATGGATTCCAATTCCGTGGCACAGTTATCAAAAGGGAGACAAAAAGCACGGCTGAGAGAAACCATAATTGTTGTCATATTTACAAATTTGGTCCTCCTAAAACGTTTTATTCACTTATATGCCTCATAATGATTAACAAATCTGATTTTGATTCTAATTTTTAGGACTTAGAGGTCGTTTACTAAATACTTACCCGGTAAGTGTGGATCGGGTAACTTTTCTCACCTGATGCACATGGCAAGGGCTAAAAATCTTACCCGTTAAGAACGATGATAGGGATAGAGAGTCTTACCCGGTAAGTGATGGTGAGGACTCTTATCTGGGTAAGCGTTTACCAGGTAAATTGTTGTATACGATACCGTTTTAATATACTACAATCTTATCTGGTAAAATAGATTATAGTGTTGACTCCTACCAATAAGCGCTTACCCGGTAAGTATTTGGGTAAACGGCCCCTAAAACAATCAGATTTTGAGAAGTTAGTAAAGAGGTTAGTCCACTATCAAGCAAACCAAAGAGCTTGAACTAGTTAGAGGTATTTTCTTGATTGATAGAAAGAAAAATGCAACCGAGTGCTACTGCTTAGTTAGGGCTTAATAGACTGTCTGATTGATATGAATTAAGTTCAAACAAAATATGGATTAAGTTATCTATATGGATTAAAGTAAATTATTGACCTTTTGTTGTGCTGAATAAAGTGTATGATCGAGATAAATGACAATTTTACCCTTTATTTTTTTTTCATTAAAACCACATATAACTGAAATTTTATCAAACAATCTTATGTGCATTCACTTTTATAAAGGGATGTTGCATTGACATTAAGCAAATAAACCCAGAAAATCTTGTTGGTTTTTTACACATGAACATCATCAAAAATCAATATGCTTGGAACTTGGAAGCGTGAATGGAATTATGAACTAGGCATGTAATAGGGCTCAGAAACCCTGGGTAGTTGGGGAAATTATATGGCTGAGTGTAAAGGACCAATGATTTCTAGTTGACCGATTAAGTCATCGGCTGAGCGAATAAGCCACTACCAAACAACTATTTATAGTTGAGCGAATGGGTCGTATCCTTCCGAAAAGCCCCTAAGAGTCATGTATGGCGTAGCAGTTGTATCAGGATTACCGATAAAGATCAACCTCCCAAGAGTTCAAATCTTATCAAATGTAAGAAGTGTGTATGAGTACTTGTTGTATATAAAAAATTAACGTAAATTACAAATCTAATCCATGTGGCTTTAGGTTGCTTACAAACCAGGTCCCTGAACCCTAAAATTCATGACTAAGGCCCTCAAGGTTTCATTTTCGTTATAGATCGAGTCCCTTGCTATAACTTTCGTTAAAAGAAATTCGTTAAGTTAGGGGTGTTTTTGTCTTTTTCTCTTTTCAATGATATATACTTCAAAAAAAGGTTTATGGTAAGCAAAAGAGTCAATGACATCAAAGCTATTCACATATTAACATTAGTTAATAGTCTGGCGTTATGTATTAGGAAAAGTGAGACATTAGCCATAGTGAGTGGTAACTCGCATTTTAAGTGTTATTTTCACATCGTTTGTGTGTCTGTCTTCCCTTTTAGTGTATGTCTCCCGTATATGTGTTCGCGTTTCTCCTTTTTATTTATTTATTTTCATGGGGAGCTATTGAGGATAAAATTTGTGTTTTGATGGGTGGATGCATCGTTTTTTGGTTAAATGTTGGACTGCAGAAAGTGGTCACTTTGTTCGCCACTACAGTGAGCGACATAAATCCGAGGACAACTGAAAAATATCAATTTTTGGATGTATTATTCTGCCTATATAAAGAGACCTTGGGATTTTATTTGGGAGAAGAACTCCAACAATATAGAAAGCTCCAGCTCTTCGCTTTCTATCTTATTTCCTCAGATATTTGTAGTTGTAGCTTATTTTTAAGTACGTAATTTCCAGTACTGCTTTATTTTTTCATTATCACTTGGTAAGGGATCTTGACTTTAACTTTTCAACTCATCGACTAGTTGTCCTATCTTAGTGCTCAAAGCTTCAAAAGAGGATGTGAAATTTTCCATAAATATTGTAAAACCTTCCATTAAGCTTGAGGAAATGTTTCAAAAGAGTGAAATGGTTCGGGTTGTTCAAAGACATTCTTGGGTGGGTTGTTGGGAACAAAAGACATGAATCCATAGTGAGGATCACTCCCTTGAAAATCACACGTTGGCAAAAGTGGTGACTTTGTGGGGACAGGTGGCCACTTTTTGTGAGAATTCATTTTTTAGAGATAGGGACTTTTATAGATGTTTTTATGGAAAATATCTTTGACCATATCGTTACTAGAAATGTCTTAGGGAAAGCTTACACTCGTACCCTTTTTCTTTAAATTAATTGTTTTTTTTACTTAATTGTTAAAAGTACCAAACTCGCTCAAATATATATTTTCTTCTTCTCTAATTGAAATCATTGTATTCTCGACTTAGTACTCGAAACTTTGAAGTCCCGATCCCTGTGGACACGATTTCAGTATTACTACCACTTGATTACTTATAGTGATCATAGTGTTCAGGTGCATTGCCACTGTGGTAGCACAGTGGCCACTTTGTGGACATATACGATTTTCGCTGTAACGCCTCAACCCACACATTGCATGTAATACATATTTCATACTAAAGAAATACATATTCATATACATCTAGTCCCTTAGTATAAGAATCTACAATCATGACCAAATACAAGGTCCAAAAATTCAAAATATTATCTTGTACTAATCAACAAAAGCAGTTCTGCAGCTGAATGCATATAAGAAAAACATTAAATCTTTTCCTTTTCTTTACCTTCTATACTTCCTGCAATACACATTTTAAAATCACAAAACGAGGGTTAGACTGAAAAGTCTAGTGGGTTACCCTAATCATGTAATTGCAGAGTGAAGGATCACCAAAACCTTTATAAAACAATTATTCACATATATCACAAATATATGAATATACAAGAAGGTAATATCAAATCCTTTTTCCACTTTCAAGCTAACCACGTAGCTATACAAATTCCATACCTTTGAACCAATCGGGTTCCATTTAACACCATTTTTAAACCTTTTCTTTATCAATTAAGGTTYAAACAAAGATTCAGGCCAAACCTGACGTTTCCTTCTCAATAACATCCAGACTATGATTTCCAATAAGAACCTTGATCCTAAATCCTTAAATCACAAAGAAATAAAGATTYCAGACCACGGTAGTCTTAAGGGATATAATAGAAAGTGTTATATAATACCACACATAGACATGCCACCCTTATATCCAATGTACACCTCTCCTTGATATGCCACCCTTATA
>NC_037529.1:59663182-59674193 GCF_001531365.2 Cynara cardunculus var. scolymus | reverse complement strand
CAAATGGACACCTCTCCTTGATATGCCACCCTTATCACTTCATCAAAACATTTGTAAGATAATTCCGAATAGACCGTAGTCATTGGAATTATTATCAGTTTGAAAATATTTAAATCAAAACTTCATTTTTTTGATAAAAATAATAATTTCTTTTAAAACACAAGACATCCTCACAAATCCGGTCAACAAGTCCGGTCAACAAATCCGGCCAACAATCATCCGATTTAAAACACTTGGACTAAAGTCCACTTTGTCCGGATATCAAGTCYGGTCAACACATCACACATTCATTGAACGGTTTAACACTTAGAATAAAATTCATATTGAACGGATAACAAATCCGGACAACAGTTCGTTCAAGACTCGTTCGGTTTAAGACTAAACCGCTCACCACATGGCCGTATTCCTACTTCTCAGTTTAAAATCATAAATACTACTACCATTTATAAACTGCTCAACACTCAACCGGTTTACCAACTCCGGACAACAAACCGCTCATGGTTTGTCCGGTTTAAACTAGTCCGGTCACTAAACCGTTTAAAGCTTGTCCGGTTTAAAACAATCCGGACAATAAACCTTTCAAGGCTTGTCCGGTTTAAGATAATCCGGACAATAAACCGCCTAAGGCTTGTCCGGTTTAAATGCTTATCCGGTCACTCTTTGTCCGGATAAACACTTAGACAATAAAATCAAGGTTTCTTTTTAAATAAGAACAATACTAAACATGCAAATAAAACTAATAGAATCTTTATACAAAAGATTTAGAAACCACTCACTTTGTAAGCTTTTGAATCCAAAACGCTAGAAATCAACCCTTTTGAAACTTGACACTTGAAATCACCTTGAAAACACCTCCTTTTCTAAACCGGACAACACTTCTTTAAGGCTCTCAACTTTCTCAAAAATAGCAGGGGAAACATCAAAATGAAGAGGTGAAGCCTCTTTTATACTTTCTCAAAATGGAAAGTCGGCTAACTCACATAGCCACGTGTATGCATCTCAATCCCACATATACACCTATGCATATAACCACTAACACATACATGCATACATACCCCATGCATGCTCACACATAGCACATGCTTGCATAATATAATCATATATATATATATATATATATATTCACACAAATATATATATATATATATGTATATATATATATGTATATATATATATATATTCACACAAATATATATATATATATGTATATATATATATATATATTCAATTAATTCACAAATTCGCATACCGGCATGTATCAATGATCATGCTATCACGTAATTATTAAATCAGATAATCACGTATTAAATACTTTGGGTAATAACCAGGATCCGGTTATCACATTCGTTATCAAGTTTTTGGCACCGCTACCTGAGATTGGTGTATTTCAGAGTTTATTGAGTTATAAGTTGAGTTTTTCATCGGTTTTCTTTCACCCTAATGGAAGGTTTTAGTCGAGATGCCATGTATTTTAATACTTTCGTTTATTCATGGGAATAACATCCTAATTTTTTTGACAAATATTCAAGATGATGACACCTGCACTTCATTTTATCCTCCTTATCAAGATTGGAATGACATGTTTATGAATACGCTTGATCAATCATGGGAGGGGAATTTTGATTACTCATGTGATTTTCAAGGGAGTGATCCTCACTATGAATTCACGTCTTTTGTTCCCAACAACATACACGAGCATGTTTTTGAATAACCCGAACCATCTCACTCTTTTGAAATATTTTCCCCAAGTTTAATGGAAATTTTAAAATATTTATGGAAAATTTCACATTTTCTTTTGAAGTCTTGAACACTAAGATGGGACAACTACTCGAAGAGTTGAAAAATCAACGTTAAGGTCCCTTACCAAGTGATAATGAGAAATTAAAATGTGTAAGTAAGGATGAGAATGATGTTAAGAAAGAGTTAGATAGATTAAAGGAACAATCCGAGCATATGAGCAAGCCTTCTTTACTCCCTAAAGAGGTGCTTCATGATATTAAAATTCCTAATTTAATAATTTTTGCTGATGTAGTGCAGCCTTCTTTTTGTGACCACATGGGGTCACACAATGAACTGTTGGGAGGATTTTTGCGATCAAAAGCTCGGGAAATTTTCCTAGATCGTGTTATTTGGGTGGTGGAGTTGTTGCACGAAGCTTTGGTATGGTGGAGGTGACTATCATCTTGAAATGATTCAACTTTTTAAAGATGCACTCGTGGGGTGGTGAATTGCATCCTACATAACCTTGATTTAAACTTGTCTTCTTAATCTCAGCTCAAAATTTGTGTCTTTTGTTTTACATTTTTGTGTGTGTGATTTGATTCTGTTCTTTTTCGACTAGTATCAAATTTGTTTGGGATAAAAAACAAAAAAAAAAGGTCTTGTGCATCTTATGTGCTTAGGAAGTTTCATAGTTTGAATAATCTATCCACTACAACAAATTTCTAGAACTAAGCAACCAATTCGCAACCAATTCCCTGGTGTCCATATTGATTAATCTTTGAAACTTTAGATATGACATGGGTCATCTTTGCTAAACACTTGGTCGATACACTTGGTTACCTTGTCAAATTCTTTGAGTTTTTATATTCCCAAAATAATGAGGATATGGTCTATTTAAGGTTTGCAGGGAGAAAACCTGTGTTGAATAAAAGAGTCAAATCCTTCGAAAAATTGGAAGGACCAAAAAAATACATTGTGTGGCTACATGTTCCCTTTATCCAGCCACATAAAAAAAAATATGAAATTCGGTCATGCTCATATACATAGCTAAGTTTGACACATTGAGGTGAAAAGTTGGTGAAAACATATCAAATACATAATAATAAAGAAATTGTTTGTGTTTCTCCTTTTTATTTATTCATTTTAATTTGGAGTTGTTCAGGATAAAAGTTTGTGTTTTGATGATTGGACGCATCGGTTTTAGGTTAAATGTTGGATTGCAGAAAGTGGCCACTTTGTTCGCCACTGTGGTGAGGGATGTAAATCCAAAAACAACTGAAAAATATCATTCTTGCATGTATTATTTTGCCTATTTCAGTTGCACTATAACATTCTTGAAGGTCGACCTCTATAGATCAAGGAAGTTGAAGAAAAGACAAAAGTTAAATGACAAAATGTAGTAAAGCTAATCCATAACGTGGTGCAAATATCTGTTCACCCAAAAAAGCCTACCTAAAAGCTTAAATGATGGAAATCAAAATTTGAGCTTTCATGAAAGAGTAGAGGAAGAAGACAAGGAGCCTTTGGGTCAAAGAAGGCTTGAGCTCATTAAAAGCTTTTGTGGATAAAACCCGTCACCACCTTTTTCATCCTCCACTGTATAAAGAGACCTTTGGATTTCATTTGGAAGAAGAACTCCAAAAATGTAGAAAATTCCAGTTATTTCACTTTCTATCTTATTTTCTTAGATAGTTGTAGTTGTAGATTATATTTAAGTACGTAATTTCCAGCATTGCGGTAACACAAGTGGCCACAATTTGTCTTTTATTTCTCAATGCAAGTAGTCTTTAGAATTCTTATTCCTCTATTATGCTATTTACTTTAAGTATTATCTAAGCACCCCTTTGGGTGTGGGTGTGAGCCAAAACTAAAACTAGTAGAGTGTTGCCATTTTTATTAACTCCTAGACTTGGTAATTTAAGTTGGGACTTTAACTCAATATGGACAAACCGATCACTTGTAAGTGTTAATATTAGATCTTAGACCCAGAGATGGTCGGATCCAGAAACACAACTTGAGTGAGGCAAAAAGATTCGATATTTTATAATCACATAGAGTTGCGTGTTTTTACATAATTTTAACTAAGGTTCAACTGTCGGTTGATATTGGTGTCACAGAAAGGTTTGTGAATTTATTTCCATACAGGTATAGAGACGATCGTTAGAGGTCGACTTAGTTAAATCGACAACTCGTGAGTTGGCAAAAGTGGTGACTTTGTTGGGACGTGTGGCCACTTTTTGCGAGAAAGGGACTCTTATAGATGTTTTGTGACACTTATTTTTGACCATGAGGATACTTCAAATGTCTTAGATAATGCTTACACCTATACCTTTTTCTTTAAATTAATTGTTTTACTTAATTTTTAAAAGCATCAAACTCGCTCAATTTTTTTTCTTCCCTCATTGAAATCGTCGTATTCTAGACTTAGTAATCGTACTTTGAAGTCTGATACCTATGGATATGATCTCAGTAATACTACCATTTTATTATTTATAGCAACCATAATGTCCGGTGTGCACTTGCACCGTCACTGTGGAAACACATAAGGTCACTTCTGTGGACCTATATGATTTCCACTATCTGTGAGACATTAGCCATAAATATTACCTTATAGCTTATAGTGTGCTAAACTAAAAAAATAATGAAAGATTGGTCTCCAATTGTAAGTAATACCTTAATCTAAAGCCATAATTAAAGCCAATGCCACCCGGAAGTGAAAAGTGGCATGAAAGTAGAGTCAGCTTCTTCGAGAACGGGTTAATTTGAATTCATCTCATGTTTGAATATTCATATTGTGTTTGTTCTTGTTTAACAAACTTTCAAAAAAAAAAAAACGATTCCAACAAGGAAGGATCTAAGATAGCTCATGCATGTGTTCGACTTACTTTGCATTCTAATCGTGTGAAACACTCCAAAATCTGTAAAAGAGCGACTAATTTTAAAAAAAATATAACACATTAAAAAGAGAATAAATATCTTTCTAAAGGTCAATACTTGATTACCTATAATAGAAATCTAAGATTTGTCATCAACAATTACTACACTAAACCTCACACAAGTTCAAGTTAGAAACGAGTGTTACTAAAACCCAATAATAGTCACTATCTCCAAAATACATGAAACGTCCCTAAATAGTTAAATCTTTCTCATGTCTCTAACTAGCACTCAATGCTGAATAGCTAAATAGAGGAACCCACAAGGATCTGATTTACATGTCGACAAGAAAAAGTGTTAGGCTTATAACTAGTGAGTTCAAGCAGTTTTCATCTTTAATATAAAACGGTAAAATTGAGAGTGTTAAATCACTATTTTCCAAAATGAAATGCATTTAATGTAAAGAAACATCCTTCCCAAAGCCCACTATTTTCATGATGAAAACTTGTTGATAAAAGCACCCATTTTAACATAAAACCAAAGCTCAATATTCACCCAAAACATGAATAAAGTTTAATATTCAAATACTGAAATATTGATAAAACTATTATCCAAAATACCAATACATGAATAAGGTTCCATATCTAGAACCACAAATTATGGATTACACTCGATACCCTAAAGCAACACTGAAAACATAGAACAACTTTATATCCAAAACAACACCTTTCGGTAATGGTGGAGAATCGTTTCCGTCGATTGTGGCGAAATATGAAGTAAGCCATTCATCACCTTTATCAAGAAGTACTTAAGGTCACGATTCCGGTGTGTAACTCCTCTCAAGTTTTCACCACAATACCTAAGTTCCCTAAGCCCAACCCCACACAATTTCATCTCTACAATACCCTGAACTTAGTGCAATCTTACACACTATAGAGTTACACCTACAAGTCAATGGTCTTGGGACCCGAATTCATACGAGTTCATCCCTAAAATACCCTTAATGACTTAGTGTCAACTCTACTAGACCAAAGCCTCAAAACAAGGGTCCCAATGCCTGACTCTTCATGAGTTCACCACTGTAATACCCATGGTTCCAAAGTTCGACTCAACAAGTGATCACATTTGAAATACTCATGGTCCTGGAGTCCGGAACCATACGGTGCCCTCTTCGTAATATCAAATGTCCTGAAGTTCAACCCTACATGGGTTCCTCTTCACAATACCTACCATCCAGGAGTCCACCTTGTAAGAGTTCATCTCCGCAATACGGAGACAACCACATAGCTTACTCAAGCACTAACCTCCAAGTAAGAATATCAAAACTCCTCACCTAACAAACGACTAACTCACATTCATATGGGTCCATTAGAGTACAGTCAAAATTACATGCCCAAGCTCAATATTGAGCAATTCAAAGCACATAAATGTCTCAACAACTCAAATGGGTCAAAATCAAGCCAATAACTCCACACTTATTTGACTACTCAAATAAAAGTCAACATAAACAATAAAAACACATTTAACCAACATTTATGCAAAAACATGCTCCAAAAATATGATTAACTAAAAAAAACTCCATTCTTGGTTGAGACAAATCATTCTCCTAATGAAACCATACCTTTATATTTCCAAAATGCCTCATAACACAATATGGTACATTTTCCAAACAGTTTATAAAACAAAATACATTAAAAGTGCATTAATGTCAAATAATCTTCATTTATACCTTAAATCATCAAATGACACGCTTTTATGATTTATTTATCAAAATGTTCAAAACCCATAAATATAGACATTCACGGTATTTATAAAATCAAGTGTACCAAAGATGTAAATCTCATAAGATAATCAACACATTTGATAAATATCAAGAAAATATCTTACGACTCCAAAATGAACATTTTTGGCATAAACTTAGTTTTCACAAAGCAACTTGAACTCACTTTGCTAGGTTAGCTAAAACCTATTTTCCAAACCCAATTCTTTAGCTTTCAGAAGACTTGAGATCCATAAGCAAACATCTCTAGAAACCTTATCTAGGTCACAACCAAGCGTAGAAATATAACAAATATAATTACAAGCTTCAACTTCTCAAAACCCCAAAATGTAACTCAAAACACCCAAAAGCTTACCTCATCAACAATCTTGAGACCATCTACCATAAACCTTCAATCTCCGAAGTTCTCCTCTCTATTTGCTCCAAAAATGTCCCAAAAGTTGCAAAATTGCCATGAAGGATGGGAGGGAAGATGGTGGAAGAAATGAGTGAAAACCCCTAAAAATCAAGATTAAAAGATGTTCCAGGAGCTTCTCTTGACTTTTCTCGTGACCTAAGTCGCGGGCCAGGTCGCCCGTGTCCAAAAGGGTGAGTGATGTGGGTCACGTCATCCCAAAGCTTTGTCATGCCACGCCATGCAGCATTGACCAACCATTTCCTAATCGTTCTCTGACCATTCTACACTCGTTTTCTGGCCGTTTCTCGACCCAAAGGATTAGATGGTGTTTCATGCGGTTTTGTCCCTATGAGAAGCCACTGGACTCCTGAAAACCGAGATTACTAAACCTAACATTCTTTTGGACCATGGAACCCAACAGGGTTAACGACTCGTACTGAGAGCTTAATATTTCAATTTGGCAACATAATAATTTAACAAATCCCAAAATTCATATTTTAATATAGCAATGGAATTCAGGTTGTTACATCTTGATTCTAGCATCGATTTTCTCCAAATTAGTATGATTTCTATTCATATTAACAATAGAAACAATATGTATGAATGTTGGGCATGCTTTTAGACTTGCAAGTTGAACTTGAGTTTTAAGATGAGATTGCATTTGTTAATTGCACTCTCAACCATAAGTTAGTGGAATGATGTGGTTTCCCTAAGAGTGAAAATGCAATGCGTAGTGTTTGAGAAACCATGGGGGTGGTTGATAGTAATAGTTTATGTCGATATTATGGCATAATTTTCTCACTTTTCTCTTATGTTTTACATCCTTAAATGGATGACTTGTGTAACACCTGTGATTTTTGGAAGCTTTTGTTTATGTTTATGGTGGTCGTTTGATCGTTAAGATGGAAATCTAATAAGGTTATATATATATATATATCATATATATACATATATAAACTTATTAGAATCATCGAGGAGCGAATCAGGAATGGAAAACGAAGAAATGACGCACGCAGAGACTTGTTCGACTTTCTGTGCAACTTTCTATGTGGGCGACTTTCCATGCAACTTTCTGAGAATCCAGATGACTTTTCATGCGACTTTTCATGTGACTTTAACCATGTGAAAAGTATCATTAAGATCTATTAGCCCTAAAATATCTGAATTTTAGGGTTTTTCCTCGTTTCTTCACCCTAACACTTCTTTTCCACTATTTTCTCTCTAGTTTGAGTTCGTGGAAAGCTTGAGGTCCGATTTTGGGTCTTGGAAGATCATTTCTTGGTGGTTTCAAGTGTGCTTGTTGAAAGGTAACTTCCTCATCTCTCATCTTTAGGAGTTAAAGTTGTGGGTTCTTTCCATCGTCAACCATTTCTTTCTTTGTGTTGTCTTTGGGAAAAATTGAAAATAGGAGAGAAGTTCTTGGGAGCTTTATATCTTTGATTTAGGAGTCTAGATTGAAGATCTCAAATCTTCACCAAAGGAGGCTCAGAATTTGGGATAAAAACCTAGATTTAGCATAAATCTAGCAAAGTGGGTTCTATTTGCTTTGCAAAACTATATACATGTCAAAATATCTCTATTTTGGGATTTAAACACATTTCTATGAGCTTATTCCATATCTGATGAGTTTTATGATTTTGTGCATTTGGGCATATTTGGGTTATGAAATCTTTAGATTGTTCATAATGTTTTTATTGGGTGTTTTGAGACATCAATAGATATTTATTTCATCAAATGGGATTTCTTGGATATTTGGATGATTTGGGGCAAAATATTGTTTTGAATCTTGAAAAGGTAACTTATATTAATAATAATTTCACTTGACTGTTGAACAAATTGAAGGGTTTATTTGCCTGGTTTTGAGTCAAATGTAGTTTTGGGGTTTCATCCAACTTATGAACTTTTGATAGTGGTGCCATGTTGATTATAAGGGGGGGATTATTTGATAAACGCCTTCATTGGCTTGGTGCAATTTTTGAAAGTATGCACTATGCAGTTTTTGGCCTATTTTATGCTATAGGTGTCATGTGCTTCTTAAACATTTGGAAAATATGCAGGTCGGGCTTTGTGGCTTACATTGAATTTATTTAAAATAGGCAAGTGTTTTGTGAGGCCTTTGGCTTGATTTTAACTCGAATGAGTTTTGAGGACATTTGTCCGGTTTTAATAGCTCAATGTGGGATTTTGGACGCATAACATAATCCATTTATTCAATATTTTTTGGACATGACATGTTTTGAGTGTGTTAATCATTCAATTGGAGTCATGTAATTTTAGACTACAATAGATACATAGGCATAAGAGTCTGTCTTGTTGTTAGATATGGAGTTTTTATGTCCACACTTAAGTCTAGTGAGTGGTCTCCAAGTCATGGTTAAAGAGCCTATGGTAGTACCCAATAGAGTTGTATATGGAGCTAGTAGCCTGTAGTGATACTCTTTTAAGTCGTATATGGAGTTAGGTCTTGCGGTGGTGTTTGTTAGAGTCGTATACGGAGACTGGTGACTTTTGTGGTGAGACTTATCTAGAGGCCGAGTAGATACTATGTAACACCCTAAAAAAAAGGGATAATTTAAACCGAAACTATTTAACGAGGACCAAGACTCAATATTAAATTTCACCCAACAAAAGGGTAATAGTATAGYGTTTACAAAACGGTTACTGAGAAGATAAATACAATCTACTAATCTAGATTTTACTAGATTAAAGACGGGTATTTCTATCAATCTCCAAAATGTCGTAATATCAAAAACGCAACATTCAAAAGTGACAAGACTATAATTACAAAAGAGCCTTTCACGAACCGCGCTCCTCTCAACCCTTTAGAGCCCCACCGACAAAGGAACCTAAAACTAATTATTACAAGAAAGAGAGAGGGTTAGGCTTACGCCTAGTGAGTCCAAACAAAAGAGTTTACGTAACCATAAAGGAACATATATAAAAATATACATGCAAATAGTTGACGTAACTTTAAACATGAATAGAGACAGTAAGACCTAAATAACTCGAAGTGGAACAATAAAACATCCGAAGATGACGGGGGAGACCCGATTTACCGTTGATTATGACAGACACAAAGTAAGCCATAGATCAACGTTATAGAGCATCACTCACAGGTTTAATACCATCGACATCAACCTAAACCAGTCATGTAGTCGACCGTGATCTTAAGCTCTTTACCTCGGTAATTACACAATAATCACAATGCCTATTACCGAGTGAAAGTGAGAGGATGATTTGGTGATTACATAATAATCACAATGCATATCACCAACTTACACCATCATTCCCACGAATAAGATAAAACAATATACATGCACTATATAAATATAAATAATGACGTAGTATCGTACGATATTTATATATATAGAAAATGAGTCATAAATAATACGTGGGAGTGCCAAGACATCCGAAGATGACGGGGGAGTCCCGATTTACCATTAATTAAGACGGAGCACAAAGTAAGTCATAGATTAAAGTTATAGAGCCTCACTTATTGGTATAATACCATCGACATCAACCTAAACCAGTCTTGTAGTCAGTCGTGATCTTAAGCTCTTTACCTCGGAAATTACATAATGATCTCAATGCCTATTTCCGAGTGGAAATGGGATGATAGATCTGGAAGTTACATAATGATCACAATGCCTAAATCCAAATCATATCAACCTCCTCCTAAGTAATTAATTCAACTTATGTACTCATAATCCAATACCCTCTAGTAAGTATGATTAAAAAGACGGCATATGCATAATATTACTCATTTAATATCAAGTATTACACGCGATTTCTATAACCATGAATTATTCTCTAATTCCAATAAAAGCCCCTTGTTGGTCCCAAAAGGGTCTACAAGAATACTAAACAGTTTGTAGAATGGGGGGGTGAATACAAACACAGAGTTTTCAAATTTAAAATATATATTGATAGAGAAGATCAATACATATTTTACAAGATTGTTTGCGGAAAGATAAGGTAAAAGAAACCTATCTAAACAATCTTAAGTTACACACAAAGGTTAGCAATTACAAGAAAAGAGATTGCTAAAAGAAAATATCTTTTACTTTAAGCTGAAAGAAGCTTGAAGTAAGAATGAGGAGAGAGAGTGATGCGCGCACTCTGCATGGAGAAGAAACACTTCTATTTAAACTCAGTGCATTAAATGTCCATTTAATGCAGTAAGGTAGGGTTTAGAGTGTGTGGCAAGCCTTAACAGGAAGGCTTGTCCTTTGTTACAG
>NC_037529.1:59655468-59663082 GCF_001531365.2 Cynara cardunculus var. scolymus | reverse complement strand
TATCTTTTCTTGTATTTGCTATCCTTTATGTGTAACTTAAGATTGTTTAGATAGGTTTCTTATAACTTATCTTTCCRCAGACAATCTTGTAAAATCTGTATTGATCTTCTTTATCAATATATATTTTAAATTTGAAAATTGTGTTTGTATTCATCCCCCCCCCTCCTTCTACAAACTGTTTAGTATTCTTGTAGACCCTTTGGGACCAACAATATATGCCCCATTCTTGGGCCAGGTAGCTCTCAGATTGAACATATAATGGTGAACACTCCTGAGGATCCATTTGCCACCCCCAACGTAGTTGATCCCACTGAAGGTTCTTAGGGAATGTAGTGTTCATTCTATGCCCATGAACAATTTTTAATTCTGTGTTTATTTTATGTTTATTTTTCTTGTCCATGACGACATTTGTTTCACTTCTTTTTGTCTTGAATGCATGAAGTTGCTACTACTTAAGTGGTAGTTTTTTACTACCAACTATTTTTGTTTGAATGTTGTTTAATATTACCAAACTCAAGTGCCAACACTTTCGAGTCTCAAAACTAAATGACCCACTTCTTAAATATTCGGACCCTCAACTTGTCACTTTAAAATGAAATAGGTCTCCTTTGCTATACATTTAACCTAAACACATGCCTTTTATACCCTTTAGCTTATTTGTTCTGCTATATTAGTCACAATGAGGACATTCTGAACTTTTAGTTTGGGGGTAAGTTATGGTTAATATATGTGTGCAAAAAACCAGAAAACCTTGAGTGATCACTTGAAAAACATTAGTGTCACTCCAATATATATATATATATATATATATGTGTGTGTGTGTGTGTGTGTGTGTGTGTGTGTGAATCCAGAAAACATAGAGTGCCCAATCTAGAATCATTAGAGTGCCCACTACAAAAATATTGTTGTATCCAAATAAACATAAAGTGTTCATAATTGGAACTTTTGTACCCTTATTTAGAAGTCAAGAGTGTCCATTTCTCAAAAAATTGTTGAAAATGTCTCAAAAATCCAAAATAAAAAAGTATGGGATGACCTAAGTTCCAAGAAAGTTTGGAGGAAATGTATTACAAAGCAATGGGAAAAGTCTTTCAAAGCCACAAAGATATCATAAACTAACCAAAGTGCTATAGATCAAATATTGACAAGTAAAAGGTTAGTCATGAAGTTTTTGAATGTGGCAATTTAGCTTATGATCTGGAGGTCATTTTGGTGAAGTCTAGGTCCATTTATCCATAAAGATCTGGTAAGATCCTTCAAGCTTGTTGTGACTTGACCTATCAAAAGAGAGTGCCCACTCCACATAGTACAATGACCACTATTTTGATTAAGTACCAAACATGAAATATGGGGAAACTTTGTACATATGTCTCATTCTTAAAATTAAATGTTCTTTATCAATGTTGTTTCACCAAACCAATCACTTATTTGTTTCCTCAATTGAAACTTATAAAAAGGAAGTTCATTAGAACAAAATGTCTTGATTGTCCAGTCCGTGTGGAAGGACATAATTTCGGTTCTTACCAACTTTATTACTTGAAGTGATGATCCTAGTGACCAGTGTACACTTGCATTTTGCATTGTTAACTATTTGCTAGCCCATGTGCTTACACTTGTTTTACACGTACTAGTAGGGGTAGTTAATGGTGGTAGAATTGGATGGGTTGGTGGTTGGGGTGGCAAAGTGAATAGGGGTAAGTGGGTGAGTCAGGGGTGGTAGGGTGGTGGGGTGCAGGGGATGGGCGATGGTTGGATGGAGAGAGTGTGGTGGTTGTTAAGTGGAGGGGGTAAGGCAATCGTTGGGTGTTGAAGTAGTGGTTGGGTGGACGGGGAAGGTGGGGTTGATTGTTGGCACGGGGCGGAATGTTATCCTTGGGGTGGTGTTGGGTGGTGATGGGATTAAGGTGGTGGATGATAAAGTGAGGTGTGGTAGGGTAAGGTGGAATGGTTGGTGAGTGGTGTTGAATTAGGAAGTGGTGGACATGGTTAAAGGTAATGGCGGGTGATGGTGGTGCACATGGTTAGGGGTAGTGGCGGGTGATGGTAATGGAATTGGATGGGGTTGATTGGTGGGTGGGGGTGGGATGGTGGGCAGGGGTGGATGTAGGGTGGTGGAGGGTAGTGGGTGGGTGGGGTGATTGATGATCAGGATTTTGATAGGGTTGGTGGTATGGTAGGTGAAGGTGGAAAGGGGTTGGATAGGGTGGTGGTGATTAGGGGTGATGTCGAGTGAGGGTGGTGGTGGTGCACATGATTAGGGTTGTGAGTAAGGGTGGTTTATGGTGGTGAAATTGGATAGCGTTGGTGGTTGGGGTGGACAGGGTTGGTGGGTAAGGTGGGTGGGCGGTAGGGGGTGGGTTGGTGGTTGGGTGGAGGGGTGGGGTGGTAGTGTTGTGGGTGGTGGACAGTGGTGCTTAGTGGTTGTGTGAGTAGGGTAGGAGTAGGGTGGCTTTGATAGGGATGTTCGGTGTTAGGAGTAGGGTTGGGGTGGAGGTGGGGTGGGTTAGGGTTGGGTAGGGGTTGATGATTGGACGTGGCAATGGAGTGGTAAGATCATGTGAAACTACTATTTTAAGTAAAAGATGAAGATTTGTACGATGGAGATCTAATAGCTAGGAGGTGGTCTTATAGGTCTAATGGAAAAGGGGTGGTCTCACGTGAACACAAGCATATATATATATATATATATATATATATATATAGGGAAGGGTTCAAACGAGAACCCTTGTGATTTACGAGAACGCGAGAACAACCTATTAACCCCATATTGTGATAACAATTAAAATTAAAAGATTTTTGAAATTAAAATATAAATTTAACAAGATTCAAAAGAAATTGAGATTCAAAAGGGTAATAATGGAAATCAATATCATAAAATCTTAAACACGATCACATTATAATCCTCAAAATTAGAGTGATTATCCTTATTTTTATTAGGTATCGATTAAAAAGTTGATTTCAAGGATTAGTTTATCACACATATCACAATGATTACTGGTGAAATCGATTAAACGATTTTGTGTGATATGGGTGTGATAATCATGTGATATCAATATCACTCGATTTGATCATGGTTTAGATGGGTTAGGTTAGACATTATCACAACGATTTCGGATGGTTTTGATAGGTTAGGATTAGACAATCACATTTATCACAACGATTACGGGAGAAATACACTAAACGATTTGGTGTGATATGGGTGTGATAATCATGTGATATCACTATCATAACAACGCACTTGATTTGATCATGGTTTTGATTGGTTAGGGTTCGACAATCGCACATTTATCACAACGATTTTGGATGGTTTTGATAGGTTAGGATTAGACAATCACACATTTATCAGAATGATTACGAGCGAAATCCACTAAATGGTTTGGTATGAAATGGGTGTGATAATCATGTGATATTACTATTATAACACCACTTGCACACTCAATTTGATCATGATTTCGATCGGTTAGGGTTAGACAATCACACATTTATCACAACGATTACTCATGGTTTCGATAGGTTATGGTTACACTCTATTGATCATGGTTTCGATGGGTTATGGTTACACAATCACACAATTATCACAAGGGAAGAGAAGAAAGTGGAAACGAACGTGCTGGAAAAAATGGATAATTATAATTAATTAAAATAAAATAAAAATCATAAAAATTACTTAATTACATTACTACCATTATTAATTTATTTATATTTAATATAAGTTAATTTATTAATTAAAAAAGTTTGAGGTAATTAGATTGTTCTTGCGTTATCTAGTCAAGATTTGCGGTATTGACTGTGAAGCATCAGATAATTCCTCGAATGGTATTCGGAAGATAGAAGGATAGTTTCGTAACTTTTACAAATATATGACAAAACAAGTGCATATGTGAACTCATGTAATTCACAAATGAACTATATGTTCACATGTGAACCCGTCTAATTCATATATGAACTAATTAATTGATTCATGTATGAACGCATGTGATTCACCTATGAACTAATTAACATATAAACTATGGTTCACATATACACTTATGGATTCACATATGCACTTGTTTGTCGCCTATTTTTAAAAGTTACAAAACTATCCCTCTATTTTTCTTTTGACCAGTAAAAATCGCAATTCTTAATCAATCTTGACCGTATGATTAGATCACTTCTTTACTTCTCAAATATTTACCACTTCTCAAATGAACCTCTCCTTATATATATATGTGTGTGTGTGTGTGTGTGTGTGCGCGCGCGCACATGCGTGCGTGCGTGCGTGCGTGTTTGTGTCTCTGTATATTTCATCATATTAAACAATTTCATTAAACTGAGTAATGAAATTGACGGTTTGTAGCTAGGTTTGCATTTGATCTCCTTTTTATATATAGGGGTTGGTTCTTTTGTTAACTCAGTAATATATATTAACTATGTGAACCAATCTTAATCCTTAATCCTTGAAATCTATGGATTAAATCATGACATATTTGTAATAAATTAGAATTTGAACAAAAATAAACATTGATGAACATTCTAGAATCATGGGTATTTGTGGAAAAAATCATGGCATATGAACACCTATGAAAAAACTTATTGAACACCTATGATATTATATGGTTATGAACGCAATCTTATAAACACATTATGGTTATGAACACATTCTTATGAACACATATGAACATCATTAAATACCATAAAAGTAACTTACACATAAAAATTATCTATTTGACTTTCATCGTTAAAACAAAATTTTGAAGTAACATCTACTAAAAAATGAATCTTATTGGTCGAAGAAGTTGACAAAGTTAACACCATATTCTTGGTTAACAAAATATTTTACTCATATATGTGTGTGTATGTATATATATGTGGATTAAATCCAAGAAATAGCAACGTATTTTTTGATATTTTTTTCTTTTATAGGATTATATTTCCATTTTTTTATTTTAGCATTGTATTTTTAAATTATTTCTTAATAGGGCATTGTACTTTAAAAATTCTTATAGTATTGAGTCAAGAGTTACCTTTTAAACCGGCAATCCTTTTAGTTTTTTTGACTTATGTGGCATAATTTGTATAGATGGAAAATGTGTTCTAGTCCTTGTACTTAAATATAGAGTAGATTACATATTTCGTCCCTATGCTTATATAGAAATTATGGATTTGATTTCCCAAATGAAATTTTTACATGTATCATCACTGTGATTTCCTTTTTATGATGAATTAGGTCACCGTCTCTAACTAAGTTATCTTGAACTCCGTCAAGTTAGGGTCATTTTGGTCATTTTATACTACTTTTATTTTTTAAGAACAAACAAATCTATACAAATTAAATTACAACTTATATATTATTTATACTTATGTATATATACATATGTATACACACATAAGAAATCTCCCCAAGAACACCGACCTTTCCCGTCTTCGACCCCCTCGTCCACTCCGGTGAAACCTCATTTCCTCCCAAACCCAGCTCCATCAACCAAATCGAAGAAAACAACGACAAAGGACAATCCAATTTTTAACATCATCGTATTTATGTTTCTGGTTTTCAAAATCAAGAACCTCCATAGACTGAACCCGACAAATATAGAAGTACACAGTAACAAAAAAAAAGTAAAAATACAATACTATAATAAAAAAATTTATAAAAATAAGTTACTATTTCACGTATTTACCCCATACTTTCATGAATTTATGCAAAACATACAACATATGTTAATTTTAAATTAAATACATATTTTATATTCCCTTTGATATAGTTGGAAATAATACATACATGCCGACTACAAGCTTTGCCCATATATTGCGGTTCTGGAAAACACGTAGGCAGTGGTACAAAAGCGTGAACCAACAAGAAAATTAACCTTTTGCTGATAAGTCGTTGTTTGTAATAATTTATGTCTTAATTTGTTTTTAATTACTTTTGGCATGCAGGTCTGATTGGATTCATCAGATCCAATTAAAGACCTAATAATGAACATAATTAAAAAGTATTTTGCAAAATTCCTGCCGACAACCTTTTGACACTTTGGTTTATTTGCCATCTTTCCACCCATTTTACACCATTATTCAATTACTTCCATTCAGCTTTTTGTGTTACTATTCATTTTTTTTTTATGTATATTTAAAATACATTTTTATCGTAGTCAGATATGACAAAGTAATCATGATCCTGTAGTCGAATATTTAAAAGACAATCTTGAACTACAAAAAACGTTCCTTTTTGTTCTTGCCAAAAAATCTTACATTTGTTTTGTAAAGGAACAAGTGAATGATATGTATTTCTATCGATCTCAAACAAAAAAGAACTTAATGAGTTGAGCTTAATTTATAACATCAATGTTCGACTTGGCTCATTTGAAAACTCGATTAAGTTTTTCGATTTTAGTTTGGTCGAGCTTATGCATTCGAGCATACATTTTTTCGAGACAAACATGCTCATATGTTCATAAATCATGTAATAAAAATATAGAAATTCTCTAGCTCGAGGTAATAAATAAGTTAATCGATCGTGAGTTCGATCCTATAAACTAGCATCAAGCCGAACTCGATAATTTAAAAAATATTGGAGCTAGAGCTCGAACCCTACTTTAAAATTTTATTTGAACTCGAATCAGGTACCATATTTTCGAACGGAGCTCGAATTACCTACTATTCAACGAAAGTTTACACCCATTTTTTTATTTCTTCTGCAACCAAATACCATGTACAATAATGGAGGCAAAGATCCAAAAGATGGTTTTATACAACAATAAAATTTTCATTTTCATTATACTTGTTCTATGATTAAGGATATATAGTCATTTCAAATGTTAGAATCAATGATTAAGGATATATAATTTTCATTTATAAGTTACTTCAATGTACTGAATGAGATGTTACAAAAAAAAATTGTTTGTTTTTAGGGATGATAATTATATCATCATTTTCAATATTCTCAATAATTATGTTCAAATTAATTTGAATGATGGACGATCAAAATGAACACAGTACCATTCAACATATTGATTCGAATGGTTTCTTCATTTCTCGTGTTTCGAATGATATGTTCGTTAGTGAACCCAATTTACATGATATTCATTAGTGAACCTGGTTCACATGATGTTCATGCATGAACTAGAAACATTAACACAAATAATCGGTCAAATGTTCATTAGTGAACAATTATCATAACTACCGATTTTTGTTATTTATCTTATAAATGTTCAATAATGAACTAATAAATCGTATCTGATTGATTTCATTCGGTTTTTTTGATCCTTTCTCTCAGTGATTTGATGATAATCTCTTTTACCTTTCATGTTGTATTTATGTTTCTGTATTTTCAGTTCCAGCGATCATCACTGAGTATGTTCAGTGGTCGCTGAAGAACTTGCATTGTAAATACATCAGAGACAGCAATAATTCAAGAAGACAACACTCACACCAAAGAACCTTCAACAAATGTCGAAGACTGAAACTGAAGATTAGAGACTGGCAAGTACGTGATCTGAAGCGGTATTCAGTGATTACAAGCCTGTCTACATATGTGTGAAGACTGTTCTAGCTTCAGCGAATGATGATGAGACCTCCAGGTCATTCCAGCATTCAACGATCAAAGGAAGCTTGCTTAGCATGATTGTTGTTGTCTTG
>NC_037529.1:59645420-59655368 GCF_001531365.2 Cynara cardunculus var. scolymus | reverse complement strand
GATGAAATCGGTTAGGGATGAAATTGTTTAGGGATGAACGAGTTTAAGAGTTTTAAGAGTTTAAGAGTTTTTAAGAGTTTAAGAGTTTTTAAGAGTTTTAGTCAAATGCTTTATAAGATAGTATAGATATATGTATATGTATATAACAATAAAACCTATTAAAACTTTAACACTTTAAAAAACAAAAATAATAAATCTCATAATTGATAGACCAAAAATATAATTAAAAAAATGATGTAAAAAGTAGTGTAAATAAATAGTATTATACCAAATCTAGTGTAATACTATTCATTATACTAAATTCCAGTGTAGAAAATAGAGAACCCATTAAAAATGTAAATATTGCTATTTATACAAAATTTAATATTTAGTGTAAGATTTAGGGGCCGTTTACTGAACGCTTACTCGGGTAAACACTTACCAAGTTACGTTACCTTATCGGATGAATATGTAGGACCAAGAATCTTATCCGATAATAAAGAAACAAGGACCGAAAGTCTTACCCGGTAAGTGAGAGTGACAGCTCTTACCACGGTTAGTGCTTACCGGGTAAATTGTTGCATACGATGTTGTTTTCGTGGACTAAAATCTTACACGGTAAGTAAGCGATAATATTGAATTTCAGGGTAAACGCTTACCGGGTAAGTGATTAAGTAAATGGCCCCTTAATGTTAATGAGATGTTAATAACCAAAACTTCCCAAATCTCCAAGTAACACACTCAAACAAGACGTAATTAAATAAACTCTAGTTACATATAGGTGCAATATAACAATGATTCAATAAAAGCAGCGAGCCCCCTTAAATTGTTCTGATTAAAAGGAGATTGGTTTTTTTGTACGGCTCAGATTTCAAACATTTGACATGTCACGTGATAAAATAGAACGAAAAGAGTGATATAGAGATTTGACTCTTTCACAATAGCTAGCGTAATTTCAGTTTTCCAATTTATTTTATTCAAATATTATTTTAATTAAATTTTTAACCATATTTTATAGAGCGAATTACATTTTTATCCCCGTCGTTTGTTATTTCCAATGAAATTGATCCCTGTAGTTTTTTTTTATCACATATTTGTCCTCATTGCGTTTTTTTTGTTGGATTTCGTTCCTCTCACTAATGGCAGTCTGTTAACTTCAATAAAATGAGAGGCAATATGATTATTTTGTATTTTCTAATTGGCTTCTTTTATTTGCAAAAGAAACCTAACACTCCTTTTCTCTCTTTGACCCTTCATGTTACCTCTTCGTCAATTGCAAAGTCTGAACACTCATATGTATACCATCCCTTTTGTTCACCGCTCAAATCTTCTCTCTTTAATGACCCATCTCTTCATCTTCTATATATGTGTGTGTATATCTATCTTGCAAAAACTAGTCGGAGCTTGGACACCTCACCCTCTCCATATATATGTAGATCTACAAACCCCTTTTACCGTCCCTCACCCCTTTAGAACATTTAAGTTAATTACTTTGAGATTTCCTGTTTCGATCAAATGATAGATACAACTCTTATTGCAATGAAGGTGTGTGTTTTGGTCTTGGATCAAGAAAGGAAGGAGTGTAGAGATCTGGGTGACGGTGTGCGCCAACCAAGGAAGATTCGACGTGAAAAAGACTTGTAGTATGAAGGTGTCGGGTTCAATAGAAAGGGGCAGTGGTTGACCGAGAAGGGAAGCAGGAGGGGCGTAGGTTATATAGAAATTTTATTTTATAATACATCATAATTTAGTATTTAAAAGAAAGAAGAAAAAGACCAAAATGACCCTCGTTATAGAAAATCTTAACAGTCATTGGTGGAAGGGACGAAAACCAAGAAAAGTTGCACACGTGAGAGACAACTCTGAAAAAAAGAATTACAGGGACCAATTTATTACAAATGACAATGTTCAGGGATGAAAAATGTAATTCACTCTATTTTATGTATTAATATTTTATAAAACTGAAAAAGAAAATAAACGGAAGAACCGGACCCGGTTTATTTCGGTTAGGGAAAAAGAATTGAATCACACGCACGTGGTTAGATATATATAGACCATACATTAATCGAAAGTTGAGGGACTAGCCATGAATTTCGTTTATAGTATAAGGACTGAAATGAAAATTATGGCAGCATTTTCAGTCTTTCTTAAACCCCTTTCCATGCCGAGCAAGAACAAACTGATTCTACCAAGTCTAAGAAGATCGAAGGCGAAAAAATGTCGAGATCACCGATCCATTTGATCACCTTGGCAACCATAGCTTTCTCCTTAATCTCTTCCTGCGTCTCCGACGTCGTCGTATTGACCGTTGATAACTTCGAGAAGGAGGTCGGTAAAGATCGTGGTGCTCTCGTTGAGTTCTACGCTCCCTGGTAAATGAACTGAAATTAGATTTATGTTTTCATCAACTTTAAATCCTAGCTTTCTTCTTAATCTATTTTTTTTCGTTTACTTTCTATATAATGGTAAAATTTGGATACAAGTGATGATCGGCTTTGTTTTACTGATTTTTTTGTATAAATTTGGCTTTGAGGAGTGATGATTGGTTATCAGTTTCGATTTTGTATCTAGTTGTGATCAATTTAGAAGAATAATGTTATTAAATTTAGTTTTCTCGTCCTAGATTTGATCAATCAAGATCCGAGTAAGGTGAAGATTAATGGGCATAAAGATGATATGATTGTTTTATATTGGTTTAAAAATCAAATTATGGTAAATAACCTTAATTCAATGTCTCTTCTAAGGGTGTTTCTAAAAAAATATGTAGGGTTCATTTGATTTTTTGGAGTAGATATGGTTTGTTCAGTTTTGGATCGAGAACAGGTAATCATTGTACCGAGGCCAATGATAATGTATTTTTGGACGATAATACAATTTGACCATTTTCTCAATCTTAAAATTGATTCGTGTGTATTGGATTAATATTGGTATTTTACTCTCGAATTTAGAGTAGTAATGTCAGTTTCTCTGTTTCTCTATCTACAAATTATATGGTTGCTGAGAGATGTGCCCTTTTTGTATTGATCAAAAGCAATTCTGTTTCACGTGCACATGTTTCATTTTGGAATTGTAAGTTCGACATCTCATTAGATATAAGTTGGTACATGGAAATTTAACAGCTATTTAAGCAAGCTTATGTAATTCACGACTTCATGTGGTAAACTACATGTATGGCCAGGTGCTTGTTTTTGGATTCTATATGTGGTTGTGTAGTTAATACTTTTCATTATTTATTGTGACTTACGTAGAAACTCTCACTAACATATAACTCCAATTATTGTGCAAGATATTTGAATGCATTCGAGCATTTTATTTGTTAAAATGTTTCCAAATTAAGTCTGTATATATTATGGATGGAGCAGTAGATTTAATCTTTCGATAAATTGTATCAGGTGTGGGCACTGCAAAAAGCTAGCTCCCGTTTTTGATATACTTGGTACCAGCGTCAAGAAGACAAAATCTGTTTTAGTTGGAAAGGTAATTTCTTGGATGAGTTGCAGGATATATTGTAGTTTTTAAGTTTTAAATATGCTCACCTTGGGCCTTTAATGCTCCTGTACTTTTTGTTCTGATACGTATTACTGTTGGAAAGATAGTTCAGATTGTTAATTAAATACTTCCTTGACTTTGGCTAATACACAAATTTAGCTATATGAAACATTCTCATTTTGTAGGTTCTTGTTTATATCTGTGTTGGTTCAACCCTCGAAATGTCTGAAAGCGTTTTCTATGTTCATTTATTCATTGTCTCTTGGGTTATGATACTTTTCTGTATTTTAATTACGGTTTTCCAGTTTTGGGCGTGACTGGATCAAGCATATATCTCTAATCACAGTTCACATTTCTTATAATTTGATTGTTATGAGGCCCATTGATCTTTAGCATATACAACTTACTGATGTGTGTGTGTTTATTTAGTGATGAAAGAAGACATTCAATCCTGCATATGCAATAAGGATAGTTTATGCCAGTACCTCTTATGCTTTCATTTCTTACTTATTCTGGTGCTCAGCTTTCAGGAAATGTGCATTTATGCTTTCATTCAATCCTGCATATGCAATAAGGATAGTTTTGAATAAATGATTGCTGATTTGAACTCCTTTGTTGCCTCTTTATTGTTTAGCAGATACTATGATTAATATAGTTATGAATTCACTGTGAAAGAACAGTTCCTTTTACAGATAGCAGTGATCTATCCTCCACATTGATTGTAATGATATCATATATATACTTGTCTTTGTGATGCATGTCTTCATAGGTGGACTGTGATGAGAATAAGGAACTTTGCACCAAATATGGAATTTCTGGTTACCCCTCCATCAAGTGGTTTCCCGAAGGATCTTTGGAACCCAAAGAGTGAGTAATCTTTTCATTGATTTCAGCTAGCTCTTGTCGTTATTCCCTAGGAAACATCCTTTATACGTTGTGTTGATGTTCGAATCCCACCTATGGCCAGTCGCTAAAAGTTTCACTTTGACCCCCTTGGGTGTGGTTCCTGAGTCTCCTTAAAGATACACATATCCTATCTAGATCGTTACCCCTCCATAACCTTCCAAATATTTATTTTTGCCTTTATTTGTTACTGAAAGTTATGTAATCATATATAAAGAGCATAATATAATTATGTTACTGTATACAATTTGCTTTCCTCAGCTATGACGGTTCCCGCACTGCTGAAGCATTTGCCGAGTATATAAATAATGAAGCAGGTAAATTTCTTCTATATATATGTACCGTGTTAATCTGTTTTGGGTGTGTACATTAGTATTTCTCCTTTTATGTTGTTTTTTGATTTTGCTGTCTTTACTCACGAGGACAAGGTCTAATTGAGTTGAAATGTGAAAGGGATATATACAAGCACTAGTATGTCCATGTTCTTTTGCTAAATGATAGTTTCCTACTAGCTTTAAAAAGAACATTTAGTAGTCATATATATATATATATATATATATATATATATATATAAAGTACTAATACTATATAAGAATAGTTACCTTCAGCTTCTTAGGGAAAAAGTAAGTTTGAGGCTTTCAAAAAAGAATTGCGACAGGTAAGAAAACAAAATGTATTAAATTGGATTAGAGTTTGCTAAACAACATGAACTTAGGCTTAGGGGGACAGCAAGCTGGAAAAGGTGATGCAACATGAACTTAAGATTCGAAGAGTGCTAAGATTTTGATGAATTTGTGGATAATTGAATCCCCATAGAAGGTACATCTGCTTGGCTTGGCTAACTAGGATATATTATCATAATCTTGTTATTCCTGTATGTGGTCTTTTTGTTGTAAATCTATTTCTAATATTATTCATTTTCAGGGACTAATGTAAAGATAGGGGCATTTCCCTCATATGTGGTGGTATTAAATTCAGACAACTTCGACAAGATTGTAATGGATAAAACTAAGGATGTTTTGGTCGAGTTCTATGCAACCTGGTAATCAAGTCTTGTTTTATTTACTTATTAGTTTTCATATTGTCCATGACTCTATACATGGATAAGTATTGTGAAGATAAGTGTTAAAGCTGTTGGGATTGCCTGCCAATTTACTGATATCTGCATCTCACAATCTTGTCTCATGTTGCAGGTGTGGTCATTGCAAAAGCCTTGCTCCTGTATGTCACCCTGCTCGTCTCACAACTTTTTTTGAGCTTCTTGAAAAAGCCATCTTTGGTTGCCCATAAGCTAGCTTTTGAATGCTACTTTAAGTAGTGTTTTAATAAGCTGCAAGAGTTTTTTTCCAATTAATATTTCAACATATTCTTTTAGGTCATTTTACATTTTCATCTGGCTTATCAGCTAGTTTTTACCAAACATGACTAGTTTATTAGCCAACGAGTTAGCTTTCAGTTTATCAACTCATTTGCCAAACATAGCCTTAGTTCTAACTGGAACTGAACCATGCTTTTATGAATCTGGTTTTTTCATTTATCTCTTTCTGCTGCAGATCTATGAAACTCTTGCAACTGCATATAAAAACGAGAGGGATGTAGTCATTGCTAATCTTGATGCTGACCGCTTCAAGGATCTTGGAGAAAAGTAAGGAATGCATATATATGGTCATTTTATCTTCCAAACGATTAAATTTATAACCAAAATGAAAGCGCTAAAACTAGAAACTTGATATTCTCAAAGTTATTATGGAGTGATTTTGTATTTGGAGGGTGGATTAAGTTAAAGATTGGCATATGCAGGTATGATATAAGTGGTTATCCAACAATGAAGCTCTTCCCAAAGGATAACAAAGCTGGTGAAGTTTATCAAGGCGATCGTGATTTAGATAGTTTAGTGGCTTACATCAACCAGAAGTGTGGTACTAGCCGTGATGCACAAGGACAACTTACCTCCGATGTCAGTGCTTCCTTACTAGAAAGCATTAAATCAAACTATATATATATATATATATATATATAGGGGATCTAAAAGTTTGCTTTCCTGCTCAAAACAGGCTGGTATAGTTGAGGTTTTGGATAACTTGGTGAAGGAGTTTATGGGTGCTGATGGTGACGAGAAGAAAGCAGTATTTGCCAAGATTCAGGAGGAAGCCGGAAATCTCCACGGTTCTTTTGCAAGGTTATATATTGTTACATTCATCTTCTGATGCTTTTTTTTAGATAATTGGTGTGCTTTATCAAGTCTAGACAAGCCACCCTCTGGAACTCTTCCACCATAATGGTCCCACGATCATCATGGGGAAGTAAATAACATGTCTGTTCAGAGTACCAGACCTCCTACTTATTCTGCAAGGATATCCACCTCTTTATCCACTAGGATAAAGATTTCTTTTAATAGCGTGCATCCATCTTTCTCATTCTTGAGTTTAAATATTGGATTCAGATACGGGAAAATATACATAAAAGCCGCTCAGAGTTGCATGGCTAAAGGTGCCGACTATGCAAGGAATGAAATTCAACGTCTAGAGCGTATGCTTGCCCAGGTAAAGGTTACGTTTTTCTCTAGTTGATAAATAATTATTACCAATATTTACTATATGATCATTTCTAGTACAAAAATAAATCGTAGATTCATTAGATGCCGTCATCAATATAGTGTAAAGAATGAAGTTTCTACTTCTAGAAACTCAATTGTAGGTTCCCGGAAGTCAAGTGCACTAGAAATTTTAATTTTAGTACACCCAACACAATATAACCTACATAGAAGGCAGGGTATGCACATGTATGTCTTGAAAAAAAATTGTCCTGGCAAAAATAAACTAAAAAATGGTCATTTTAGTTCATCATTTGAAAAAGAATTGTTATGATAATGCATTCTGATCGAAATGTTTGACGCTGTCACCGTCACCAGGATCAAGGGTGGATATTAGCTACTCAGTTCCATCAGTTTCTGAAGCTGAGCTAGTATTTGTTGGTTCTAGAATCACATAAAAACATTCAATTTGTGTACATAGAAAACTAACTTCAAAACTGTATTGGTTTGAATGTTACAGCTCTGTATCTTTAACAACCTCTGATATTGTTCTATACAGTCAATTAGCTCGTTGAAGGCCGATGAATTCATCCTGAAGAAGAATGTGTTATCTGCATTTGCTTGATAACTGACATGAATAAGCCTTTTCTACGAGTTGGAGATGATATCTTGGTTTCATAATTATGCAGTAGGTAGGACTCGTTGCAGCAGTAAGTTAGAATTCGACATTCGTACTTAAACGCTCTTGAGGTGTTTTAGTTTGTACGAGTCATGTGCCACAAGCAGCAGGGAGTTTTGAGGAGAAAACAGAACATTGGTTGTAGGTACAACGAATAAGTGATTTGTAAGTCGTTTCACAATAGATTTGTTTGGTTTGTTATACATAACTCGTTACAATACGCAGTCGACTGAAAGCGAAATAACAGGACGTTAAGTGTCAAACGATCTAATCTAATTTATATTTGGTTATTTTCACCATATAGCCAGACACAGTAAACTGGATTTGAAGTAGGTTGTAGTTGATATTCACATGTGAATAAACCACAACAATAATTCTAAACAAATGAGATATTACAATAATAATACAAATGATCAAAATCAAGGATTGTTATCCTTGATTGACGCATTAATCATGATAAAGATTTTATCCTTATCAGTAAGAATTGGGTTTATGAAATGATTGGCTTGTGAAATATTACAAGTCAAAAGTTGCTTGTAACTTGTAATAAATTATTCCCCTTGGAAGTTTGATTACAAAATTTCACCAGATTTTGAAAAAAAATAACTTCAAAGATAAAATCATCTCAATCTAAGTTACAAGTGAAAAGTTATGACATCCCAAAGTTCACTACGAAATATTCACAAACGAATAAGCATCTTTAAAAGAAATCATTTCAATCCAAGTTCGAATCAAAGGTTTGGCCCTCGAAAGTTTACTACAAAATGGTTATGAATCGGGCCCGTAACAGGTCCTCGTGTAACCAGTCCTACCATAACCGATAATCGGTCCTTATTTGGTCCTGAGGCCTATGTGCATCTCTACTCCCTGCAATATCGTACAACCACAACAGGAAAATATGTAATTTTAAACTTAAAAACTTTGCAATTTTCATCAAAATCACCAAGTTTTTGTTAATTTTCATGATAAGGGGTCGTTTACCAAATACTTACCCGGTAAGTGTTTATCAATAAAATTTAACACTATTATTTATTTACTGGGTAAGATTTTAGTCCACCAAAACGACATTGCATGCAACAATTTACCAGGTAAGTGTTCACCGTGGTAAGAGTCGTCACCCTCACTTACCGGGTAAGACTCATGGTCCATGTCTCGTTCTTTCCGGGTAAAATTCTTGGTCCTTACCATATTCATCCGGTGAGGTAACGTAACTTGGTAAGCGCTTACCCGAGTAAGCATTTGGTAAACGGCCCCTAAATTTTCGTCAAGATCACCACATCAATCTCAAGTATCAGGCTAAACTTGTGAATCAATTAAAATTTTACTAATTTCTTAAGAGTGAGATGATATATTGTGGTTGACTACGTACGAGTAAAAACTAGTGTCATATTCATCCATTGGTCGGATACACGGCATGACTTTAAACAAATTCTAAGCGTCTTCGAGCTCGGATCGAATCGGTATTGCTATCCGAGCTCTCTTATTGAATTGCTCATTCAATGAGCATTCTCAATATTATGCCTTGAAGAGGACTCGAACCTCCACGCTCTTTAGCACGAGATTTTGAGTCTCGCGTGTCTACCATTTCACCACCAAGGCATCTTGAAAGTGAATCAGAAATAGACCTCAAACAAAGCGACGATTTGTCAACTTGAATAACGACTACCCCCATTGAATTATTTGGGCCTACTGAGGAAGAGTTACAGACGCGTAAAACAAAAAAATACGCTGATGTCCAAAGATAGAAATCTTTGGAATATTCTGAACCATTTATGAACATCATAGCAAAAATGGTTTTCAAGACCAAAGTTTCCAACGACTCAGCCATCTCTCGGAAAGAATTTTATTTTATTCCTCTGAATAGTAAAAAGAATCGATTCCAGGCCCATCACAAGGAAAAAAATATGTATACATTGGGGAGGAACATATTTACTATTTATATCGTTACTGTTGTAAGATAAATATATTACTTATGTTTATGGATGCTGCACTCGAAGAACAAATCAGTAAAAAGGAAGCTTGTTCACTACTCATCCACCAAGCTTGATATATACTCTTACCAAGCTTGCTCCATACTCTTACCAAGCTTGCTCCCTACTCTTACCAAGCTTGTTCACTACTCATCCTCTAAGCTTGCTCCCTACTCTTTGTTTGGTTATAAATAACCATTTAGCCCCAACATTTTTACACACCCCAGTTTTCTATTCTTCCTCTAGATACAACACTCTCTAGCTAGTATATCATATATGTGTGAGATACGAGAGTGTTCATGAAATTCTTATTCTGGAAGACTTGCTAGTTGATTGTGGATTTAAAGATCCTTGTACAAGCACTTTGTAATCTCCTTGGTGGTAATAATATTCTT
>NC_037529.1:59638457-59645320 GCF_001531365.2 Cynara cardunculus var. scolymus | reverse complement strand
GTGGGTTATGGCCTTATGGATAGTCGCTCTCGCTCGCTTCTCGGGATTGGATTTGGAAGGGGGAGGCCGGTTGAAATTTTTTGAATCTAAAAGGTAATGGATTACACTGTTGTATGCTAAGTGGGAAAAAAATCACAGGGGCCAGGGCCCCTATAGGCCCCTTAGGCCCTCCGCCCCTGATAATAAGTCAATTCTTTCTTATGTCTTGTCAATTATTGTACGTATATTCACAATATCTACTTTATGATATTGTAATGTCCTTAGTAATCTATATCATTACAAGAAATAGGGGGTTTAGCAACGACTTATGTCATCGCTAAAAGTCAATTTATCATTACAGACGATTTATAGAGACGATATGTCGTCGCTATAGCTTCTTACTAAAGTCATGTCAATGAAACTCACTTTTCTTGTGGTGTATATGGTTACCCAAAAACCCAAAAAACTCGATGCGCATTCATAGCACCCGCAACAATTAATGCAAATGAGATTCAACGAGATTGTCCTATCGTTACAAAGACAATTTGCAACACGATGATGCACAACCAAACTATGAATTTTATGTTGGCAACTTATTGGCAGTGTAATACATATTCATGTACACACACACATATATATATATATATATATATATAAATTATTAATTAATATATATAGATACAATTTACACTTAAGTTTTACTAACATTATTAGTTTAAATAGTTGAGGCATCACTGATAGTTGTTAATCATTCGTCCTAAACATCCCTTGATCTGTATATTGGATTCGAAGATGTCACATACAAAGACAACTAAAACTTACGACACCAAAGATTATATGGACATGTAAGTAATGATTATCGGTACACAGTTGATGTTTCTTTATGAAGTTAATCAATTATTAACACAAATATATTGTGATGTTCCTTTTAGCAAATACAATAATGTTATAAGGTCTTGTCAGACAATATTGCAGCTCAAATTACAAGAAAACTAATTAAGATATAATTAACATATCACACCAATGTATTTCATACTTTAAAGCGTCTAATTATTACTTTTAAGCATCTAACACAATATCTGATTCCTTTGTTGTTTTCTTTTCACTAAATTCATACCAACTTTGTACTAATTACTTATATAATACTTTTAACACCAACACCTGACTTGAAACAAAGATTTTACAATGAGTTGTTACTCAATATCCCATACTACACTGATCGATTTGCTTCAATACATCGATGTAAAGCGTTTCATCACAAAATGGACCATTGTCGACATCTATCAATGTTGGTTGTGGCAATCAGTCAATTACGACTCTTTGTCGTGGGAGTACCAACCATCACGTAAATTGAAGATTTTAAAACAGGTCATCGACGTACGGTTCAGGAAATTGAAATCGGCAGTTGATTGATAGTTTTACAACAATATAGTAGTTTGTTTATCAACCGTCATAATTGTTAACATTTCCATTTTTCATTTATTTTTTAAAAGTATCATCGATAAACTCTTGAAAAATTCATAAATTACTGGTAGTAAAATTTTGCATTTAAGAGTCGTCTGTAAATTTCCATCAATAATCGGAACGCGATTTATCGAAAAACATGTTTTTTGCATTTTTATTTCTTAAATTTTTTACGGTTACCGATAAATTGGCCATCGCAAAATGATCGATAATTGTTGTAGTAAGTCGTCGATGAATTGTCGATATACCATGGTTTTCTAATTAATTTCACAAGTATGAAAATTTTTATCAACGATTATGTCCGTCAATTGAAATTTAATATCCGTTAGTAAAGTAAGATGTGTTTTCTTGCCGACCAATTTGCACAGGTTTTAAGTACACGCTCTTCCAAATTATAAAATATTTTAATACACTAATTGTACAATTTTCAAGTACATGCTAGTTTGAATAGATGGATCAATACATATACTCAAAACAAATAACTTTGAAGCCGTTTACCAAACACTTATCCAGTAAGCGTTTACAAGTAAAATTTTACACTATCACTTACTTACCGGATAAGATTTTAATCAACAAAAATGGCATCTTATGTAACAATTTACCCGGTAAGCGTTAACCATAGTAAGAATCATCGACCTCACTTACTGAATAAGACTCTCGATCTTTGTCTTGTTCTTATCGAATAATATAAATATAAAATTGTCGCATAGCTTATAAATATGTCACAATATACTTTTGTTGATGACACTCTAAGATTTGGTGATGAGTGGGAGCTCCACTCAAAGACCTTTTCATTACATGATTAGATTCTTCGGATTGTACAAACTCCACTCAATTGAGTACAATTTTTCCTTTTTGTGAATTTTCTTATTACATTTCTGTCTCTATTGATTTGTAATTTATTGTTCTTTTTATTATTATGATTTTTAAAGCAAGTAGTCGTTTTGGGATTAGTCGGCTTCTTTAGCAAGTTGGATATTCAGGTTAATAAAAAAATTTATTTAAATTCTCTATTTTTCTTAGGTATTTTAATCTTTTTGATTTTTTTGCCCTTTTTGATTTATTAAATTTCTTTTTTGGTATTTTAATCTTTTGATTTAATAAAACAATATATATTTTTGATAAAAAGAATAATACATAAAAAAAATATTATTTTGTCATCATTTATGATAAAATAATTAAATATTTTTCATAAATTTTTTTGTATTTTTTGTTAATATATATATATATATATATATATAGAGAGAGAGAGAGAGAGAGAGAGTGTTTCTTATTAGTTTGATTTCTGTCACTAACATTATTCTAGTGCAAGTCCTTGAATACCCGTTACATGATAGAATTTTAATTCTTCTTTCTTTATTAGGCACCAAACATTTAAATTTTTCATAGGATCAAACAATTAACTGTATTTAGGCTATTTTTACCATATAAATGTATGTGATTTTATTAATATAACGTACAACAGTTTGGTACCATAAGTCATTCAATTGTACCAAACAAATGTATATGCTATATAAAAGTATTACAATAAGTATATTTTAAAATAAAATGCCCAATTAATTTTTTTCATATGACATTTCTGAAAAATGATGTTTTTATATGATATCTTTTTGGATTCGATTTTAAAACGTATGCATTTATATGATATTTAAAAAAAATGTTAAAAAATTTTATATGACATTTTTAAAAATTACATTTTTTATATAATATCATTTTAAATTTGTATTTTAAAAAAGAAGTCATAAAAGCTAAACATTCTATAAACTTTTTTGTAACACATTTATACAAGACATACATTTGTTTGGTATAACTGAATGATTTATGAAACCAAACAATTGTACGTCCTGTTAATAAAATTACATACATTTTTTTTTATATAAATAGCCTAAAAATACTTGATTATTTGGTCCTATAAGAAATATAATTATTTGGTCTCTAATAAAGAAAATAAATTAAAATACTCTTATATAACACCTTCAAATTCGGAAAAAGAAAACGACTAATTTAATTTTTTTGATAAAACATTAAATAAGAATAAAGTCCAATTCTAAAAGTCAAGAATTGATTGTCTATAATGGCAATTTAAGATTTAACATCAATAAACAATACTTTAACTTTACACATAGTCTAAATTAGGAATGTGTGTTACTGAACCTAACAACGGTCGTTATCTCCAAACATACAGAAGATGTCCCAGAATAGTTAGATATTTCTCGTGCCTCTAACTAGCACTCGTTTCATCACAATGTCGCTAGTATAAAAATCCGATAAGGACCTGATGCATATGCCAACAAATAAAAAGGGTTAGGTATAACGTTTAGGGAATTCAAGCAGTTTTCATCATAATTATAAAATAGTACAACTAAAACACTGCTTATTTAAAATACGATTTCTCAAATGGAATGTCTTTATCGTAAAAACAACATCTTTTCAAAACCCACCATTTGTGTGATGAAAACTCTAGATTAAAACATTTATTCAATATAAATTCAGAACCCAGTACTCACTTCCAAAATATAAATAAAGTTTAATGTTCAAATACTGTAAACATTGATAAAAACTCTATTATCCAAAAATACCCAAAACATGGATAAGATTCAATACTCAAAACCATGAATCATGGAAAATACTCCATACTTAAAACAACACTGAAAACATGGATAATACATTATCCGAAAATAACACTTTTCAATGACGGGGTAGACCCGTATCCATCGAATGTGGCAAACACAAATTAAAAGTAAGCCATATTCGATATTAATGAGTTACAGTATGTATCACATGGTCATCGATGTTCAACTACTCGTGGTCTATAACTCGAGTCATCCGCCGATCCTAGACATACCCGTTCCCTACAAATAACAGCCACTACGGACTACACGATCATCAAGTTCAACCACCCATGGTCTATAGTTTGAGTCACCTCTAACCCAAGTTTCAGGCTACAATACAGGGATGACTATCCCATTCCGTCGACTTCTATGCCTATAAATCCATTGCACTACAATCTACATTGCATGACCCCAATCGAATGACTCAAAGCATGCAACTTACTAATAAATATGCTACAACTATATATAACTCCAAAAGCTCAGCATAAAGTAAACTAAATCAGACAAATATCCCCAAGATTTATCTTTGTCAAACCGAGCCAAAAGATCAATAAATCAATTGACTATTCAATTAAAGTCATCTTAAACGATAAAAATTATTTAATCAGTGTTTATGTAGACACATCATTGGTTGCGAGAATTCATTTTTCAATCAAAATCATACCATTTGTATTTCAAAAATGTCCCTAATACGATGATATGCATTTTCCAAACCAAATAAACTAAAAATGCATTATCACCAAATAATCTTTATTTATAAGATAAATCATCGAAATATCCCACACTAATAATTTATTTGTCAAAATATCTAAAATCCCAAATACGGGCATTTCATAAGATTTATAAAACCAAATGTACCAAATATGCAAAACTCATTAAATACCCATACATTTGATAAATATCAAGTAAAACACACTAATACTTTAAAATGGACATTTTTGGTATGTACAAAGCTTTTACGAAGCAACTTGAACTCACCTTGTTAGGTTAAGATAAACATAGATTCCAAACGCAAACTCTAGCTTCCCAAGGTGAGGATTTGAGATCTCTACATAAGATCCTTCTAAGAGAACTCTTCAAAACCACCAAGCAAGCTAATTATATCAAATATTAATGCAAACTCCAAATCTACGAAGATCCTCAAAACATTTCATCTCCCAAGTACTAGCAACTTCTCTTTCCAAAAATGTGACCATTTCACATAAAACTCTTCCAAAGATGAACATCATCAAATATACTTAAATCATATGATTCAAGTCCCAAAATAACATTCTTATACCTAAAACACACTTTCATAACTCATGCTTGAAGATCCAATATTTACTAGCAAAAAGGGTAAAACCCTCCAATTCTACCAAAATATCCAACATTAGTAAAAATCTATAAATATGCAAAATCCATCAACAGGTAAGTTCTAGAAAACTAAATTGAAAGGTTTTGACATGAATAAAGGTTTAGAAAGGTTAGGCTGAACTTACAAATCGGTTTTTAGGAAAACCGAAAAACTAGGTATATAATGGTGGAAATATGGTGGGGAAGATGAAGATCTTTGACTTCGACCCACAAGGTTTGAACCTTTAGATCCAAATATCTTGAAGCCTCTTGGAGAAATCGATTGGTGAAATGAATGGGTTTGGACCAATTTGGATGAGAGGAGAAAAGGATTGGTCAAGAAAAGAACAAAGAAAATGGGAAATTTTTCGGGTTTAAAAGGAGTTGCAAGTCTAGATTATGCCTGCTTCATGGACATGAAGAAATGCTGAAGCAACAAAACTTTCTACACACCTTCATTGGCGTGAAGGCTTCCTTCACGAGGGTGAAGAAAAATGTCCTGATTTTAAGTTTTTCTTAACTATTGATCACCAATATAAATCAACTTAAGACATCAATTAAGGTTTATTCTAAGGTCAAAGATGAATTTAAAACCCGAAAATATACGTACTAAAAATTCGGGTGTTACAATCCTTTGAACCTTAAAAGAGATTTGTCCTCGAAATCTTATTTCCTCAACCAAACATTTGAACACCATACTCATTAGATTTCCTTGATTCCCAAGTGAAACACAAATTTTTCTTGCAATAATCAAACATTGACAATAGAGTTTCCCCATGGTTCGATCCTCCCGAATAAGTCATACTTTGTCCCAAAAGTTCTTCTGACATTGGTATCACACTTCTTCTTCCTACAAAAACACTCAAACCATAAGACACACATGGGACGGTTCAAAAGAATGCCACACTACCTAGAGTAAAAGTCTGACATATGGCTCAACATCCACTTATCCAGAAAGGATAACAATACAAGGATACACCCTCAAATAACTGCATTTTCACAAATCAACCAACCCTCCTCCCAAAGTAGCGTCTCTAACCTAGTTTCATACCCTAACTGGAACCCAATGAATTTCTTGCCAAAACTTCCATGTCAATTTTCACGTTGATTCCCATATCCACTCTCCATCTCGATACATTACACCACTACAAGGAGTGAACACTAAATGTTGTTAGAGCACTATCCAACATTACGATCTCGGTTGCTGTGATAACCGGGTCCTGGTTATTACCCAATGTATTTACTATGTGAATTAATTGATTTTGTGGATATATGTTTATAGAGGTTGGTTCAAATAGAAACCAACCATATGGTACAAACTATGGAAACCGATCTTGACCAATTACATTCTTTCTTCACTTTAGGTTCAAATCTAAATTATAAATTAATGATAAGGGTAATTTGGTAATTCAACCATTTTGTAACCCCCAATAATTAATTGGGAGTTACAAATCTTAAAAGATACATCTAATTGTT
>NC_037529.1:59629849-59637697 GCF_001531365.2 Cynara cardunculus var. scolymus | reverse complement strand
TATATGGATTATATATGTAAGTATGTGTATTTTATGCATGAGAATATATGTACATAATATGTAGGTGTATATATATATGTTATATATATATATATATGCAATGTATGAAATAATATGTAAAAGTGTTTTTGTGCCTACATGCATGAATGATTCGATTATGTGCATGCATGTGTGGGGGGGGGGGAAGCCGACTTTACAAATTTGGAAAGTATAAATATGATGGCTTGGAAAGCGGCAAAAGTTTCTTGCCTCTTTGAGACTTTGGAATTTTGGAGAGAAAAGTTATCCGGAGATCGAGTGGAATCATATTGATTTTCATCTTCTTCAAAATCAGAGTTTTTGCATAAAAGATGAGTGATTTCTACATCTCTTTTGTATAAAATTGTTACTGGTTTTTATTGAATGTTGCTTATTAATTTGAAAGAAATCTGTATTCCAATTGGGATCCTTATTCGGACAAAGCTTGTCCGGACCGCCTTTAAACCGGACATGTGTTATCCGATTTATTTATAAACCGGATAAGTGTTGTGTGATTAAGGGAGATTTTAATGTTATAAACCGGATAAAGATTTTTGAGCGGAGAAGTAGGAATACGATCATGTGCTAAGCGGTTTAGCCTTAAATCGCCTAAAGGACGTATGGACTAGTTATAAACCGGCCATGTGCTAAGCGGTTTAGTCTTAAATCGACCAAAGATTGTGTGGATTAGTTTCTTAATCAATTGAGTGTTATCCGGATTCATATATTGGGCAAGGACTAAGTATTGATTGATTAACCGGACAAGGGATTGTTGACCGGATTTATAAACAGTCCAGGTGTTGTCCGAATTTGTTCACCAAACAAAAGGCTAAGTGTTGTCCGGATATCTTATCCAGATGATCTAAATTTATATTGTGTATTTTTGACATTTACATAAATGCTTATAATTGGGTTTAATTATGGATTTATAAAGGGATATTTTTATATCTTTTAAAATAAAAGATATGTTCCAACCAAGTATGGTGACGTATGTCTGTTTTGGTATGGAATTGGATTTTTGGTAACTGTTTCTACCAAGCGTGGTGACGTATGTCTGTTTTGGTATGAAACTTGTTTTAAGAGGTAGTTCCCCCATACGTGGTGACTTTTGTCTGTTCTGGCTTGGAACTAGGAATGAGTACTTTCAGACGTGGTGACTTTTGTTTGTTCTGATAAGTAGCCATGTTTTCATGGAGGAATAATGATGGGTTCAAGTATGTGCTTTATTGTTGTATTCAAGTTCTCCTTTTATTAAGTTTTGTAATAGTTAGGTTTAATGCTTTCCTTAGTATAAATAGTCTTTAGTTTTATATTTTGTCATTAACATTGCGTAATCATTCTGATTAGTGCTGAAACTTCTCTCAAGAAATCTACAAAAGATTTGGTGATCATATCTCTCTAAGTTAGGTATGTTTAATTTGAAAATTTGAATTTTTATTAAAAACAGTTCAATTTATTAAATTGTATTTAATTCAAATTCATTTGGTCAAATATCTGTATTTTTCAATACAAGTCAGTATTTCAATTTTTCTATCTGATTTTAAATTTTTTGATCGTGGAAATCTATATTTGAGGGGGAGTGTGGAGTTTTATCTGTTTTGTTTATCTGATCATATTTTGAGGGGGAGTGATTATATATGTTTGGACTAACAGTTTAAATTTTTTCTTACAGGTATTTAAACATTATCTAATTTTTGAAAGATGTAGAGTTTAAAAATATAAGTGTTTGGCCGATTTAGACTAATCCGGATAACACTTGACCGATTTATTGCAAATCCGGACAACACTTGTTCGATTTAGACTAATCCGGAYAAAAGGCTATATGATAAACTCTTATCCGGATAAGGTTAGATATGTTTACAAGGGATTGAGCAGATTTCTAAATCGCTTGGTTGACTTTGAGCGGATCGTTAAATCGCTTATCTCTTTTGTGCTTTCAAGTCTTTAAATCGCTTATTTGTTGAGCGATTTAACTTCTTCGTTGAGCGATTTACCTTCTTCATTGAACGATTTATTGCTAAATCGATTGACTCTTGAGCGGTTTATTCTTAAACCAGATGACTCTTGACCGATGTTCTTCTAAATCATCTGTGCCTTAAGCGATTTATTGTCCGGATTAACAGTTAGCTGTTTCATATTCTCTAAATCGGACATCTCTTGTCCGATTTATCCTAATCCGGATAAGGTTTGAGCGGTTTAGAATCTGAATGGTTTTTGATTTTGACTATAAATATTCGTTTCATTTTTACTTTTTACTTTTTACATTCATCCTAAATCGTTTGTCACTATTCATTCATCTTCTCCGGTCGACCTTTCCTGTTAAATCGCTCAAGATCATCGAACTTCCAATCTGTTCCTTCATCTATTCTACTTCTAAGGTTTACATTTGTTTCATTTAATCTCGAATATCATTCTTTGACTTCACTATCTTGGACTATGACGATTATTTGGACTGTTATCTTCAATAAAGTTTGAATCTAATAAATTTTGAATCTGAATAGAACTTTTTTGGACTGTAAATTGATTGAAACTAAAAAGAGACAAAACATAATAAAATGATTCTAATACAAAGAGTTTAAGGTGTTAATCTTTTGCTTCGTATATTTTAGTCTTAGGTTAGTTTAGATTTAATTTTGATTTTGATCGATTTAGGGTTTGTGTTTTGACCGGATTTCTCACCGGAGAAGGTGACCGGAGTTTACTCCGATCAACCTTAATCCGGTTGATACTTGTCCGGTTTAGGTTGTAGACTTAAATTTTTTTGGTTCTTTTGTTGACCGGATTTCTAATCCGGTTGAGTTTTTTTTGTTTTTTTATTTTTTAAGTTTTTTTTTTATTTTTTAGTTTTATTAGATTTTTGTTAATTTTTTTAAATTTTTTTTCCCTTTAGATTTTTTTTAGTAATTGAATTTTGTTTTGTTTTGTTTTAAGGTTTTTGTTAGAATTTTTTTTTTATTTTCTAAATTTTTTTTGTAAATTCTTTGTAGTTTTTTAGTTTAATTTTTTTTAAGCCTTAAAAAAAAATTAGTCTTCAATTTTTTTTTTTAAAGTTTTTCAATTTTGTTTCAAATTTTTTTTACTTTGATTTAGAGAAACTTGCATTGTAAGATTAATTCGGGTTCTAATATTTTCAGATATTTTACAAGTAAATGACGGATATTCAACGTCAGTCTGACGAGGAATCCCACATTTCCTCTGTCAGGTCTGACAGTATACCTCATCCTTCTCAGCCATTTAACCAGCCTATACCTGAAGAAATCATTTTCCCTCAATGCCAATATCTAGAAATAAAACCCAACAACCATTCTTTCAGTTTTGATATGCCAGCCGAATACCAAATTATCCCAGAAATCTTGCGAGGACACCCAATTTCTTACTCCCTTTCTACCCGCACATCAGTTCCTATGGGGTATTTACAGCAATTCTGGAGTACACTAACCTTGGCAAAAGACGGAGAAATCTTTTATTTCGAAGGAAGCGTAGATGAATATATCAGTCGATTGACATTAAAGAGACTTAAAAGAATACTACGCCTTCCTGGACCAGGCTCCACAGGTTTTGAGACATTTGTTACAGACGACCAACTTTGCCGTGACATCAAACGGTTAGGATACTCGCAAGAGTTGACTAACCCGTCTCAATTCAAAAGGTGTTTCTTACCGTCGATCTCGCATCTGCTTTTTTCAATCCTGAACAGATGCCTGACTTCAAAAACTGCGGGAATTGACACGTGCAGTAGTTCATTACTGAAGTTCTTCCATGGGATAGTCTTTACACGCAAATGATTATTCCCTCGTCATATGGAATGAACTGGTCGAGCTCGTTAATGCTAAAAGATTTTCGTCAAAAGCCAGAAAGTTTGTGCCTTTTCAACAGTTTCTGCAACTTGTCATAAAAGCCATGATGAACGCAAACGAAGACATCCCGGCCAGAGCTTACAGTGAAATCGGGCCGACGTTTGTCATGACTAGAATTCGGCAACATACTGAAGTTGAAAATCTCGACTCAATCATGGAGATTCCACCCGAGCTATTTGCCTTCGCTGATCAGAGGGCTTAGAGTGTTATAGACTATAGACTAGTGATAGATCCTATAGTTCAGCCAGAACCGGTTGAACTTACCCCGGGATCACCCTATGCCTCAGCTGAGAGAGAGGGTTTAGTTGTAGAATAGAGCGTTCAGGAACATGGGTTACCTGAACAGGGATGTGAGTTGAGGGAAAATGTAATTGAGAGGGGTGAACAGGAGCGGGGAGCCTCTGCTCAGCATGATACTTCATCTGATAGTACTTCCTCGACTTCATCAAGTTCGGAAGATACAATATCCGAAAATCAGGCAGCTCTGGGTGATGATGATGATAATAACAATGATGATGATGATGATGCTGACAACCCTGCTCAACCGATGCTTTCACAGAACATTCAACTTAGAGCAGTGGTTGATAATATTGACGATATTTTTCCAGAATTTGATGCTCCACAGACTTGTCCAAGTCTACATTCATTATCGTTCAATGTTGATGAATTTGGAGCTACATATGACGAATATGATCGTATTCTACAAGATGTTTCAATAGGACAAGGTGATGAGGGAGCTGAAGTTGAAAATGCTGAGAGCTTGAGTGGAAGGGAAGCAGAAAAGGATGGTGAGTATGAGAGTGGAGCACAACATCAAGATCAAGCTCCTATCCCAGCGGATACACATAGCCGGGCATCCACATCTACTATCGACATTAATCCGTTGAATGTTGGTATTGAAGAAGACATAGCTAGCCCAGCTATGCATTTGCACTCCCAACCTGACCACTCAACTGGTTCACAACAACTAGTTGTTTCACTTCAACATAGGGACTTAGCACATATGTTATCTACTTCTCACTTGGAGAATCTAGATATTGAAACAAGTAGGCCGCTGCCCCAGCCTACGACTTCGATTTTATGCACCTCGAGTCTAGAGCCGATACACATAGGTACACATGAGTCTCGAGCATCTGTTGCTCCCATTGCGTGAGTATTGGGTTTTGGTTTCAAATGAAAATGGGTGTTTTTGAGTTTTCATCACGAAAATGATGGTTTTTGGAAAAAGATATTGCTTTTATGATAAAGACGTTTCTTTTGGAAATGATGATTTTAACAAGAAGTCTTTCAGTTTTACTATTTTATAATTATAAAAAAAATTGTTTTAAACTCACTAGTCGTTATGTCTAACCCCTTTTTTATTTGTCGGCATGTGCATCAGGTTCTCATGGGGACGGTATTAGCGACTCTTGAGCAAAGTCAAGTGCTAGTTAGAGACTCATGGAGGACTTGAACCTTTGATACATTTTCGTATCGTTGGAGATAACAACTTTTGGTGAGGATTATAGTAACACCGTACATAATCTAGTTTCGTTCGATCTGGATTTTAAGTCGTTGACTTTGACTTCTTTGTATCATTTTTTTATTAACCTGGATATCCAACCCGCTATGCGAGCCGACTAATCCCAGGACGACCACCTGCTTTGCAGATAGCCCGGAGTCACCGCATTTGAACCTCCGTGGCCACAAGGGGATTTTTATTCCTCTTTGGATTTGAACATGGGCCCTCTAGGTACTTTTGGCCTTTGGAGCCAAACTCAAACCAATCAGGCACCATCCTTGTGGTTTCATTGTAACATTGTATACAAGTATAAAAAGGTTTCGAGAGAATTTGTATTGACTTTAGTGTTTTAACAAAAAATTTAGTTTAGCCGTTCTTCTTAGATTTTCGGCTGTTACGTTTATATTGTTATTATATCATAATTTCAACTATTAAATTGGAAAATAACATTAATAAATTAATAGAAAATATTATGGATTAATTTTAATATGTACAATTGTTTAACTAAATTAATAGAAAATATTTTGATAACTTAGGTAATATGTTTGAAACAAAAAGCTTAATAATTTATTTTCAAAAAAGATTTTCCCTTGAGCGGTTATATGTGTGGGAATGGGACGGGGACCCTAATTCCCGTTCATGTCCCCCGTCCCAATCTTCGTCTTTATCTCTATCCTCATTTTCATCGGGGAATATGATCATATCTTCATCCTCGTCTTCAACGGGAAACGAGGATTCCCAATCGGATATTTTTTTTCTCCGTTAATATAAAATATTCTAAAATCAAATGTGTATGTTAAACACCGTACTCGATAGGTAATAATTTATGTTTAAATCTCATATGTTCTCAAAATCTTCTTTTGTAGAATATCAAATATTCATATTTGAACAAAATTACAAAATAATACGTAATTATTTGATCAGACATTTTCAATTTTCAATGTTTTTTATATAAAAGAAAGTAAGACAACTCGGAAAAAAATTATATAAGAGGAAATGTCAAAAATTATTTATATAAGAAGAAATGTCAAAATACTATTTTTAAATCTAAAAGATATCAAATCTATTTTTTTATAAATAATATATTTAATAATAACTATATTAAATTTTTGGGGCCGGGTGTAACACTGTAGAATCACATTTGTATATAACCAAGTATTTCATATATCAAGAAATACAAATTTACATACTCGGTCCCGAATATACAAAAGCTACATTATAAAAGTAGCTAACAATTTTTTTTCACAACATCCTTGTACATAACTTGCATATATAACAAGTATTTCAAAAAGACCACAAATAAGTATGCTCTCCTCTACATTCCATGTAAGCATATATGACACCTCATAATGAGGGTTAGACCTTGAGGTCTAGTGAGAAATTTCTTTGGTGCAATTACAGGGTAAAAATCACCAAATCAAGTTATAAATCCATGTTGTAATACCAATTGTTAACACCAAAATTGTCCAAAATATCATGAAAGATTTTATTAAAGCAATTTGGATCAAGTACGGAGGAAGTCTGAAGACTTATCTTCAGAGATATGAAGAAGACTTCAGACTTCGGGTAAGCTAAGTCTGAAAAAAGAAGACTTCAGACTTCGGGTAAGCTAAGTTTGAAAAGAAGATTTCAGACTTCGGGTAAGCTAAGTCTAAAAAAGTAGACTTCAGACTTTCGGTAAGCTATCTTTAAAAAGGAAGACTTCAAACTTTGAGTGAGCTAAGTCTGAAAAGCAAGACTTCAGACTTCGGGTGAGCTAAGTCTGAAAAGAAAGACTTCAGACTTCGGGTGAGCTAAGTCTGAAAAGAAAGACTTCAGACTTCGGGTGAGCTAAGTCTGAAAAGAAGACTTCAGACTTCAAGTAAGCTAAGTCTAAAAAAGAAGACTTCAGAGTTACAAGTCTGAAGAGTCATTCTTTAGAGTTGCACTTCGGAAGTATAAGTCTGAAAAGTCATTGTTTAGAGTTATACTTCACAGTTGCACTAGAGTTATACTTCAGAGTTGCACTTCATGGGTAAAACTTGCATCATAAAGACCAAGACCAATCAAAGTTCCCCTGGTCCTTAAGAACCAGAGCCCCTCTGGTCTTACCAACCAAAGCAAGGCCAACAATAAACAAGGCCAAATAGAAGCAAGGGCCAAGCAGAGGCCCTCTGGTCTTACCAACCAAATCCCCTATGGCTTAACAGAGCCTCTGGTTCGTCTATCTAGAGCCTCTAGGTCAAGAATACTTAAAAAATTTGAGTTCCAATTACAACCAGAGACCCTTTGGTTAAATATGAAGATCAACCAGAGCCCCTCTGGTTCCTTTATCATGGATTGGAATATTTTTCCAAAGTTCAAATAAACTGTTGATCCTCTCTCTCAGTGATTTGATGATAATCCCTTTTTCCTTTTGATGTATTTTATGTTTCTGTACTTTCAGTTCCAGCGATCAATACACTGAGCATGTTCAGTGATCGCTGAAGAACT
>NC_037529.1:59624946-59629749 GCF_001531365.2 Cynara cardunculus var. scolymus | reverse complement strand
GCTGAAGTTGAATATGTTGCTGCAGGTAGCTGTTGTGCACAAGTCTTATGGATGAAAAATCAGTTAGCTGATTACGACCAAGTGTTCACAGAAATTCCTATTTTCTGTGACAATTCAAGTGCCATTGCTATTGCCAACAATCCAGTTCTTCACTCTCGTACGAAGCATATTGATATTCGGCATCACTTTATCAGATATCATGTGATGAAAGGTGATGTTGAACTTCATTTTATCCCTACAGACTATCAACTTGCTGACTTGTTTACCAAGCCTCTTGATGAATCTCGTTTTAATTTTTTGATCAGTGAGTTGGAATGTTGAATGTTGACAAATAATATTGTTTTGGAGTTTTCTCTAATTCATTTGGGTTGTGTGTCTTCTCTAAAATTGTTGTGTGTAATTTACCTAAAAATAGTCTGGTATCAGTGTGAATATGCTTTCTTTCTTTTTCTAAAATATTGATTTTCTGCAAAGTTTGTCTCTGCATGAACTGTGTTGTATGCATGCTGTGTACGTTGAAAAGGAGATATCAACATTGGTCAAGTCAACCCCTGCCTTCTTATCCTCAAGTGACAAGTGTCCCCATGCATTAAATGCTGAAGGTAGTATAAAAAGGCAGTGTGCATCTCCCATGCACACAACTGGCTTTTGCAAGATTACTTAGTGCACTCTCAAAGCAATCGGCTATTCTCTTCTACTCCCTTGCTCTCTTGTATGCGAAGAAATTCTTAGTGTTCTTCATTTGCTTTCAAGAACTCTTTGTGTTGTTCTTGAAAGTTCTCCTCCTTGTAAGATTGTTTAGGTTAGGTTTTCCTTTCCTATCTTCCGCAACAATCATTTGTTATTTCTGTGTGTATTAATTCTTGATATAAATCAATAAGAATTAAAAAGTTGAAAAAAGTCTGTGTAATTGTATTCAACCCCCCCCCCCTTCTATAATTACTTTCTGTTTATTGCCTTTCCTTTCGGGACTAACAGATGATTTATCAACACCGTCTGATATTGACATCCCTTTTATCCATTATCTTCTTATGGATGTAGGTGTTGAGCCTTACCAGCCTACTACCTCTACTACAGTGGTAATCGGCGACCCGCCTCACGTAGGCATCTATGATACAGATACCGAGCCTCTCGCCGGTGTCGGTGATACAGACACTGAGCCTCTCGCTAGTGCTGCTGATACAGATATTGAGCCTCACGCCGATATCGCTGATATAGATATTGAGCCTCACTCCAACATCAGTGATACTCCCATCGGTGACTCTCAGGGCGCCGATGGTACTGAGAGTGTTGGTGTTTCTTCTCCAAGTGGGTCAGAAAGCCCAATCAAATCTTGCTCACCTACTCCAGCTGTTGTTTCTCCCTCAAGGCCCCCTTCTGCACTGGGCTATCAATTCTCAGCCCCCTCCCCTCCTGATGTGATATATGCTCTACCTACTGAGGTGGTAGACATGTTTAGGAGTTTCTCATCTCAGTGTCAGCTGCTTATTTCTCAACAAACCTCCCTCAGCACTGATTTATCTAGGAGATTGGACTGCTTTGCCTCCAGCGTTACTTCTGAGCTGCGCCAGCATAGTGCTGCCTTGCAAGATCATGGCATTGCTTTTACAACTATTAGAGATACGGTTGATTCTCATGATGCTCGCATGACTTCTCTTTCAGATTCTCAGTCTAGTATCTCTGAAGCTGTAGCTGATCTTCGTGCTCGATCGGAAAGTCAGGCTGCCATAAATCAGACCATTCTTCAGTCTTTGGCCGATCTACACTCTAAGGTGGATGCATATACGCAGCTATCCACATTGTTCTTAGACAGAGAGCTTACAGAGATATATGTTGACTTGGGTCCCAGTCAGTTCACGGAAGCAGACAGGGTTATGTTAGCCGACGTCAGTCGCCATGTTGAGTCCGATTCTAGTCTTCTTGGCGCTCTTCATCGAACTATATATCGTCTGCTACGTGCCACAGGTTCTCCCCTTACTCCTTCTCACGTTGCTGCTTATGTGCATTTCTCCATTGCTAATGTGGAGGGTCCCCCTGTTCCTGCTCATGTGCCTTCCCTTGTTCCCACTGAGGGGGAGAAGACAGTTGACCCTACTATAAGTGAAAACGGGGACGACGAATCAGCTTCTACCTCTTCTTCCTCAACTGATGTTGAGTCAGACTGTGATGCTCCTATTGAGGGGGAGCTGTTTGATCATGATGATAGAGCTGCAGTACCTGTTGAGGGGAAGCAACCGAGCTCTCTGCCTTCAGTATCTGTTGAGGTTGGTACTATACCTTCTTAAGATGATATTTCCACTACTTCTAGGGACTTAGTCCCAACTCATAGAGAAGGAAAGGCACCTATGACTTCATATCAAGAAGCTGCTACAGCTAAAGCAACTAAAATTGCTAGATATCATTCTGAAGTCTCTCCAGCCGACAAACTTGTGCTTAAAGCTTCATGTCTTCCTAAAACTGATCTTCATCTGCTAGGTATTTCTACTGAGGATGCGGCCAACTCAATTGCTCTTCAGAAGCAATTTGAGGAAGCCAATAGATCTCACTCTTTGGTCCCACCATCTGAATCTGAAGAAACCAAAGAGAAAAGAATCAAATGGTTTAATGACTCAATTCTCCGTCGTTATATTACTACTCGAATTGTCAGTGCTAGAATCAAAGGTCCTAAAAAATTGACCTATGATCCAATCTGATCTATTTGATTATTGGTCGAGAAAACGGAGTAGTGAGGACAGAAAAGCTACCTTAGATCAATCCCTATGGTCTTTTTGAGTGGATGGAGATCATCAAGTTTTTTAATAGAAGCAGAAGTATGTACAAGGAATTTGTCTTGAGTCATTTGTTTCGTCTTCTGAAAAAGATACAAATGATCAAGATGCATTACAAGCTGCCTTCCCCTCCACAACTCTCCTCTCTTAAGCAAATGTTAAGTAAAACTGGCTCTTCTAAATCTGTTTTTGCCTCGAAGTCCATCAAGAATCAAGACTCTCTTATTCATAAATTATCAAAGGAAGGTAAGGCCCTTGATGTCTCACATCTTGATCTTACCCTTCCTTCAAAAGATTGTCATCCGGAAGGAACTATCTTGTCCACTCCTGAGCATGGAATATTCTTCTGGGACGCGAGTAGTTGCCTTCGATTTTTCCGAGCTTCTGAGATACCTATAGCTGATTCTCAGCTATTGTGCGTGATATTAAGTATAATCAAAATTGGTGAAGCCGGAAGAGTCTTTTATACGTTGATATCAGATGAACTGAAGAAAAGAGATGTTCTTGCAGTGGCTGATACAGATGTTATGGAAGTAGATGATGATTGCTAGTTTTTCTATGTGACTTCTTCTTCTTGAACTATCTTCTTCACTGTAAGAATTTAATTCATTGTCTACCATAGATGCAATTTATATTTTTAGTATTTACTTCAAATTTTTTCATTCTTTATTTGTTTCTCTCTATTCATTATTTGTTTTGTATATATGTTTACTGTTAAAAAAAATAAAAACAAAATAAAAAATAAAAAAAAATCAAAAATAAAAAAAGGAAAAAAACCCAAAAATAATATGTACATGGGTCACAAAATTTATAAGTTCTTCTTCTCAAAGAATTTTAGAGTTTGTGTATCCTGTATTTATTTATTTCTAAGTGTTTGTGTCATCATCAAATAGGGGGAGATTGTTGGATGACCTACTGATTTGGTGATGACCCACTGATCTTTTCCTCTACCTTAGCAACACTTAGTAGTTATTGGTTCTTTGTATATTGGTGTCTTGGTACATACTTAAGCCATTGGCAAAATCGAAGACTAGCCGAAGTAAAGACAGAAGGTCACCGATGCGGTGTTGTGGATCAACTGTCTAATATACACACCAAGACTCCAAAGTAGCTGAAATGAAGATTGAAAATATTTAGAAGCTACAAGCCGATTGAAGGAAGATATTCATGGACCGAAGATTGAAAATCTTCATGGACTCAAGATTGAAAAATCTTCATGGACCCAAGAGTAAAGATCTTCATGAACCGAAGATTGAAAATCTTCATGGACCGAAGATTTGTGAGTAGCTGCTTGAAGCTATATATCCATCCAAAGAAGACCTTCCTACAGACTGACCATATTTCTGCAAAAGTTTGTCTCTGCATGAACAGTGTTGTATGCACGCTGTGTACGATGAAAATGAGATATCAACAATGGTCAAGTCAACCCCTGCCTTCTTATCCTCRGGYGACAAGTGTCCCCATGCATTAAATGCTGAAGGTAGTATAAAAGGCAGTGTGCTTCTCCCATGCACATCACTGGCTTTTTGAAAGATTACTTAGTGCATTCTCAAAGCAATCGGCTATTCTCTTCTWCTCCCTTGCTCTCCTGTGTGCGAAGAAATTCTTAGTGTTCTTCATTTCTTTTCAAGAACTCTTTGTGTTGTTCTTGTAAGTTCTTCTCCTTGTAAGATTGGTTAGGTTAGGTTTTCCTTTCCTATCTTCCGCAACAATCTTTTGTATCTCTGTGTGTGTTAATTCTTGATATACATCAATAAGAATTAAAAAAGTTGAAAAAAGTCAGTGTAATTGTATTCAACCCCCCTTCTACAATTACTTTATGTTTATTGCTATCCCCTTCGGGACTAACAACAAGTTCTTGTTAGAATCCAAGTGCTTGAACAAGAACTTGGGTTATTGTATAAATTTCTTTTTTGTTATTATTTTATTTATTATTTTTATTATTTCTTAACCATTTTATATTTTTAATAAATATATAAAACATATAAGTTAAATTTGATAAAAAAAATATAAATTAATTATTATAAAATAATTT
>NC_037529.1:59612851-59624906 GCF_001531365.2 Cynara cardunculus var. scolymus | reverse complement strand
CTTATTATATTATATATTATTTTGTTAAAAATGTAGATAATTTATACACAAATATTTCAAAGTTATATCATTAATTCCAAAAATATCTTCAATGAAATTAGATGGGTTTAAATGAAATTCATCATCAACTCCGCTCCGACTTGGTTGAACATATGTGGTCAAATCGAGATTACGAGTGATCTATATTAATATATATTATTTAGTGTTACTTTTTATAAAGATCGACATTTGTGCAATATTGTACCTTTTTTTTGTTGTAGTATGTGTTTATGTTTTAATTGTTTTTCGAATATGTTAACTTAATATATAAATTAACAAATTATAATTAATATAGAAAAGTGAAAATTAATATAGATTAACTATATGCATCAATCTATAAATAAAATTACATTCTATAAATTAAAAAAAATAGAAAGTGGTGTTTTTGTAAGAACCTCTATTGTGTAGTTTTATTGTGATTTTTACTTTGTTAAGGTGACAATAATGTGACAGGAAAAATATGACAAGTGAGTTTATTAGAAGTTACATCACTCTGGATACTCTAAGAACCCAAATGCTTGAACAAGAATCTGGGTTCTTTTCTGCATTTCTTTTTTATTACTGTTATTGGTTTTTAACCATTTTATTTTAATAAATCAATGAAAAATATAAGTTAAAATTGATATAAAAAATATAAATTAATTAACATAAATATATTTATTAATTTTGCTTTGTTTTTATCTTACATTCCACAATATTCTCAAAAAATTTCATATGATGCTCAATCTCTAACTTTTAATCCTCGTTCTTCATATTAACAAATTAAAGTTAATATAAAAAAATGAAAACTAATAAATTATATTTGAACTTTTTAAAATAATTTTATAATAGATATAAATATGTTTATATTAAATTTATATAATAATCTATAAATAAAATTACATTTTATAAATAAAAAATGAAAAGTGAAGTTTTTGTAAGAATCTTCATCATGGAGTTTTATTTAGGTTCTTATTTTGTTGATATGACAATGATGTGGTAGGAAAAAAATTATGGAAAATAGGGTTCTTGGAGGCTCCATCACTGTGGATGCTCTAAAATTACAATTTTTTTTCTATACAGTTTGCAAATTACATATTACAGATTGTTTTTATGTATAACGATCTAACCTTCACATATTCGGATCTACGGGACTTTTTCGTATGGCCTTCATTTTGCTGACCAGCAGGCAGGACAGGTTACCGAGAGTTATGGCATGAGATAAGACCGTGAATATCATTTGAAAAAATGCTATGGAATTCCTTCCTGTCGAGCAGGTAAATTTTAATTTGTTTCTTTCAATTATGTTTTATACAATTGTGATTACGTATGGGAGCAACTAGTTTTTCAATTCTTTTCGGTGTAAGATCAACTTTCAGTTTTGGAGTTGATCTCTGAATGAGTCCAGAGATCTTTTTACCAGAGGTTGAAAGTTGGCAAGCTGAAGGTTTAGAAGAAGCCTTCTTCAACTTTTGGTTTTTCTTGGCTTTTTAAGGAATGTTAGCAATAGTTTTACCTTTGTTTAAGCATTTTGAAGATTATGGAGTGCCTTCAAGAATGGGTTTAGACTCAGATGTAGAGCAACACTTAGTGGAAGAGGTGTATGGAGGAAACAGAAGTTCCAAACTTTAACATGGATTTGTCATTGACATGGTCTTCTTGGTCTGAATAGTATCCGAGACAACTCTTAACTTTTGCGGGTATCTGAGCATTTATGACCTTATTGGTATTAATGGAGGCTTTACACCATCCTTCAATGGTATCCTTTTCAGCTTTGAGTTCAACAATAGCTTGTTCACGCTCAGTGATAGCTTGCTTACATTCAATATCGATTGTTTGGTTTACAATGACTTGATCCTTAAGATTTTCTTCAATCTTAATAAGTTCTTTGATTTTTGAATGGCATTTTTCAAGTTGTTCTTGTAAATCAATATTTAGCTTTTTCCAGCTTCGAATTTACAGTTCAGTGCATTATAAAGGTCTACAGTTAGTGTATCCAACACAGAGACTATCCGTACCAAAGATTGAAGGATCATTCAGATTTAATACCTGAGTTGAGGTTGTAGGATCATTTGAGGAGGATGTGATAACCAGGTTCGGTTATATAACTTGGGGTGGTTTGAAAGAATTTGGTGAGTAAATTAATAATGTTTATGTGATTATATTTTTTAAGCAATCAACTATGATATATATATATATATATATATATATATATATATATAGGGTATATTTCTTTTACAACCTCCCCTATTTGTACAACCCTTGCAACCTCCTTTTTAACCAATCAATGAATACTATTTTTTTTAATTTATTTTTTAAATGAAAAGGTTAATATTGTCATTTGCTAATTTTATATAATAATAATTATTTTTAAATAAGATCAATAAATATCTTATTAATTATGAAACCATCTAATTACTATTAATAAACTGAAACTGATATGGTAATTAAAACCTTACTAAATAATAGACAATATACAAAATGGATGGAATCGATAGAAGCATATTGTTGTAGAATAATTTATCATACTCCTATGGATCCCATCTCCTTCAATGAGACATTCGTCAAGGATATCTTTGATGAAATTGGTGGCATTAACGGTAAACGTAAAGGTTTTGATCTTGATCGTGAAATTGCAACTGCAACTAATGATGGTACAACACAAGATAAATGCAATTACTCAGCTAGGGATGAGGATGGGTGCATTCGTCAAAATGAAACAATACCTGAGCGTAGTGACTCGATTACGGGCAGAGTTTCTGCAGAGTTTGACGATGATGATGTTGCGTCCTTGAGTAATGAATCTGAAGGTACTGTTTTGTTCTCGTAACTATAGTAAGAACTGCAAACTTGTAATGAAACCCCAAAAGACATCACAGAGTTTGTTGATTGCTGTCCTAGCATTATGAATCGTCCATGAACACCATAGTCTGCACTTGGATCAACTGTTGGGAGAAGGAGGGTGGCCTATAATGAAACCAGATTTTGCAGGTTATACAACCAGTTATGGATTAATCTAGAAAGAGCTAATCTCAAAACAAACAAAGATTAACAAATATCAACTTAATGAAATCCAATTAAAAAAAATTCTAAGTTTATGTCATTATCTATTCATTATTGTTGATTTTCGGGAGGGAAATGAACATTATGGTAGGAATATATGTTCTACTTCACTAACTAGTGCAATGTGTCGAGTCATCTGCTTCTTCGACTGTAAGAACTGGGCCAACAACTTGAGCTGCAGCTGGTTTCATTACACTTTATACATATTAGTAGGTACAATGAACAAGCTAAGATGCATATGGTTTTAATTCAATGAACAAGCTAAGATGCATCTGGTTTCATTATAGTCTGATAAAGGATACTGATGAAACCAATTTCATCTTCGTCTAAAATAACAAAGATTTCAACAATGCAACAATGTAACCAGAGACAGGGGTTATATGGAGTGGGCAGTTTGTATGCTCTTTTAACCATGCTTCTAGGCACTCAACATGATACCCATGACCACACCTTTCTAACATGGCTAACCGTTCACCCAAGACCACCTCGCATAAGCACACGATGCAGTCGGTTCGAGAGGAGTTAACGGTGAGTTCCTTGACTGTCATGTTATGGTGTGCATGAGGATTAATGGATGAATGTTTTAGCAACTAAGACTTGACATAGGCAGCTATCATAACCATCATCATCATCATCATCTTTAAAATGTAACCAATGAAATTAGATTCATTAGCAACTAATTTTATTAATACACTATATGTCAGTATGTCAAAGTATGATTACAATAGCACATAGGTATACGTGACTGTTATGTTTAATTATGTAGACTTCATATTATGATATGCACTAATTAGTAATTATTAAAACGGATGGTGGACGTATCATACGGGTTTGGTTAAAAGTACAGCAGTCTTCAAACTTTTTACATTATATCTAGTTATTTGTCGCATTAAATAGGAGTTGGTTTCACCACATCGATCATGAGAAAAAGCCAATAATCATCACCTAATTGTCATCCTACCAGCATTGCATATATCTAATTTTGTTTTTGTGGGCATTATCAATCATATCATTGTTATGTGAGGAAACCTTGTTCACAATGCATCTTATGTAGGCATAGCATGAGTATCCATTATGTAGAATCATCTAACAATGAGTATGAAGAATATTGACATTGAAGAATGATGATGAAACCAGTTTCACAATGCAGTATGTTTTCATTGGCCTGTCCTTTGCCCTCAACATGTAGCCACTCTATTTGGTTCAAACTCAAAAGCAGATTAACATGATGTTATTTGTTACTTACATTATGTCTTTTGCCCACATATTCATCAAATTATAATCATGTTGTTGTCTTACTGTTTTGAATCTAAATGCGGCTTTAAGATACAAATGCATTAATATAAGATTCATCTTGGAGTACATATGTACTAAATATGTAGCGAAGACAAATACTGGTCATTCTTTATGCGTTTTTTATTACTGAAAAACAACTTGTTTTGGTTATTGTTGTAGATTATCGATATCAAGACATGGGGGAAACGTCTGATGGGTCGAAATATTGGTTTCCTAGTGTAGACGTAAAATACAAACCTAAGGTTGGTGATTCTTTTGAGTCTGTAGAATCGGCTGAGAAAATGTATCGGAAATATGCCAATGAAGCTGGGTTTGATATACGTTTATCTAACAAGAAGATAAATAAGCTTGGTCGTATCACGTCTCGATTTTATGTGTGTAGTAAGGAAGGGAGGCCACAAAGTAAGTATTTTGATTCCTTAGATGTTCTTCCAAGTGGTCGTACATTCCGAAATTCAAATATCAAGCGTTCCGGTTGTGGAGCATGTTTAAAAATTCACTTTGTTAAAGAACCGAATCAATACGAAGTTTACAAGTTTGTTGAGCAGCACAATCACATCCTTTTTAATAAAGAGGAGATGAGGTTTTCACGTTTTAAAAGGAAACTCCACTACGCTGATCATAAGAATGTATTTCATGGTTCTAGCTCCAAGGTTGGCGTCACCAAATCTCATAGATTCATGAATGCCGTTAAGGGTGGTGTAGATTCATCGGGTGGCACTGTAAGAGATCATCAAAACTTCAAACGCGATATGGCATATTTTGTTGGCAATACAGACGCACAAATGTTATTAAATGTGATGGCTAATAGGAGGAAGGTTTGTCCTGAGTTTTTTTTTCGAGTACAAGTGTGATGACAAGGAGTTGTTAGCAATTTTTTGGGCTGATGAGACTGCACGATCACATTATAGGGAATTTGGCGATGCAATCTCATTTGATGCAACGTTTCGGACCAACAAGTAAGTTGTACTTGATATTAAACTATTATGTTGGTTTTATCAATACTCTATCTTATTCCTTGTATTTATTTTCATTGTTTATTTTTGATAGGCATGTTATGATATTTGTTCTGTTTGTTGCAATTGACAATCATAAGAAATCCGTTGTTGTTCGAGCTGCATTGATTCATAATGAATCTGTAGTTGATTACACTTGGGTATTAAAAGCGTTTGTAAAAGCACATGGACGTCAACCATGTTTCGTTATCACCGACCAATGTGCGTTGATGAAACAAGCAATTCCCATTGCATTTCCTGAATCCAGGCATAGATTGTGTATGTGGCATATCACTAAAAAGGTGAAATCAAAGGTAATTAAGATGATAGTTTTTTTGTAGTAATTTTTTTGTTCATTTTCATTTTTAATGCAATTGTTTTGATGGTTTACTTGGCAGATTAGTAATTACCTCCAACACCGTACGTAGTTCGTTAGCGAATTTAATAAGTTGGTGTGGAACGTTCACCTTGGTCCTAATGAATTTGAGATGCAATGGAACAATCTGATCGAATTTTATGGATTACGTGGAGATCCATGGTTGGATGAATTGTACGATATTAGGGAGTCGTGGATTCCGGCTTACTATAAGGATTATCATATGTCAGGCCTAATGAAAACAGCATCCAGGTCGGAGAGTATCAATGCGTTTTTTAACGTTTATGCACATTTTTGGCATGATCTTGTTGTTTTCCTACGTTCTTTTGATAATGCAATTGAAAGTCAACGGGCAACACATGGGTCGCTAGAGGTGACAATCAAGAGCACGATTCCTCGATTGGTGTCCCCTTGCAAGTTAGAAGCACATGCAGCAGAGGCGTATACACGGACGATATTTTTCGAAGTTCAGAAAGAGTTAAGAAAGGCTGTTTGGCTTTGTGGCTAGGATGGAATCACCGACGTTGGTGAAACTAGAGTGTACACCATTACTCACAAGAACAAGGCTTCGAAGTTCACAACAAAGTACACGATATTTACTTTGTCCAATTTCGTTTTGCGCCCCTTATTGTACAATATTATTTTAACGAACAATATGATTTGGTCCTCCCATATAATAGGTGATTAAGAACAAGATGGAAAACTCCTACGATTGCAGTTGTAATTGTTTTGTTCGTAATGGGATTTTATGTCGTCATACTCTCAAGGTGATGTTAAATGACGAGGTTGACAGAATTCCCGATAAATATATACTTCTTCGTTGGTGACGCAATCTAGTTCCCGTGGAGTGGTTACCAACCCGTTCCAGATATGGTGAAGTTGATGCAGAGAAAGAGAGATTGATGAGTGTGGCTTATTGATATTTTGAACGTATTTTAGGTCGAATCCGAAATGAAAAAGACATTTTGTCAAGATTTGTTGACCAACTCGAACAATGGGATTCAAAGGTTGACAGTGAACTTCATTTACAGTCACACACTGAAGAGACCACAACGTCTATTAAAGAGTTTCTTGGAGTATCTCAACCCGAAACTGTTGATGTTCTTCCTCCCACCGGTATTCGAAACAAAGGTTGTGGAACTGGTAAGAGACTTATTAACGCTGCAGAGAAAGCAATTTCAAACGGAAAAAGCAGAAGAGAAAGTGTCGCCTATGTCGTCAAATGGCTACACATGATTCCCGAAATTGTCTGAAGCGTGATTCCATTTAAGTTATCTTTTTGATTTTTTCGTATCATTTAATTTTGAGATGTTATTGGATTGTATTGATGGATTTTAGTTCACTTTGATTACAATGTTTAAACTGGTCATTCTGACATTTGTTACTTGCATTTTTTATATGACAACCTTATGGATTATAATGCCTTTGTGAACATGGGTGCATCCATTATGGATTATAATGAATTTGAAATTTTGTTTCTACTTAATTTATATTTCCGAATTTGTCTTATCAATTAATTTTGAGATGTTATTTGGCTATATTGTTGAGATTTAAGTCACTGGATTATATTGTTGTCGTATCACTAAATTTCATTCACCTATGTGTGTCTAGATTCATGATAAACTAATGGCTATGTATAAAATGTACTGATGAAACCATGTTTATCACCTTAAATATGATTCTAAGTTCATTGGTAAACTTTATGTCATCATGTGAAGGCATATAAAATGTACTGATGAAACCAGGTTCATCAGCTCATATATGAATCTAAGTTCATTAGTAAACTTTATGGCATCATGTAAGGGCATATAAAATGTACTGATGAAACCAGGTGCATCAAAGTAAAAGTATATGCGAATCTAATTTCATTAATACACTATATGTCAGTATGTCAAAACTTATGTAGTGTACTGATGGAACTAGGTTCATCAATTAGATTATGCGGGCGTTGACCTACATAAGGAACATGATTGAGGAGATCGATAAACTAAATGAATTGTCCTGCCATATGATGGAATGTAATAGTAAACTTACTTGTTCAAGAAAACAGTTACGGCATAGACTATATGTATGGCATAGAATCCGTCACCTACGAAAGATTACAGATCATTTTATAATTTCCCTGCAGTAAAAATGACATATTAAGTACTAATCTTAATGTATTAAAAATAAGTAATCAAGTTATCAACTTATACTTGCCTGAACAATCTTTTCAGGATAATCAACTATTCATCCATTCTTTATAATAGACTGACAAAACGAGAACAAAACTTCGTATCAGTATCTTATTTGATATACTTAACTATATGAATCAATGTACATCAACTTGAGTACCTGATAGATCTTTCTGGTGGTGATATTGTTATAACTTGTGAATCTGGTGTCATCGAAATATTTTACTTTAATGAAAAAAGCTCATAATAATAGACTGATCAACGTCTAACAATTTGTCAAACCATGAACTCAAATATTGTACATCCTCATCAAAACCACAATTGTCAATACCTGATGTTATTCTATGTGATTGTCAACAAAAAAAAGCAAACACAATCTTTAAACAAATTGATATATGATATAAAAGTGACGAACACATGCCGTGAATAGGCAAGTATAATGTACGGTGTTATGAACACAATATAATCATCAAATTTCATATGCACCCCGTCATGTTGAAATGCCAAAAGGAGAATGTTTAAACAAACTAGAAAATTCAGTACTAGATGTAAGTTCTTAAACACGTCTACATGAAAATTCAGATTTGCAGTCTCTCTACCCTTGTATTGTGAGCTCACTTCCTTATCTTACCATGGACGACTTCATCGATAGAATTGAACTTTTCAACTTCTTTAATTATGTAATCCTTCTTGACGTTATAGCTGTTCATCAATATCTTTGCTACATATTTCATTCTCAGGTTTGCGATTTGATTCTCTTGAATTTTACTTTCGGGTGCCAATCCAATCTTCCATGATTTCATATCTCCCATGTATGTTTCCATATGTCTCATTGTGAACACACCACAATCATCAAAGTTATTTTTTGTCTGCCAGTCCAATCTCAATCTTTCTTGACCAGTTTCATCCAATTCTTTACCTGCTGCATGTCCTACTGCATTCAAATGTCTGATCATCAACCTTTGCTGCATAAACAGGAAGAAATGCTTAGCTCATCTTCTTCAAACTTAATGGAGAATGCAGTTATAAGKTAGTATTTGATTCATACCAGGATATCCGTTATGAAATCATACATTTGTAGAAGGTGGTCGTCATCGGACACTTCTCTATATCTGTTGTCTATGACCACAATTGATGGATTCTTCAAATTGAACACCACAAGATAGTAATGTCCCTTATCAAGCAATGGGAAGAATACCTATTATTTGATCATGTTGTCAAAGTAAAATTCGGGTGAATTCATATTGAATATAATTAACTGAAAACTAGATTCATCCAAAAGATAGACTTGTGAAATTAGATTCATAATACACATGATTATTTGAAATAAGATTCATTATAAACATAAACTAAATGAACCTTATATTAATGCAATCGTATTAAAATATACGACTGTTTACATAATCAAGACATCTAGAAAAAAAACAGCAATTAGATTCGCATATTTGCAATAGTGTATCAGATTCATTGATACGTTTGACTAAGTACATATTGAATATGGTAGCAAAATACAGCAATTAGAATCTGAAATTGAAAAACATACCAGGTCTACGTTATGCATTTGTACTACTTCCCAGTTCTTTTTCGCAGAAGATAACAAACCCTTTTTGAAAAGTGCGTATTGGGTATTATGATTGACGCTCTTAGATCTTAGCTTAGTGTATCCCTGTCATAAGCAACAATGTATCTATGGTTTATATTGATGAAGCTGTTAGACAAGGAAAAAAATGCTATTTAAAATATTTTCCTTCTCACGTACCATAACTTCCATGTTAAAAAAATAATGACGCAAGGAATCCCTATTCCGATACCGTTCCTCGTAGTTAAGCAATGTCGCCCATGCGTCTATCACACTTACGTAAATTGTAGTTGTACGCCCCAAGCTAATTGCATGCCGATGTAGCTTTGTATCGTTTGGTGTTGAAAACAACAACTCGCTGCATTTAAAACCGTCGAAATGATAAATAAAATATGAAGACGGATGACATGGTGGTAATAATTGGACAAAGAAATTTTCATATAATAATAAACTTACTACTTTCCTCCAAGCCCAGCAACTACCCATTCATGTATTTTTCTTTTTTCTGGCGTCACGTTCAGGTCAACTGCTCTAATAACAAAAGGGGACCTGAGATGGTCACCCAACTTTAGTTCACGTCTTGTCGCTCGCTCCACTTGATATTTCTTTGCATCTTCGGATACATTACATCTTTCCACCGAAGGACATCTTTCTATACATTCAGCCTCTTCATGCAATACCATTGACAAAGGTTCCGATTGCTTCATTAGACTAATAGCCAAATCAAACTTTGGAGGAGTAATGGCTGCATATGGTCTTTTCATCTTTGACGTTGATATAGTATTTTCGACTACTTTATCAACTACTTCAATGAAACCAGGGCTTAACCAAACCGTGGGCAGTGGTTTTTCATTGAACCCACTTGGCTGACTTACAACAATATCCAATGAAGGATGTCCATCATTTTTGCACTTGAATGATCCTTCAATCCACTGGAATGAGTGTCATGTGTCGTGTTACATGCTCCTTCATTGAACATTTCATCCAGCTGTTTCTTGTATTGCTTGAATTCTTCTTCATCTGGAAACTTGGACATCGCTTCTTTAATTTCCATCTCAGCCTCCACTCTTGCACTTAAAACAACAGCGATCTTAATAAGTATTCGTTGAACATGATCCTGCATTTATTGACATTTAAATGTATTAGAAAGTGCATAACTTAAATAAGTCTTATATATTGTTGCAAGCTGATGAAGCCAGATTCATCACTGTGTGTTAATTGAAACATGATTCAGTAAATCACTGTGTGTTAAATGAAACATGATACGGTGTGTTAAATGAAACATGATTCGGTAAAATCAAACCCTTTATAAGATGTGTGCCTATGTCAAACATGTGTGCCTAAGTTAATATGTGCACTAGATACTGTGTTCCTTATGCGTAGTGCAATTCTGTGTATGCCAAGTTTTTCTGCATTTTATAAGATGTATAATGCATTGATTTCTGGATTTCAGTAGCCTATATATTTCTAATAATTGAACTCGATGCAATTCAAGTACATGTACTAATAGATTTGAATTTTCTTCTTTGGATTTAAGCTTGACTTTCGGTCGTATGTACACGATAATAAGCAGTTTCATGAAAATATAATACATAAATCGAACCTCTTTGCTCAGATGTGTCGGTGTTGATGTTTCACCGATATTCTCTTGATTTGAAGCGTAACGGTGATGAACTTCTTCACTTGATTCAGCGTTAGATCATAGAGGTAATAGCCCGAACCCTCCGTCTTTAATATCTGTTGATTGTCTTTTCTTTAACAAATCAAGGTTCCATGCTGAGATTGCATGGCCCTTGTGCTCCACCACAACTTTTGGACTTATCGTCGCTTCCACATATAACAACTGGAAATGAAATATTGGGTTTGTTATGTAAAGATTTTTTGTAGTTTTATATTTAGAGAAAAACTTACAGCGAGGTATGTCAACGGTCCAGCATAGAAGCACATTCTACCACCCCTTCTCCATCTTGACTTGCTTTTTTTATCTTCCCATAGATGTACTTACACCAATCTATTTATGGAATTACGTCCTCACTTTCTATTCTAGAGACGAACAAAATTGCAGCATCCCATCCTATTACATTCAACCATCAGATTCACGAATAGAATAAGAAAATTCAGTTTGAAGTTGAACCCTGCATCTCCTGAACTTTGTATTATCTTCATAATGTCTTTCGGCCGCATCTTTTTCTTATCAAACTGTTTCCTCCAGTTAGCTGTCATATTTTTTGAATCCTCCACTTAATCCATCTCCAGAATATCAACTCCTCCCATTCTCAAACCCAACAATTTACGGATTGATTCAATTGTGATTGGTATTCCACCATTCACAACCTTCAACTCCATCTTTTTCACGTCAAGGTTGTTGTTGATCCTCTCTCTCAGTGATTTGATGATAATCCTTTTTCACCTATACGTTGTACTTATGTTTCTGTATTTTCAGTTCCAGCGATCTTTACTGAGTATGTTCAGTGATCGCTGAAGAACTTGCATTGTAAATCTATCAGAGATAGCAATACTTCAAGAAGACAACACTCACACCAAAGAACCTTCA
>NC_037529.1:59611331-59612751 GCF_001531365.2 Cynara cardunculus var. scolymus | reverse complement strand
AAATGGTGATCTAAATGTTGGAACACCTTTGAATAAGTTAATATGAAGTGTTAGAATTGTCGGAAGTCGAAAAAGTTGCGTAGATTGCATTTTATGCAAGTTTTTTCAAATTACGGTATGATTTCGATAAACTACGTGCACAATACTCAATCGGGAGGTTTTTGATWGGGTGTTAAGCTTTGGAACTAAKTTTTGGACCTATTAKGAGTTGTTGGAGGTGTTGGAAAATTTTTACGGGATTCCGAACCCAAAATCAAAAACGGCAAAATTTCAAAGGAAAGCATAACTCGTACAAATATGAAAACTGCTGTTGTTGGGAGGTCTTTTATGAAAAGTGTTTTATTGTAAATTATAGATTATCTTGTTATGAACGCGTAGGCGAAAACCTCATCGAAAACGGAGTTCCGAGCGAAAAGTTATGCAATTTTTAGTGTTTAATGGTCAAAACGGGTACCCAGCCGGGTCAAACCGACCCAACTCGGGTTTTAGACATATAAACACGAATTCAGCCCCAATTCTTCTCCATTTTCATTTCTAAGCTTATGTACTCTTCAAGGGAACCAAACTTGGGTGTTTTAGCAAGAAATTGGTGAAATTTTGCAAGATTATTGAAGGTATGTTTCCATTTTTGATAATGTATTCATTTTGAGTTCAAGAAACCATGAAATTATGGTTGCATGTTGAGGATTATAAGCTGAAATCTTGATATTGTGTAGGATATGTAATACATAACTTATTATCTTGTGGAAATCATGATTAGATAAAAAGAAATAGTTGTGTATACATGATATGGTTTGGGAAAGTTTGACTTTTGATAGTCAACCTTATATGAAGATGAACTAGGTGAATGTTTAGTAAAGTAATGATGGATTCATGATGATTTCATATAAGTTATGRTAATATAAAACTAATATATGAATTTGGTACAAAATGGTTTGGAGTTTAACATGAAAAGGTGAAAAATAGTTATCTTCGAGTTTGAAAGTCTTGGTATAAGTTCTGTTTTAGAAAAATCGTATAAAATTGTAGAAAACTCCTAAAAATATGTACAAATAGGCTCTGAAAAGGTAATAAAAAGTTCTACAATTCATATTTGAAAGTCATTTAATGATTTTGAGTTTAAGAAGGTCAAAACAGGTCTGCAAATAGGTGCTGTAAGAAGAAAACTAAAGTGGAAAACTTGAATTAAAAAGGGTTAATTTATATGTTATTGTTGTGCATTGTTAATAAGACTTTATATATGAACTCCAGGTGTTATTTAAGCATAATTTAAGGCCTTGGAAGTGCTTTCCAACCACTGAGCGGGAGTTAGGATTCGACCTTTCGGTTTGGCTTCCAGTTTGATCAACCGATTTCATTAATCAACATTGTGAGTTTATGTGGACATATGTGTGTACTTTGTGATTATGTATGCTATGAT
>NC_037529.1:59579316-59608941 GCF_001531365.2 Cynara cardunculus var. scolymus | reverse complement strand
TTTCAAGAAAGCAATCGATACAACAAACCAACTGAGGTTTAACTCGTAACCATGGTTTTGTGGAACCTGTTTCTACCCTTTTAGAAGCATAAAATAGAACTTATTTCTACCCAACAAATAAAATCGAACTTGTTCTACCCTTGATGGAAAAAGCATCAGAGAAACTGAAACAAACTGATTTCAAGAAGCAATTTCAAGCAATGTATGCAGATAGAAAAATTTCAAGAAAGCAATCGATACAACAAACCAACTGAGGTTTAACTCGTAACCATGGTTTTGTGGAACCTGTTTCTACCCTTTTAGAGGTATGAAATGAAACCTATTTTCATCATTTCAGAAGCAGAAATAGAACCTGTTTCTATCCATCAACTAAATACCAAATCAACTAATACTAAACACAAACAAATTAAAATCGATTCCAATATAAACATTTCAAGCAATCAATACAACGAACAATATAAAAAACGAACCTATCCTACCCTTGATAGAAAAAACAACATAAAAATCAAAACAAATTTATTTCAAGAAAGCGATTTCAAGCAATGTTCTACCCTTGATAGAAAAAAAATGCAAAGATCACAATGAAAATCAGGTAATCGAAACTTGAAACGCAAATTTCATAACCGATAACAAACTTAACTTCCTTAACCATTAATGCTTCTAGGACAGAAAATAAGAGAAACACAAACCTGGAATATATAGCCATCTTTAATGGTGTCTTCCAGAACTTGGCATAGAGTTAAAAGGATTGTGATCGAAGGCAATGAATAGTTATTGAGATTAAATCACATTGTGACAAGAACTCCAGTACTGTAATCGATTCATACGACTTCAGATTTGATGTTTGGAAAACAATTTAACAAACTAAATGTTGATGTGAGTGTCAACTATGGAATTTGTCACATACATTCTTCTAGCACTCTTTTAGTTGCTCATAATCAAGTCAATAATGCCTCTACAAAAGAACTCACAAGAAATCAGCACAGACAAATTTGAACAAGACCCACAAGGAACAAAAGGTAAACAAAATCTATCAAGCGTCCAACAACACTAAGTAAAAACTCAAAAGGACGTCACCCCTCCACACTGAGAAGATCCTCGACTTTCTTGTTCGGTCTCCAAAACTCCGATGCAATATGAGGAGATAACAAAGTGAAAGAAGAAAGTAAATGTTCATCGCATTCTTATGCAAAAATAGTAATATTTCATATATGAATCAAATGTTGAAGAAATGTTTACAAATATCTGAGCATAGCATATATATATATATATATATATATATAATGCAAACCACCCAAGCCTCGAGTGGTGACAAACCACCTACGCCTCCAGCCATACACTATCCATTTTTTTACAAGAAACCAAGTGTAAGAATGGGAACCATAGACCAAAAACACCCGTAGGCACAATCAGAACCATGGACCCAAAAACACCCATGAGCACTATCTATCTTTTTTCAATTTCAGCAATCTAATAAACCACCTCAAAATCAATGTATAATGATATATAGTTTAGCCAATTAGAATAAGAAAAATCTAACTTGAGAAAAATTAGGTCAATTCTTATCAGTAGAAAGCCATACAACTCATATTGAAGATGAAGGAAGTTGAACTTGAAATCCAAAACGAGCCATGGGGACAATTGATTAGTGATTTTCAAGATACATGAGAGATAACTCAAAAGAATTACATGCAGAGTGTGAGTGGTACCTTGGGAGCCGGAATCAACATTTGACTACGAATCGTTTATTGGGAGTCGATGATTTTTTGGGAGCAGCAATAGCATCAACGTTGGAAGGGGCGATGGGCAACTGAATCAACAAGTTGTACTTTGGGCATAAATGCTATAACTAAGATTTTTGAAAAAACATGCTTAAAAGTGTAGTACTTATGTATAAATTAGCAGCACATAGTGCAATACAAGTTGGTTTTAAGATTTCGACATATATATATATATATATATATATATATTAGAATTATACTCCCATTTTCCGTTGGAGATTCATGTTTCTTATTGGGGATGTGGATGGAAATATGATCATATTTTCATACTTAGTGGTTTTTGATTGGATAAAAAAATGAATAAAAGAACAAAATCGTACCGTTAAAAGAAATCTGAGGACGTTTTGTTGTAATTTCGAAAACTCATGGATAAAAAATGTTATATCCAACAAACCATGAGGACCAAATGTGTAGTTTAGTGAAAATGTTTGAAAGCAAGTGGTTTTGCATTTTTGATGTATATTATCCATTACATTACAGCTTCTTTACAGCTAGATAGTAGATAGTAGATAGGCAGGGTGGGGGACCTCCTCTCCTTTTTGCAAATGGAAATAGAGGGGCCCAACTCACATGGCCACGTCAACCTCTTGGGCCCCACCTCACCAACCCAGTTTTTTTATTTTATCTTATTTTAATCATATATTAAGATTTAGTAAATGGAATAATTTAAACAAAATTAATAAATACAACTTGTTCTTTTTTTTAAAAAAAATAAGAATTCTATATTATAAAGCATTTGACAAAAATTCTTAAAAATCATTTTTTATGCATGAAGTATTGTTTATTGATGCATATTATTTAAAATTCAAGATTACAAGTAAATTGTGCATAAGTACAACTTATAATGCTCTATGTTTGAATTCGTGTAACTAACTACGAATGAACATAATCAAATAGAGAATAAACATCTCATTTTAAAGTATAAAAAATCTAAAATATAATTATGGTAATTATTGAGCTCTATCAGAATACTTGATTATTATCTTTATAAAAAAATATTATTAAACCTAAATTAAATTACTTCGTTACGTTAAATTGAATTATAATAAAAAAATTAAATTAAAAAAATACACAAACACTAACTTTTAAATAGTTAATTTAATAGTAATATTGATATATTTTTTACAAATTTTATATGATATTTTTAAATTTATATTATATTCAAAAATAAAAACATTATCGCTTTCTAAAAATCACATAAAATCATATTATATCGACATAGATAAAAAAAAACGAAACATTAAAATGAAAATATGTCTCAATGCATTACACAAATACATTTCTAGTAGTTTACAAGCATGAATAATGTATTTTACATTTTAAATGAAAAATAAAACAGATATTTAGATTTTTATAACTAACTTTATAAACAAAGACTTATTGAATAGATATTAATTTTGTTGTCAAAGAAAAATCACAAATCTTCCGTTATCAAATCGAATACAATGTGCCAAAAAAGATGTGATTGACGGGACCATTTCGACTTGTTACTTAATAACTCGACATTTCCGGTTGTCACCTCTAAGTACGAATGAATTTATTATCTTTGAGTATTATCATCTCGAGGGTCACATGGGCTGGATATCTCACGTCCAGTAAACATTCATTGTTTTTTGTCAATTTTTTTCATTCCCATCCAAAATATTTGGTTTCGTACGGCTACTGAAATTATGAAAAACGATGATCGAGAACTTGTTGACCAAGAATCGCAAAGTTTTTGTTTTGTCATCGATCTTATTTCAACAAATTAAAGAGCATAAAGAAAACATACCAGCATTCTTGAGTCTGCCCGAGTTTTTTTTAACCAGCTAATGTCTATAACAGATGTTGAAGGCACTGTGTTTCTTGTTGCTATTTACATTGTAAACAGGTTTCTGAATTGTTCTCCAATTGATTAATCTCAGGTAACTCTTGAAGGTAGCTCGATAGATCAGATCAGATCTTAATTTTACTTCCTACTGTTCACCAGTTCGAGTCCCCTCAGAGTTGTTCCGACTGTTAAATTTAAGGCTTCATTGAACCAGCCGAGGCTTGTGTAAGCCAACGTTTACACACACAAACACCAATTTTAGGGTAATAAAGCATCGACATGTTCTTCGTTTATTTAACGATTACATTATCGACTACGTAATTCGTCGTCAATCAAAGTCAATATCATACATATATTGAGATTTATTCTGTACCCAGTATTTTCAATCGTATGTATCAAGTGGATTGTTGGTTAAAGGAAACGATAATGACAATAAAAAACATAAATTAAATATTTAATTATAAAAATAAAATAGTATTAATTTTATAAGATGATTTTAAATAAATAAAAAATAGTCCACTATTAAATTAATTAATTAAGGGAAAAAAGGAAGAAGGGGATTTTGGATTAGAAAAAGGTACAAATTCGGACATAACAATAAAAAGGGTCGAATGTCAAATCAGGGGGACATTTGCCCCAAACCCATCCCCGCGTTTCTCTCTCCTAAACCCATAATCTTCATAACAAAATCACCCAAATTTTGTGTTTTAGGGTTTTGAGCATTCGATTTACCCTCTCAACTGATCAAATCTGGATTGAAATTTCGTCAATGTTGTTTTAGTTTCTTCTAGATCTGGTTGCACGTTCTTCAATGTCTTCGCTGTAAGTTATTAACGATTCTCATCATTATTAATTGGTACAAGTTTTGTGAGAGCACATGTTTTGGTTGTGTGTATCTGCATTTTGCAGGCTTGATGTTTCTGGAGATTATTTTTGTCAATAAATGTTTATGCGTGTGTGTATATGTATTTACATTACAGTTTTGGGGCCATCTTTTGAAGGATTTTGTATAAATTTTAGTTCGTATGAAGGTTATCGTTGTTGGATTCAGATGGTATTTTAACAGTTTTTAGATCAGCCGATGGAGTTGGATGTATTTACTGATGTGTTTTTGAAAATGGAATAGGGTGTCTGACGACGGATCATTATGACAATCTGTAGTGTAAAATGAACGAAAAGGAGACTTTCAGGATGAAAACGAAGCCACCTCTTGTACCGCTTGGGACTCTGATTAGGCGTGAGCTTAGGCATGGGAATGTAGAGAAACCTACCGTCAATCATGGACAGGCCGCACTGGCAAAGAAAGGGGAGGATTATTTCTTGATCAAGCCTGATTGCCAGAGAATTCCTGGGAATCCGTCAACATCTTTCTCAGTTTTTGCGGTATATATGCAAACGGTTTCTTTATTGTTTATAAGCTGTTCTAAATTGGTTAATAACGGGATTGTTGAAATTGGTTTGTTGGTAGATATTTGATGGGCATAATGGTATATCAGCTGCCATATTTGCAAAGGAAAATTTGTTGAACAATATTTTAAGTGCGATTCCTCAAGGATGTGGCCGTGAAGAGTGGCTTCAAGCACTTCCTAGAGCATTGGTTGCAGGGTTTGTAAAAACTGACATAGAGTTTCAACAGAAAGGTAATGGCTTTACCTCATTAACTTCACTATCACTTGGAGCATTCCTTTATTTTTCTTCTCTGTGTATTCCTATTTAACTCTCGTTGATGAATATTAGGTGAGACATCTGGGACAACTGTTACATTCGTTGTGATTGATGGGTGGACCATAACTGTTGCTTCTGTTGGGGATTCACGATGCATACTGGACACGCAAGCTGGTGTGGTATCACTATTGACAGTTGATCATAGGCTTGAAGAGAACGTTGAAGAAAGGGAGCGAGTGACAGCGAGTGGGGGTGAAGTAGGACGCCTTAATATTTTTGGAGGGGATGGGGTAAAGAAGTCAATATTTAAGTTCTATGTTTGTAGGAAAGAGGGTTGTAAATCTTATGTCCTTGCGGCTGTTATATTATAGGTTGGTCCGCTTCGCTGTTGGCCTGGTGGGTTGTGCCTCTCAAGGTCTATTGGCGATACAGATGTTGGGGAGTTTATTGTCCCAATACCTCACGTCAAGCAAGTCAAGGTTGCAAATAATACATGACTTTGTCTATTATAGGTTTTGATATGATTAAAATTGACATTTTATTTGTATGCTTAGCTCTCAAATTCTGGGGGGAGACTTATAATTGCTTCTGATGGTATCTGGGATGCTTTGTCATCTGACGTGGCTGCTCAATCTTGCCGTGGATTGCCTGCAGAACTTGCTGCCAAGCTTGTTGTCAAGGTGTTGTCCAACCAACAATATTTAATTCCCTTATGTTCACTTATTCACTGATCTTAATCCAATGCTTTTAATTTGGTTTCAGGAGGCTCTTAGGTCACGTGGACTAAAAGATGACACAACCTGCCTGGTTGTTGATATCATCCCATTAGGCTATCCAGTCCTGCCTCCAACACCCAGAAAGAAACAAAATCTTCTCACTTCACTCATTCTCGGAAAGAAATTTCAGAACTCTATTAATAAAGCACCAAATAAGCTTTCAGCTGTTGGGGTAGTAGAGGAACTATTTGAAGAAGGTTCTGCAATGCTTGCAGAAAGGTATGTCAGGGATCAACTTATTCTAACTTTACTCTGGCTGTTTCCTGGACATCTTCTAGCTTTAGAGATGTTAAAACCAGCACGACCAGATTTATAGGTCTAGATTTGACCAGTCATAGATAGTTGCTATAGTTTTGGAAATTACACGTGCGGTGCAAGGAGAACTGAAGGTTCGTTGTTTTTGGGTGGATCAGTTTCCAACCAACACATCTTGTATCGACTGAAATTTTTGAGATGCTAAGGGATAATTAGTTTTTCTTCACCACTTTCCACCATTAGCAGCTGATTGATGCATGCTCATCTGGAGCTGGATAAAAAATAACCTATTCAGGGGCAGTGCGATAATGAGAAACTTTCATTGGCGATGATGGAACAGCATCCACCATTAGGTTCTTTGCTAAATGGTATTATTAAGATGCCTCATTAGACGGGAATCACTTGCAGTCTTACACTCGGAGATATTCAGCTTCTTACTTATACACATGAAAACAGAATGCATGTAGACATGAATTGATTTACACATTGTGACACTAAAACTAGATGTAAAATATGAGGGATATATGAATCTCTGCACCTTGCATTCCATGTTTATATGTTGTTTCTGAAACTATGAGTGCAGACATCTGGATCCTCATATGCACATGCAAGGGTTTGGGTAAATAATGGAAAAGATTAAGAAAGAAACAATTAGCTAGTCAGGAAGACGTGACACAAATTTCTGTTAAACAAATACGCCAACATATGGATTTTGGTTAACTCTAAATGTAACCGTTACAAGGCTAAGAGTTGAGATACACGCTTGTGTTGATATATATGCACATGATCATGAATCATATCGTGACTTGCCATGATATGTTCAGCCTGGTTTTGGTAGATTTTTATTTGTTTAATCTTAAATGCTGTGGACCATATATGGTTATTTGGGCTTGATCGGTCCCAAATAAAGTTTCCTAGTTAATTCTGAATTCAAAAACCATTCAATATCAAATTGAAGAAAGTATTCAGAGTTCTTTAGTGCATGCAGCGTAATAAATGCTATATGTTGAATTATTAGGGAAATTAAAGATAGATTAGGATGCGAAACATTGGAGGTAATTAAGGAGGCCACATGTTAATCAGGAAGAAGTGAAAATATACAGAGGGACAAAAGTTTTATTAACAGTTATATGACATTGGTTTATGTTCAGATTTCATACACATATCTGGTGATCATCGTCATTTACAATCATATCTTTCCTTAATGTTCATATTGTTGCTATATGTACGTAGATATTCCCATTTCATCATTTTGAACTGTAAAGCATACTTGGCCTCATTTTTGTTTATATCTAACTCATGAAGTCAAGGTTACTCACATGATGACACCCTCCACATCCTCAAAGATTACTTACAGACCTAAAGGAGGTTTCCTTAACCATGATGCTTATCTAGGGTCAAGCAATACATGTTTGTATATCAGTAAACATATTGCCTTCTTTAGCTACTTGCATGCATACATACAGATGTATGTATATATACACGATAGCATTTCCTATTTCATTAGCTGACATTGATATATAAAATGATTATAATGTTCTATTGTGTATTAACTGCAGGCTGGGAAAAGATTTGGCTTTAAACTCAAACTCAGGAATGTTTAGATGCGCAGTTTGTCAAGCGGATCATGATGATGTATCTGGAACACCATCATCACATTCACAGCCGTGGGAAGGACCGATGTTATGTTCAAAGTGTCGGAGAAAGAAAGATGCAATGGAAGGGAAAAGGTCAACGTAATCTGCTACAGCTACTGCTACTGCTACTGCTGCAACTAAGGTAAATAGTAATACATTCTTTCTGTGGCAGTGTTTTGTGCTAAATCTAAAAATGGTGTGTGAAAGAGATACAGAGTCTGTAGGTGAGGGTAGGAGGAGTGTGTGTGTGTGTGTGTGTTAATTATAAACTGTGCTTGGCTGTTGGACTAATTAAGAACAAATGTTACCATCATATATACATATAAGAAATTAAATTGGAGTGTGATACTTTGATTCTGGAAATGAAAGCTTCAATGTGTTTGTAACCATGTTAATCTGCTTCTGTTTAAGCTTTGTCAATAGATGGGTATGTATTTAAGAAAAAATATCTTTTATTCATGATTCATTTCTATATTTATGTTTATGTTGTTTACCAAATGTTTTATATTGTGTTGATCCAAAATGTCTTCCATATGCTTTTTATTTGTGAAAATATATTGATATTCAAGATACTACCAACATATTACGATTTCCATAATTTAAAACAAAAACCCACTTAAAGCATTCAACGTTAATTGATTTACAATCTAACCACTCGTCGTAAATAACAGCTTTATGTTTTGGAAGCGCGGCATGAAACTTGAGCCCGGATTGCCTTTATCACACAAGGCATAGGATCGTGTAAGAGATTTGGACCCTTGATCATCTTTAATCTCAAACCTACTCATGAATTTCGCTTGATACGGGGATTAATCTGGACATCTCATCTTAATGTGCATCTAAAGATGGAGTTCCTAACCTAACCCTAATCGTCCTTTTTCAAAAGAAAAACAATTAATTCAAGAAGCGCAAAGTTTAAATGCTCGATGATTTTAGTATTCATATACGAGTGCAAACCGTTATTGGTTTTGAGTTTGTTCGTTTCTTGGATTGATCTTGACGCGTTTTCTACTTGTTTGCTTTGGCTGTGATCCATGTATTGTAAGCATGCATTAACCACGAAGGGGTCTTCAATTTGATTTGTCTACGTCTTAAAACGGTAGGGTTTTGGAGAGTGGAATCACATATTGAAATAAGGAAAACTCCGTCCTTTGTCTTTGGTCACATGTGTTTCTATCTTTGTCTCTAATTAAATAAACGCATAGTTAACAATCACATGTTTTTTTTTGTGACCCATTATTGATAAGAGGTGATAATACGCTAGTAAACAAGCACTTATTACTAAACGTTGACTCAGTAAGTGTTTAGTGCGTGATTCACCTTAAACATGGTATGGACCGAGAATCTTACCTGGCTAGCGCTTACTAATAATCTTACTATGTCAATTTTATGACCGAGAATCTTGCTCACTAAGGTAAGTGAAGGAGGTGATTCTTACCCGGTTAGAGTTGTTAAATGTTCCCTTAGAGCTCGTTTACCAAACACTTATTTGATAAGCGCTTACTGGTAAAATTTTACACTATCACTTACCGGTTAATATTTTAGTTCATTAATACAGTATTGTATGCAACAATTTATCCGATAAGTACTAACTATGGTAAGAGTCGAACTTTCATTAGGTAAGATCATTAGTGTTTTTTTAAGTATGAAGTTGGGTTGATTTTTTTTAGTCCTCAATGAACCATCATTTTTAACTTCCTTAGTATTCATTTTTAGTGATTTGGTTTTAGATGGTCTACGGCCTTTTATATTTTCATTGCTAAATATATAAACTTAACAAGTTTTGACATTAAACAAGGACTAAAATTTCAAAATATATGAGAATTGCGGCCATACATAATTTTATAAACTTGAGGGTTCTTTTTGAAACTTCAAAAACTTAAATATCTAAAATAGTGGCCAAATCACATTTTAATGATTTTATAAAAGCCTTAGAGGGTTTTTTTTGTAGTATTCTTAAACTCAATTAATTGGAGATCGTTTAGGGACATTTCTTGTCGTTTTTCTATAGTTTTGCTTTTCTTCTTTCATTTGTAACCTAGGCTAGGGGTGTTTCGTTTATAAAATGTTTTTGGATGCAATGAAATATGTTAAAGGAATTTGATTTTTAAGTAATTGGAATTAAATGTTATCAGGTGTTTGACCATCTGTTCGATTAACAATAATTGAAATGTAAGACGTTAGGTAGCATTTGGTACACAGACATGATTGGACAGGACATGACAGAACTGGACAGGACAAGAGGGTAGGACTGGACAGAACAAGAATATGTCTGGTGTTTTGTACAACTAGGACTAGACGGGACAGAACTAGACAAACTATCATCAAAAGTTATTTGATGATTTTAAATATTATATAATAGTTATAATTAACGCAAATAAAGTAAATAAGTAAAAAAAAATTAATTTATAAATATTTGTACACAATTTTTATATAAATGAATACATACATATATAATGGTACTAAATTTGAATGAAAAGTTTGATATAATTGATGGTAGTAATGGTGGGGTGGTGGAGGTGGTGGTAGCCGCCGGTAGTAGTGGCAATGGGCGGTGGTGGTCGGTGGCCGACGGTGGTTATGGAGGTAGAGGCAGTCGTGGTTGGTGGGCGACGGTGGTTATAAAGCACATGAAGATCGTGGATTGTGGTGGTGGTGAAGGAGGTTGTTGTAGTGGAGGAGTTGGAGGTGGCGAACGACGGTGGTGGTGGTGGTGGTGGTGGTGGCAATAGACGGAGACGGTGGAGGATGTCGTTGTAGTTGAAGAGGAGGTGGAGGTGGCCGCCGGTGGTGGCGGCAGCCGAAACTAGCAGTAATGACCATTAAAACAACCATATTAAGGTTATATATCAAATTAGGGTAGATTAGTAACATTTTAGTTTCTGTCTCATTCTTGTCCAATCTTGTTCCACCTATTTTGATAGAATAAGAAAAACCTCTTTTGTCCCATGTTTTTCCACCTTGTCCCAGTTCTTGTCCTTGTCCCATGTCGCGCCAAACGTGGAACAATGTTTTCTTGTTTTGTTCCATGTTGCGCCAAACGTGGGACATTGAGTTTTGTCCCGTCCTGTTTTGTCCTGTCCCATGTACCAAATGCAGTCTTAAAGAAATTGAAATATGTTTGTGTGGTTCACATAATGTAGCTTTAGAATTGTAATAAAATACTAGTAAATGACCAAAATACACTTTTTGAAAATTTTGAAACTGAAATCCAACTACTGTGGTTTAGATAAGTGGTGGTTGACGGTGGTTCAAATCGGTGGTGGTTCAGATGGCGGGTGGTCGGTGGTGGTTTAGATAGGTGGTGGTCAACGGTGGTTCAGATTGTAGGTGGTCGGCAGTATTTCAGATCAGGTGTGGTCGACGGTGGTCCAGATCTGTGGTAGTCAAGAATGGTTCAGATCGGGGTGGTCAACGGTGGTTCAGATTGGTGGTGGTTAACGGTGGTTCAGATCGATGGTGGTCGGTGTGGTTCAAATCAGTGGTGGTCAACGGCGGTTTAAGTCAGTGGTGGTTCAGATTGGTGGTGGTCAGCGGTGGTTCAGATCAACGGTGTTCGGTGGTGGTTCAGATTAGCGGTGGTCGACGGCGGTTTAAGCCAGCGTGGTTCAAATCGGTGGTGGTCAGTGGTGATTCGGATGGCGGTGGTTGGTTCATATAGACGGTGATCGACGGTAGTTTAGATTGACGGTGGTCGACGGTGGTTACGATCGATAGTGATTTAGATTGGTGGATGAATATGGCAAGGACCAGGTAAGTGTTTACCAAGTCATATTATCTTATCGGATGCATATGACAAGGATTAAGAATTTTACATCGGCTGAAAATGGCCCCTGACCCGTCGGGGAACCCAGACCACCCGCTCCGGTCGGGGACGGGGATTCCCCGCTAGATCGGGGATGGGGTTCCCCTTTTATCTCAAATCGGGGAGGGGGATGGGACAAGTATCGTAATCTTGCCCCGCCCTGTGCCCGTTGTATTATTTATTTCAACTAAATCAATAATTCATAATTTCTTATTTCGGAACTAGGTTTGAAATCTAAAATTGTTATTTGTTGGATGTTAATATGTAATAGTTGAATGTTAAGTCAAAATACAATTACTTGATATGTTTTAGATATTACTCGATATGGTTTTGGATATTACTCGATATGGTTTGATACTTGTGGTATTAATTTTTTTTTATTAAATTGAATTTCTTTTGTTTTTAGCTTATTAATTATCATATGATGATGTGATTTTTTTTATATTAAATTAAATTCCTTTTGATTTTAGGTTTATCAAAAATTTGTAAAATTTAAACATGTGTGATGTCTCGCATATTTGACTTAAAATAGCTTATATAAACGGAAAAAGAAAATCATCGTTTCCCCATTGGGGATCCCCGTTCTCCATTGGGGATGGAGATGTGATCATATTCCCTGGCGGGAATGGGAATATGGACGATGATATAGTGAGGGATCGGAGACGGGGATAGGGATTGAGGTCCCTGCCCTATCATCGCCCCATTTCATGCCTAGTCCTACACGGTAAGAACGAAGCCAAGAATCAAGAGTATTACATGGTAAGTGAGAGTCTACCATGGTTAGCGTTTATCGGGTAAATTGTTGAATACAATATCATTTTGGTGGACTAAAATCTTACTCAGTAAGTAAGTGATAGTGTTGAAATTTACAGGTAAACACTTACTGGGTAAGTGTTTGATAAATGACTCATTATTAATCTAAATCCGATTTCTCCATTTTCATCCTTGATTGTCTCGTATAATTCGACAAAGCTGATATAGTATTAAAATCAATGTTTATCACCTTAACATTCTAGGACAACATATATACGTTTAGGCGAAAGATCATGAGAGAAGAGAAGTTATAGTGAGAAACGTAAGAAAAGATCTGAACCTATGATCACTTTTAATCTCATGAACACTCATAAATCGTGCTTCAAAAGGGAATTGATTTGATACATCTCGGTGCACCTCATTAGTCATGACATTCGATTAGGATTGATCCAAGAGTGGAGATCTCTTCTTACGTTTCTCACAGGAACCCAACCCTATACGTCTACCCCCTTCTCGACATCATGGATAACTTGTCCATTTAGCCTTCATTAGAGGGGGCGAGTTGGAACCCTATATAGGGCTAGACTTGGACTCTTTCTCTTAATTAATTATATGATAAAGTCCATACTTTCCTTTAAGAGCTTTTTTTGAACTGGTTCCATATATTCTCACAAAGCTCAAAATGCATATACAACTTCTATACTATATTATAAAGCATTTAATAAAAACTCTTAAAAACCATTTTTTATGCATGAAGTACTGTTTATTAATGTATATTACTTAAAATTCAATATTACAAGTAATTATGTATAAGTACAACTTATTAAAGCTCTATGTTTGAATTCATATAACTAACTGTGAATAAACATAATTAACTAGAGGATAAACATCTCGTTTCAAAATATAAAAAATCTAAAATATAATTATGATACTTATCGAGTTCTAACAAAATAATTAACTATTATCTTTATAAGAAAATTATCTATACTATATTATAAAGCATTTGACAAAAACTCTTAAAAACCATTTTTTATGCATAAAGTACTGTGTATTGATGCATATTACTTAAAATTCAAGATTACAAGTAAATTATGCATTAAGTACAACTTATTAAAGCTCAATGTTTGAATTCGTGTAACTAACTACAGATAAACATATCAAATAGAGGATAAACATCTCATTTTAAAATATAAAAAATCTAAAATATACTTAGGATAATTATCAAGTTTCTAACCGAATATTTAATTATTATCTTTAATAACTTTCTTTTCTCGGGCGATCGGAAAATAAAGAAATGGTTAATCTATTACTAATTACTAGTTACCAGAGTAAAACATACAATTTTTTTTTGACAAAAAGTATTGCGGAGACGGGATTTGAACCCGGAATTGTCTTTCATTCCAAGGCCTAACTTGTATCCATGCGCTTCATATTCGCCCGGAGTTCGCTCCCAGAAATATAGCCATCCCTGCCCCCTCACGTCCCATTTATATTTTTATTGGACACTAATACTAATAAAGAATAATATTGGTATTAAGTGTTCGTCAATTCCAGTCCAACTATCTATAAAAGTATATTACTAAACCAAAAATAAATTATTTTGTTATTATACCTAAATTTAATTATAATAAAAAAATTGAATTAAAGAAGTTTCACCAAAAAAACAAAAACTAACAAATAGTTAATTTAATACTAATATTGATTTTATTTTTTTTAATTTATGTTATCTTCAAATTTATATTTCATTCAAATAATAAAATTAAACATTAAAATGGAGATTTATCTCGCTACATTGTACAAGTACCCCTATAATATTGAAAAAGAGTGAATCATGATATAGATTAGTCAACTATACATAACTGTTTGGTAGTAACTTAAAATAGAAAATGGATTATTTGGTAAACTTCTAGGGGAGAGTTTTATGAAGAAAACCAAGTTTTTCCAAACTTGTTCCTTCTAAACAAAACCCCTCTCAATCCATAGTAAGCTTTATCCATACAAACCTTAATGGAAAAAACCTAACCAAAAGTAGTTGATCACAAGAGACCCAAGGTCCAACCAAGACGATCATCTAAACCACGACTAGAAGAATCAGCAGCAGTAGCAGCCATGTTCCAATTCCAAAATCTCCTCCTCATTCATTGTTACATTTCATGAAAATTACAACATTTTTATTTCACGATATGCATAATGACAAATATGCCTGCATCACTTACATTTACATATCATAGCTTCAGAGGCTTCATACCGAGCGATGCACGTATCCTGTTAGCTTCAGCAATTTCTGGATCCGGATGGTCCGTTCCATCATCCTTCTTCTTCTCCTTCTCTTTCTTCTTCTTTGGGGGCTTTTCATCCTCTGCTGCCCCTCTTCTAGGGCTACTGCTGTTATCACGTGCATGCCGCCTGCGTCGTTCTTCACCATCATGATCACGATCCTTTCTGTCTCTATCTCTATCCCTACTTCTGCTTCTGCTCCGTGATGGGCTCCTCCTCCTGCTTCCACGCTCCCTGTCACGTCTATCCCTTTCCCTACCTTCCCTCTCCCTTTCCCGTTCTCTATAATCCCTTTCACGATACCGCTCCCTGTCTCTATCCCTATCCCTATCCCTATCACGTCCTCTTCCACGATCCCTTTCATAATCTCTCTCATATTCTCTTTCATGATCTCGCTCCCTGAAATAAATAGATAATAATTCACATGGCATCACATAACCGAATTTGATCCATGCTATTTTTGCAACATAAACAATACATTGCATAATATGGTAATGGTCAAGGGGCGTAAAACACTGAAATGTGCCCCCTCCCCCCCCCCCCAAAAAAGATAAAAAAACACGAACTTAACCTCACATATATTTTTATTACATAAAATAATAGAACCAATGGGACAAAAACCAAAACACCGAATAACAAAACATGAACATAGATGACCTAAAACTATGTCTTCATGCATTTCAAGAAGCAAAAACAACAATTCTGTTATCATGGCTGATAATTGCAATAAACTTACTTACAATACTAAAAAACGTTAAACTATACAGCGTCTTTTGACTAATGGTAGTGTCTACCTACCCCATCTTTCTGAAAACTGATACTAGTTTCACTGGTAGATCCTTTCTCAAGTCTTTTAGTTTCCCTAGAAGATGCATTCCTTCAACCCTTTTCAACGAACTTATTGTTATCATCATTTTCAAAAGAAAAAAAAATAATTGTCGTCATTACCGATGATGGCTTTACATGTTTTTCCTTCTTAATTTCTTTCCTCATGTCACCGTTTTTTGGCAATGATTAGAAAGAACATAACCAGAAAACAAATACGATATGATTGCACCTCACCCATGCCAACTACAGCAAGATTTAAGTTATTCTGACTAGGCCGAAACAAATGGTGCAGGCATACAATCTATAAGAAATATGGAAACTCGAGTGCAAAAAAAGAAGTAAATCAACTTGTGTTGTGAAACAAATTGATGGTCATGATAAGATAAGAATGTGCGATCCATCATACTTCTCAGCTGTACACTGTCAGTACAGAGAAACCTGGCAGGATCATAATCTATTGATCTAGGAAGCTGTTTAGATCAACTGGCAGCTACAGTGCCTTGAGCCTATGAAAGCACAAGACAGTGCCAACCCGTGAGATGTAAAACTAGGTCTGCCCATGTGCATGCATGTCTATTGGCAGAATGTTGAAAACAGCTTCCACAAGTCCTTGGACTAGCATAACAAAATTTAATCAATTTTTCATGGTAACAAATTTGAGAAAACTCAGCCGGTCATCTCATTTGGGGTGAGTACTGAATAAGATACTATTTATGAGTTGTAACCTCCATGTAATATAACTTCTTGACACAGGTTGAAAGAAAGCAGAGCTTTCACCAAAGGGGGTATTATAAAGATGTTAAGAATAAGATACTTCTTTGAGTTGTAAAGCCTTCACCAACTGTTCTAAAATATAAACATGCACGAGCATGACAAAAGCCATAAAGCAAGTATTTTAAGCAATACAAAGAGATAGGGACATAAAAATGAACTGATGGAAGGGAACAAAATCATGTCCCTCAGAAATATTACAACAATAAAAGATAAGATTCAGAAGTGTGAAACCTCAAACCCTGGGATTTCTTAGGGATTCACATCCAAGATGAAGGGCTCATGTCAAAAGTTGATCGACTCGAGGGAAAAACATATTCAACTTAAACAATCAACCACTGATGACTGAAGAATACGAACTTTAGAAGGAAGGGGATATCCTAGCATTTCTTGGAGAGCAAGAGAAATACTACAATGATTAAGATATCCCTAACGATAAAATAAATGAACTGCATTATCCTAAATAGGCTAAATACGTCTTTACATCAATACTCTAAAATCACGACTGTATATTTGTATTGCTATTTTTATAGAAACTCTTGACTCCTATCATAACCACACCATTTATATTGTGTCAATCTCCACAATTATTTGTTCTGCCACATAGCTAAGCTCCTAAAGATTGGGCGACTAGTATAAGTATTAGATGAGCAAACATTAAGGGCAATTCCTGTTAATCATCACTAAACCAAAGATGTTGACTGGGACATTTTACTACTCTCTCGACCCATCAAGAACAGCAAAATATCCACTCGGGAATGTACAAAAGAAGTGCAATATTTGATTCTTAGAAATAAACTTAAAGTCAAATTTACCTGATTGTTATGTTGTAATCATTATAAATGTAGTGATAGCTTGCTAGCTATACTATTTTGACATCTAGAATTAGTAATGATCATGTGCACTTTTATTGATTCATATGCAGGGTCAAATGTGGCAATTCTTGTGGACGGAGGGAGTACATTTTCATTGGAGTAAACCTTGATCCTTTTGCAAGTGAGTAAAAAGGAAAGGCAAGTCCTTAATGAAATTTGTGGCCACAATGTACAACAGTGAACTAGACCCATATTTCTGCTGATGAGACGATGTTGATCAATGGTCAAATACAATCATGACCAACCAAGGATGTCAAAATAACTGCCAAATGAATGTGAACAAAATCCAACCACAGGAACAATACAAACAAGCTTGATGGTTGGTTGCAAAAAAAAAACTCAACAACCACAGTTGATGTCCCACATATGGCGGTGGCTTTAACACCTGAAAATTGTGATCACACTTAAAATGGAACCTACAATCCTACTACAACCACAAACCAAAATCCAAAAAGAAATTTCAAGATTGGTTCAAATCACAAGTTGAACTAGGGCAACCAGATTTTTTTACGTCCTTCCTTGCAAAAATAAAGCTGCAAGTTTAAATTCTTCATATCATCTCAAAAATCATTTGATTTTAGATATGCAATTTCAAAACAAGATATTGAGGAAAACTTCAATCTTGAAGGAAGCTAGTCTGATGCCTGTCAATAGTGACCAAATTGTCAACATATACATGTGTTGTTTGAATATGTTAATCAGGAGAGCGAAGTCAGGGAAGGGTGATGGTGGAATGACACATGGTTTTGGTGTGAACAGATGTAATATATATGTTTGAATCGCTTTTCTCCGTATAAGGGCTAAAATAACTTGCTTTGGATATTTTATCCTGTGTAGAAAGGAACCAACGGGCAGCAGAGCACTTGGTGGATGTTTCTGGAGAAGATTATTGTAAACTAAGATTCTGCATGGTGCTTTTCTTCTAAATGGCTATTCTTTGTTCCAAAAGGATCATTGAAGAAACAAATAACAAAAACACGTTGAACTAATTCCAGGTCAACATTTCCTCCACTAGTCGTTTGAGGAAACTAACAAGAGTCAAGAGTTCCCAATTGTTAAGTTGTATCTTATTTGATACCCAACTGTGATTTAAACAGAAACTATCTAATTGTTGTACAAGTAAATCTATGGCAATGACCAAACACGTCATTTTTCGTTCTTTTGAAAGAGACAATGTGACTATGAGAGAGAATGTGTATTACTTGACATGCTTCTTTTACTGGAAGATAATCTTGTGAGTTTCACAGTAAGTACAATTGTAGCTATGTGCTTGCTCTTGTTATTAAGCTTAAAGTGCAGTGACCAAAATGACTATTAGTATTCGTAAAGCTTTTACCAACACTGATTATCCTCTGCCTGGGAGCTACTTAAAGATCAGTAGTATTAGAACAAATTTAAATGATCGCTACCGAGGAGAAGACTCTTGCCAAATGGTGGATACGAATTTAATGCACAAATCCTACAAACTTCAACCAATGCAAGAGTAAATTATATTACATATACCCCAGTTCCAATCAAAGAGGCCTTTGCTATAAGCAAACATGACTTCATAAAATAAACATAGAATTAAACCAATAAACCATTTATGAAGAGTTGCAACTACGGTACTCCATCATATGCCTCTACGTGGAAATAGTCAATTACAAGCTATGCTATAATTCAACATTAAAAGTGACATAAGAAAAAGAACTATAGTTATAACCAATTAACCACCCAAAATTTAATAGCACGTAATTAAGAGGTGACGGGTGCCAATACCTCCAGGGGATATTAAACATGTCAAATAGAACTCTGGGGTAGCACATAAGATAACATGGATAAAGAGCAAGTCATACCTATGTCTATGGCTGTCACGTTTCCTATCTCGGCCTCTTTCCCTTGTTGGGCTTTGTCCACGATAGTAATCCTATTTCAAACAAGAAGTCATTAAATATATATTAGAAGTGAGGAATTCATATAGAAGTGGTTATGTAGACAGATTTGAACCTTATCGTGAGACCCAATATCTGTATCCATGAGCTGGTCATCCTCATCCTTTTCCTCTTCCTCCTCAAAATCATCTTCAAGTGCACTTTTTCTAGGTTCTAGAGCACCAATGGCTTCAATAGTAAGCCTGTAAGTGACAAAAGCACCAACTTAATTGCATTTTTTTCTCATAAAAGATCATGTCATGACATCTACACATAAACCGTGTTATTATCATCCATGAGCACACTTCGTATACCAAGCAGCAACAACGACAAAAACACTAACAATATAAACATACAAGAAATACTATAAGGTGTTATCTTCTACTAAACAACTGTATACAACGAATAGATCAGAAGAAACAATCACACAGAATACATCATTTACATATACACACACACATACGTGCTCAAGCGTCCGTAAATCATTTTTGACAATGAGAGCTGATATGAAAGAAAAACACCTTTATCATATTGAAATAGTGTTCCAATATGTTCCAATGTACTAGTACGATTCCTTTCCAGAACACCAACCTTAACCATCTGAAACATGCAGAAATAGGGATACAAACACTCAAACTTAATGACCGCTGAAACTTGAAAAGGTTTTGCAAATTTTGCCTTTCAAATACATATGTAGTAAATACAGAACCGACTAGGTATTAAAACGGGGGCAAGGAATTGGTGTTTGTGCACCCTATACCCTGATGAGTTCCGCGAGACGGGGAGGGGGAACCCGTTTTTAAAAAATTAAAATATTTAATTTTAAATGAAAAGAAAAGGACCTTTGTTGACGAAAAAAAAGTTAATTATTCAGTTTTTGAAAAAAAGAAAAATGGCTCATTAAAATGAAAATTTAAAATTAATCACCTGGAGAAAAGTTATATACTACGTTTATCCTCGGCGAATATGGTGTTCTATTGTGCCCAAATGTTCCTTTAGGATATTATATGCCGTCAGGATTTAAAACTCCCTTGACTGGCCTTTTGAAATCATTGATTAGGGATTATCAGCCTTTTCACTTTGGATCTTAAATCCACCTTAATATATATCGGGTATTAGGGAAGGGGAGTAACATCCCAATCCCGGCCTTGAACCCACTTCGGCTATAGAAAGCAATACACGTCCCCACCCCAATACCAGCTAAGCCGGGGAATACCCTTTCCATTAGAGGCGGGTACCCACCCCGAAGCATCAAATTTCCATCACTAGAACTGACTATCCCGCAAGTTTCTTTTGAGCATAGATTACAACCGAAATTCTAAAACAATAGCACCCAAACAAAGCTCATACAACATATCATTCCAGAATATGCACCTACTGCATTCCTTATCCATTTGAGAAACACTACTTATTTGTAGTCCACAAATTCACAGTATAGAAATGGGACAAACATGCTAACACCTAAATTTAGCATCAACAACTGCATCTTCAAAGTATTCAATCTCTCTTTCAAAAATTTATGCATCATTACATAAAAGTATATTCCATAAAAGTTCCTTTTAAGTTTAGATTACAATTAAAGTGCTAATGAAACAACACTTAAATAAACCTACCCAGCAAGCCTCATTCTAGAATACGCAGCCGATAGCATTGCATACCATTTGACATGTATTCAACGATTCTCTAGGTAAATTTATTGGTAGAATGTTGAAATGGTACTTCCAGGTACAGTAATGGAATACAAATACTAAGCTATGGGCTGTCTTGTGATGAAATTTGGTTCACTTCACCTCAGGTCCAGTATTCTAATCTAGTTGATGCTATGGTTCGAAATTATAATGGTCTACTTGATGTAGTGTTAATTTCTTATCATTTGGTTAAATAACAGTAGATGCAATGATATTGCATAGAGGATAATAGGATGCATGGGCGTAGGTGTCGAATTGCCTCCTAATTCATGCTCCCCACTCCCCCTGGAAGAGGTATATAATTATGCAAGTTACTAATTATCTTCACTGCAAGCAAATCTATTGGCACATCATAATCTCAGAACAACAGAAGAAATAAGAAAGACAAGATGAAATGCACAATAGTGTGCTGATCTACCTTTTCTTTATGCGTGGCAGAGCAATATCACAGGAATAATCTTTTGTCAAGAGTTCGTCGATAACCTCATCCACATGTGTCAACGCATATTCTAAAACATCAAAACAAAGATATCAAAATACATCAGTATACCAAGAAATAGGAAAATGAAGTTCAGAGTCATAATTTAGCTCAAACAGTTTATGGTCAAAATACTTACGCCCATCACCTAATTTGCGTCTCAGTTTCCTGTAGTCGTTGTACAAAGGCTCTAGATAACGGTACACATCAATATCTGTGCCTGTAAGTCGCAAGTAAAAGGCTCCCAATACTCGTACATATCTACTCAGCAGATGATAATGCGAGACGCAAGCATTTCAGTTTACTTATAAGCATATATTCTAAATAGTAAATCTATTAAAAAAGCAAAAGAGTGATGAAGATGACTGACTTATAATCTTCATTTTTGATGAATTCGACGACGATTTCTTTATCAGGCTGAATCTGGAGCATCTTCATGACGAGGCAAATGAAAGGCGTGGGCTTGCGGTTGCCGCCGTGTGTGCCGCCGAGGTGATCCAGCTCCATGGCTTTGTCCACAAGCGTCTCTGCTGTAAGTCCGAAACATTGCTCCTTCCAATAGGTGTTTTGGTAAATCTTAGACCTCAATATCTTCTCAACTAGGTTTTGTGGGTTTGTTCCCCTTATGCTCTTTGCCGATGGGTCCGTACGATTCGCCATTGATTACAGCTCCCGATTGGCCACAAGCTTTGAGGAGCCAACTTGTTTCCAGAAAACCCTAACCCTAGGACCAAGCATTTGAACCTTTTTCACTTCCCCCCTGTTTATAAATAACAAATTTGACCTTGCAATATTTGCAACTCGTTTTATGATTTAAATAATTTATTTATTTATTTATTATATATCTATACTATATTATAAAGTATTTGACAAAAATTCTTAAAACTTATTTTTTATGCATGAAGTACTGTTTATTGATACATATTACTTAAAATTTAAAATTACAAGTAAATTGTGCATAAACACAACTTATTAAAGCTTTATATTTGAATTCATATAACTAACTGCAGATAAACATAATTAAATATTGAATAAACATCATTTTAAATATAAAAAATCTAAAACATAATTAGGATAATCATTGAGTTCTAATAGAATATTTAGCTATCATCTTATAAAAAATATATTATTAAACTTAAATTAAATTTTTTTGTTAATAAATCTAAATTAAATTATAATTAAAAAAATTGAATTAAGGAAATTACACCAAAACACAAGAACTTTTAAAAAGATTAATTTGATACTGATATTGATATATATGTTTTTCAAAATTTTATGATATTTTCAAATTTATATTTTATTCAAAAATAAAACATTATCGTTTTCTCAAAACCACATAAAACCGTATTATATTCACATAAAAAAAAGAATAAAACAAAACACTGAAATCAAGATGTGTCTCGATGCATTTCACGAGTACCCTTCTAGTCAATTTTAAATATTTCAATATACCAGCAAATTTTTATAAATATTTTCGTTACTATCTATACTATATTATAAAGCATTTGACGAAAACTCTTAAAAACCATTTTTATGCATTAAATACTATTTATTAATGCATATTATTTAAAATTCAAGATTACAAATAAATTGTAACAACTTATTAAAGCTTTATTTTTGAATTCGTTTAACTAACTGCAAATAAGCATAGTCAAATACAAGATAAACATTTTATTTTAAATATAAAAAATCTAAAATATAATCAAGATAATCATTGAGTTCTAACAGATTAATTAATTATTATTCTTATTAAATCAAAAATAAATTACTTCGTTATTAAATCTAAATTAATTATAATAAAAAAATTGAATTAAAGAAATTACATAAAAACAAAAACATTTAAATGATTAATTTGATACTAATGTTGATATATTTATTTTTCAAAATTTTATGATATTTTCAAGTTTATATTTTATTCAAAAATAAAATCATTATTCATTTTTGAAAACAACATAAAAACCGTATTAAAACATCTACATAGACATAATAAAACGGAACATTAAGATCAAGATATCTATATCGTTACATTGCACGAGTACCCTTCTAGTTAGAATGAAATTCATAAATGAAAATTCAAGTAAAAGGAATTACAAAGTAAATTACATTTGTCTTTGTTGTTGTTACTCGATATTAAAGTTGTTCTCAATTTTAAATTAATTATAGCTTTGGTTACTACGGTTACATAAATGTGTTTTTTCTTGAGTAATTTGATTGATTTAATCAATCACATGGTAGAATCATTCATTATCCTTTTGTTTCACGATATTTTGATTTAAACTTAAGGCATAGATCAATCTCATCCTTTGTAGTTCAAAAATTATTTTTCTTGATCCCAACAATTTTATTCAGACAAGTGTTATTAGTTCAACTAATCCATTTGTATATGGTCATGTAAATCAAACAATGTCATCGAGAGATCCAAAAATATCTCCTTCAACTTGAAAGGAGCAAATCCTATATTGCATGTACACGACTTATACACAGTTCATGTTATACCCAATATAGCCCTTATGATTACCCAGTTAAGGGTACCGTTAGACTATATCAAAGTATTACACTTCTTATGCATTAGGTTCCAATGCACATCTCGGGTTTGAGGATGCAAGTGTTTACCATTTCAGACTCACCTTATGACGTTGATCTATGAGATGATTCTGACTATGGGTCTTGTTCAACATTTGTGCCCTGACAAACGTATGCGACTCTGGTTGCACCTTATGCACTTCCAACTTAGACTATGACCAGACTTCATAATGATCTTTATTTATTACCAGTCCCCTAGTAATAACCGGTCAAGGACAGTTTTAAATAGTATGATCTTCTTTATTTATTTAAAGATACTTAAACATGCTAATAATGAACATATAAATTTTTAATGTAAATACTCATATACCCAATATGACAAAACATATAGAAACATAACTATTTTTTGTTTAAATAAATTCAAAGTTTACCAAAATTTACATATCAGACTAATGTATTACATAACCTCAAGCCTATTGATCTAGTATGAGCATCATGTTTGCTATGACTCAAAGGCTTGGTGAGAAAATCTACCAAATTATCTTTTAATCAAACTTTGCATATTTTCATGTCACCTCGATCAATAATCTCTTGGATCAGGTGATATCATCTCAGAATATGCTTTGAACGCTAATGTGACATTGATTCTTTCGCTTGGGCTATGACACCCTCATTGTTGTAATAGATCTCGACAAAATTTTAAATTGGTTTATTATAGAATAACACATTAACTTTAAACTTGAAAAGGTTCTTACATATATAAAAAAAATTAAAAAGATTTCTCATTTCTATAAAATAATCGAGCAAAATAAAATAAGTAAAAAGCGTTGTACCTTAAAATTTTTAAGTGAGTACACGCAGTTAAAAAAAATTTAAGAATAAAATAAATATGGAAATTACTAAACAATTAAATGACACTTAATTAAATGGAATTTCTATCTCCAACAAAAACCATATCCAATTTAAAAAATGCCACCAAGAAGAATCGAACCCGACTCAATGAGATTTAAGATAAAAGCATTTACCAATCGGAGGCCCGGTGGTACGACACTGTGGTCACACCCCAGGGAAGGCCCTGGTTAAGGGTGAGACAATCTTGGAAAAATCTTGAATGAACCTGCAATAGTAACCCGCCGGACCCAAAAAACTTCAAATTTCAGACGGACTATTGGGTGATTCCCATTTCATCATCTCGATCTTGGAGGGACCTTCACTCCATCTTTGATGATAACATGACTCAAAAATTTGGACTTCTTCTAACCAAAAGTCGCACTTGAAGAACTTCGCATACAATTTCTCTTGCCCCAATGCTTCTAGGACTTCTCGAAGGTGTTATTCATGATCTAACTCATTCTTGCAGTAAACCAGGATTTCGTCAATCAATACGAACACAAATTTATCAAGGAAGATTCGACACACCCAGTTCATCAAAACTATAAACACCGTCGACGTATTCGTGAAACCGAATGTCCTTACTAAGAACTCATAATGACCATAGAGCATCCGAAAGTTGTTTTTTAGAACAACATCATTTCTCATTTTCACTTGGTGATATCCTGAGCGAAGGTCCATCTTCTAGTGGATGAACTCATAATGAAAGTGATAAACGATTTTTGACCTCCAATTCGTGTTGGAAAAAGACCACAAATATCAGTATGGACTAGATCAAGTATTTCCATACTTCTAGTGGATTCTTTCTTATTCCCTTTGGTTGCTTTACCCTTAATGCATTCAATACATTTTTCAAAATCTTAGAAATTAAGGTTTGGCAAAACTTCATCTTTCACAAGTCTTGTCATTCTTTCTCGTGAGATATGACCCAACTTTTTATGTCATAATATTGATGAAGTTTCCAAATCTCGCTTTCTCTTATTCTTATGTACATTATCACAAATATTTAACGATAATAGGAAAAAATAGTTATCTAAACACATTATATAGAGGTTTCCCTCTAGACAACCATAACCAATAACATGTGAATACAACTTTATTATACATTTACCATCACCAAATATAAAAGTGTATCCATAGCCGTTTAACTTAGAAACGAAAATAAGGTTTCTAGTTATACTTGGTACATATAGAGTTTCACACAAATTTAATGTCGAACCACCTTCCAATACTAATGAAAGTGTACCGACTGCTTCAACTCCCAAATCCAAGCCATTTTCGACTTTAACCGTCCATTGGTTTTTTTCCAGCTTCCTTATTGTATGGAAACCATGTAAAGAATTTCAAATGTGTACTATGGAACAAGAATCAATCCACCATGTATTAGAGGGTACATAAATATTAGGTGATTCACAAATCATGAAATTAGAGGTGTTACCTTTCTTTGCAAGCCATCCCTTGGATTTTGGACAATCCCTTTGAGTATGTCCTTTGTTATGACAGAATTTACATTTAGGAATTTCTTGGAATGTACCTGTACTTGCACTGGTGTTAGGGATCTTGTTCGGAATAAGTTTATCTCTCGTCTTTCCTTTGCCCTTTGAGAACCCTTTCCTTTTCTTAGAGTCGGTGGTAGTAAGATGAGTGACATCCGACTTTTCGACTTTTAGTCGTTCTTCTTCTTGGACATACATGGCAATTAGTTCATTCATCTTCCATTTCTTCCTTTGAGTGTTATAATTGATCTTAAACGGACAAAATTGAGAAGGGAGAGATGTTATTATGAAGTGAACGAGAAAACTCTCACTAATTTCCATGTTCATACTTTTGAGTTTGTTTGCCATGTCAGTCATCATCATTATGTGCTCACGCACACCACCGACCTTATTGTACTTAGTAGTCAACATTTTGAGGATCAAGATACTTGCATGGGCCTTTGAAGTCCCTTTAAATTGATCCTCTACGGAGTTAAGGTATGTCTTGGCATCTTCGGAGTCAGGGATGGCTCCTCGGATGGCAACAAAAATGGAACTATTTGACCGATCCCATAATTCATATGCCCTCCTTTCATCCGGCAAACTTTTGTCGGCGAGGGCAACAGGTCGTTCTAGTCTCAAAGCATGATCAAGATCCATAACTCCAAGAGTTAATTTCACTCAATCTCTTCAAATGTTGAAGTTTGTACCATTTAAGGGTTCAATTCCAGACGAATCATAATAGTACAATTAAATGCATGCTCACATTTATAAGATGATACTTCAAAACCTGATTCAAAATACAAGGTAGTAAGCATATCAATGAAATTAGAACTAAGCCTATTAAAACTTACAAAATATAGGCAATAGAAGCATCATACTCAACTACCAATAGCTCGTTGGATCAATCAGTAATTAAGTTTAATGTCTTATGTTAAACTACGCATGCATATCTTTCACATAGTACCGTTTGGGCAAACAATATAACTTATGCTGAAAATACCATTATTTAAATCAACAAATAGGTTTCCGTAAGGTCCCCTAAATCTCAATGTAAACAATGTATTATATATTTATTTCATTTATCTTGGACAATTTCTTGTTGGTTCCATTATCCAAGATAAAATTTAGGGGCCGTTTACCTAAATGCTTACCCGGTAAGTGCTTAACGTTAGGAGTCAACACTATAATTTATTTTATTGGGTAAGATTGTAGTACATCAAAACGTATCATATACAACAATTTACCTGGTAAGCGCTTACCCGGGTAAAAGTCATCACCCTCACTTACCGAGTAAGATTCTCCATCCTTATCATTGCTCTTACCGGGTAAGATTCTTGGCCCTTACCATGTTCATCCGATGAGGAAAATTACCCTGTAAGTACTTACCGGGTAAGCGTTTAGTAAACGACCCTTTAATCTTGATTAGCAAAGACAATTTTAAGCACAAATCATACCACAAATATCACCATTATTATGCATCGTCATGAGTGTTGGAATGAGAAACGATCAAATTTTTTATGCGATGTAAACTTGTTTGTCCAACGGTACTATGTAAATATGATGACAAAAGGGATTTTCAATCAATTATGAAACATGAATTCAAATTTCATAAACCAATAAGCATATAAATCAAATTAGGAATTCATAAGGGCATGGAAGAAGAATTAGAATAAGCATATAATACAAATATGGAATTTCTCATAAACCAAAATTGGTAATCCATCGTCTTCCTTCACATACTGTTTGTTGTTCCAAATTTCAAGATTTCTAAGGCTACTTAAAGGGTCGTTTACCAAACGTTTATCCAGGTAAGTGTTTATCAAGTAGCATTATCTCACCGGATAAATATGGTAAGGACCAAGAATCTTACCCGATAAGAGTGAGAAAATGACCAAGAGTCTTACCCGGTAAGTGAGGGCGACGACTCTTACCACGGTAAATGCTTACCGGAAGTCGTTTTGGTAGACAAAAATCTTACCCGTTAAGTAAATAATAGTATTGAATTTTACCGGTAAACACTTACCGAGTAAATGTTTAATAAACGGCCCCTTAAATTCTTTAATCATTAATGGCATCAAACTTCCATTTTGTATTCCTTTTCATGGGATTCATAGTAATATTTAACAATATTACATCATCAAAAAATTGATTAAAAAGCTAGGGTTCATCGCAATTAGAGCAAATTATACATATATCATAAACATGACTCTGATACCAAATGTTAATATTTTTTGTAAGGGTGTCGGGGCCAAAGCCCGACTAATCCCCGGCAAATTTGGAGGCTAAACATGGCCCCACTTAAATGTCGCCAACACTCCCCTCCCAGGACTCAAACTCGGGTTCATAACTATGTCATACCCAAGCCTTTACCACTAGGCTGGAAAATCTTTGACTACCAAATGTTAATTGATCCCAATATATATATATATATATATAGAGAGAGAGAGAGAGAGAGAGAGAGAGAGAGGAGCGATCAAATGCAAACCATTCAATTTGTACAAACCGAGCAAACCTCGACCAATCAATTTTTTTCATTTTGTTCTTTTTTTGTAATTATGATAGATTGATTAATCATTTTTATTGTAGAAGGTGTTAATCATGGATATTATCATCTTCATTATTTTAATTTTAGAGAAATACATGAAACAATTTCAATAAAATTTCATTAAGTATTATATGAAACAATTTTATAACCATATATTAAAAAAAATATGAAATAATTTCACAAGATTATACAATTTCATGATTTTTTTTATAAGATTAAACAATGAAATTGACGGATGAGGGTGGTTTGTACAAATTGAGTGGTTTGTATTTGATCGCTCCTCTCTCTCTCTCTCTCTCTATATATATATATATATGTATGTATGTATCGCAATCCCTAAAATACGTATGAACTTCTAGAAACACAATATTCATAAAACTTACTTGATGTAGCGTTTGTCTTTGTACCACTTGTAGATGCCATAGCGAAACCATTTTGATTCCCTTGATTGTTTCTCTTCGTTCCCGTAATCTGATGAATCGATTTTGGTATGTTTTTGTTCCTTCTTAAGATGATAGAATCATGCTTACATTCTTGTGGGAAATTAAAAGGTAACGTGGAAAACTAATCATTTAACCACCAATATTTATATGTAATCCAAGGGGTGTAATTCTCCATCAAATTAACTCGGCTGTATTTGCACTTAAGTCCCTCCAAAAATTATAGGGACCAATATGTAATATTAGAATAATCTATACTATATTATAAAGCATTTGGCTAAAACTCTTAAAAACTCTTAAACTCTTAAACTCTTAAAAACTCTTAAACCCGTTCATCCCTATCCGATTTCATCCCATATCTGAATTCTTGTAACTAACTGCAGATAAACACAATCAAATACAGGATAAACATCTCATTTTAAATATAAAAAATCTAAAA
>NC_037529.1:59572936-59578162 GCF_001531365.2 Cynara cardunculus var. scolymus | reverse complement strand
AAAATATAATTAGAATAATTATCGAGTTCCAACAAAATAAATAATTATTATCTTTATAAAAAAATTATATTATTAAACCAAATATAAATTACTTCGTTATTGTATCTAAATAAAATTATAAAAAAATTGAATTAAAAAATTACACAAAAAATGAGAAATTTCAATTAGTTAATTTGATACTAATATTGATATATTTTTGTCAAAATTTTATGATATCTTCAAACATATATTTTATTCAAAAATAAAAACATCATCGCTTTYTCAAAATCACATAAAACGATATTATTACATCGACTGAGATAAAGAATAAAATGAAATATTAAAATCACGATGTATCTCGCTACATTGTGCGAGTACCCTTCTAGTATTACATAAAACATATACACACAAATAAATATACAAATGACCAAGGACATAAATCTATAGGATTCCAACATGTTGAAGATGAACGCAATTCATATATTCGTCAATTCGTTTTATCCATTGTTAATTAAGTTATATTTATACACAATATAATAAAAGAAAACAAAAAAAAAATTAATTTTGTAATTACGTTGTATATTTCATAATTAATTAACTATTAATATTATTATTTGTATTATAATTTATATCTATCTTAATGAAATAAATAAATCATATTTGGTTTTTTGTGATATTATAAATTATTAAAATATGTAAATATAAATTACAAAGTGGTTGGTGATGTGGTGATGAAGACCACTTTTGAAAGATGTATACAAAATCATTAATGTAAGATGTTATTACAAAGCTGATATGTAATTTTTGAAAAGGCTTTTTGTAAATGGGATGTTTGAGATTGTTTATTTGAAACAGTTTATGTTTTTTATAGAAGCACTTATCAACTTATTATAAGTCAGAAATGTTTAACTTCTTCAAAAACTTCTTATTGCCAGTTTGACACCGGTATAAATTGTTTATCCAAACACTCAAAAATGTATATTACCGGTGCCACACTGGGATAAATCAATAAGCTGTTTTTATAAGCAATTCCAAACACCCCGAATTAATTAATATGGATGGTCATAAGTATTAAGTATTATTAATAATCAACTATAAAAAAATATTACTTGAAATTCTTATTGTTAAATATTATTTAAATATAATTAATTATTATATACTACTTAAATAATTTTTAATTATTAACTATTATTTATATAATTATAAAATCTTTAAAGTTATATGTTTAAGCTCTACAACAAGTTTAAATAATGATAAACGTCACCACTATAACAAAACATTAATGATAATTAATAAATATTAACAATAGTTAATTAATTCAAACTATGTTTTGTTTGTTTGAATGTTCATCCGATCATTTTATGCATATTATTTTAAAAACAATATGCGCCTTTTAAAATTTGCCTGATCGTTTGCAATGATTTTGGGCATAAGAAAGTAGTCAGAGAGAAGGTCTACATAAGAAATCTTATCTGAGAGTAAACAAGCCAACCAATGATTTAGTAAACAAGCTGACTGTTGATCGAGTCAGCATTACTGACCGGTCAGCGCCTAATAAACAACCCCTAACTATGCGTAAAGAATCTTATGGAAGAGTAGGAATGCATAAAGTCTTTTTCACAATAGTAAAATGTAGATGATCCCCTATTGCTTTTATTTATTCTGAGGCTTAGGATTCAAGACTCAAAACCCTTACACAATTTTGCGTAGTGTTCTACATAAACATGTAAAATGACAGATGGTTAAATACGCGGACATGCATGCAAACGTATGGAGCCCACTCGGATCCTTATGCAAAATTTTAACACATTTGGTAAGGAATTTTTTTCTCTAGAAAGGTGTCTATACATAAATGCGTAAGGCATATAAGTGAAGATCGGCTAAAAAGGGTATTTCGCTTTAAAAAGTGGTTAAAAATGAATTGCTTTGAAGAGATTGGCTATTTTGGTTAATTTCTCCATAGAAAAACTACCATTTAACTTTTTCTAGATTTCCGTCCCGATGTAATTTTTTAGTCGATTCATAACTCGAAAACGTTTAAAAGTGATTGTATAAGAAGGTGTTTGAACCATGATAAATTATGGTCCAAGTTTCTACATTCTATCATTTTCTCTCTTTATGTTTATGAATATTTACATTATTTATGCATGAAAATTCTTTAAAAAGAACTTATTTCACACCCCTCAAAGTTGTTTCCTACATCGCTTATTCCATTTCATATATCAACCATTTGATTGTAAGCATTTACCGGGTAAGAGCCACTAATTTCACTTACTGGGGTAGACGGGGCCATTTACCAATTTTTTTGGTTAAGTGCTGATTCGGGTAAGAGGTCTGACTGGAGTAAGTGTAGATTGAATTTTCTTGTTTGCCAAATATTTTGTATTAAGTGCTGATTGAGTAAAAAAAACCATTATATCCCTCTTTCTGGAGTAAGTGTTGATTGAAAATTATTGTTTACCATATGTATTGTATTAAATGCTAACATAACATGTTATTTATCAAATTCCATTTAAGCCCAATTATATTTGGATAAGATTAAAAAAGCACAGGCCCATATTAACCCAGATACATTTAAGCCCAATTATATTTCATCTATATGTACTTCCACTCGAAAAGCTATTTCACTTTGCCCAAAACCCTAGTTCCCCTGATTCTCTCTGCCACCCCTGACCCACAGAAATGGCCGCCGCTCGCCCTCTCATCACCGTCTCATCACCATCCAACACCTTGAATCGGACATGGCCACCGACGGTGCCGACGTTCCTCTTCCCCACGTCATGAAAGCTTCTATCCGTCCTGACATCGTCAACTTTGTCCACTCCAATATCTCCAAAAACTCTCATCCTGACATCATCAACATTTCTATGCAAATTCCATCTCTTAGTACCATCAAAATCGAACAAGAATTTCTATTCGTTAGTACCATCAAAATTAGCAATACCTAAAGCAAGCTCGCACCTGTTTGTATGAAGAAGGCGCACCTGTTTGTATGAAGAAGACGCATTTTAATTATATCAAAAATAGGGTAGATAAAGAATACATCCCTCTTACCACGGTAAGATTCATTTTTTTTTTTGCTGACTCCAGTAAGAGGATGGTCAGATGTAGGGAATCTGATTGCTGATTTTGCTTTTAGGTAAACACTTTTACCTCTTACCCGGGTAATCATCTCTTAACGGGTAAGAGATGGTAAGAGATAGTAAACGAGGCCTTAATTCTTGTCTTTCCTCTTATCGAGTAAAATTCTCAGTTCTTTTTATATGCAATTGGTAAAGTAATTGATAATCACTTCCCCAATAAATATTTGATAAACACTCCCTAAATTTCATTAGAAACACATAATTTGTTCCGATTTTATTTTTAGAAATTAACCTACTTTTAAAATCTTCGTGTTAGTATTTAAACATAAAGAAAAAAGTTTAATAAAAAGGTTTTCAAGGAATATATTTTTTTTGTTACAAAATTATAGCATCTTCATTTTATGTTCATAAAGTTATAATATATTTATTTAATTATATGAAACACATTTTAATTATATAAAAATATATCATCTTCCCTTACAAATTAGATAATGAAAACAAATATCCTAAAATAAGATCTAAAACAAAACAAAATATTATTTATAATTCTATTAATAAAAGTTGTTTCCATTGTTGGGAATTAAAAATCTGTACATTTAAAAAAAAAGTAAAAGTTTAACTTTCTAAATTTAAATGATGTAATTTTTAATTTTTTTGAATAATATTAATTATTTTTATTTTAAATGATTAAATTCTTAAACATATTTAAGAATAAAGAATCTTGAACTTTTAGAAATTAGTTAATTACATTTTTTTAACTTAGAAAAATAAATATAACCGGCTACAAATATTTTAAAGTAAAAAAAAAAACTTAAATCAGTTTTATCATTCCAAAATTCTATGTCATTCAAACCCCTCACACTTAACACTATTGCTCCCCCTTTTAACCTCTCCCTGCCCCATTGTCACCGGTTAGGTTTGACGGGTAAGGTTTTTAAATTTAAAATCTTCTTAAACAGTTGCACGTAGTTTTCTGGGGTAAAAATATTCAGGTATTGATGGTTTTAAAAGTCTGAAGATTTATTTATTTAGAAAAATTTAAGGAACCTAATTATTTAATATAAGAAAGTTTAATTCATTCCAAAAATAGTTTATGAAATTAAAGAATTCATTGGTTAAAAAAATTATTCAATTTATACGTATAATCATGACGTATTAAATTCAGAAGATTCTCATCTCATATTTGTTTTTATATATCTTTAACTACGATTACTTAAATCTATACATAATTTAAAAGAAAATAAAAAATAAAAAAGAAACTCCAATTTTTAGATTTAAGGACAATACATAATTTCCCAATTGAATACAAATACATTCCTTTTTGAGTAATTATATATCATACAGCTTGTCTTAAAATAATTGGTTTTAACTAGGGGTGTTTATGGATTGGGTTGATCGGGTTGAAGACATTTGAATAATCTAACCCGATGCTTGTGGTTTGAAAAATCTTAACTTAACCGAACCAAAGTGCAACCCTACCCGTACGGGTTGATACTTAGGTACATTAAAATATTCTTTTAACCTAGAATATGTTATTTCTCTACTCATAATTTCTTTTTCATTATCAACCATTTGATACAACTTATCCATACTTTTTACGTATATCACATTCAGTTAATTTTCTCAATTTACATATATATGTTCACAGTTATTGAACATATAAGAATGAGTTATATAAAGATGTAAATAAGTTAAAAATATGTGTATATGAAGAGTATACATGATAGTATAATTGTCTAATGTAAATATTAATAGAAATTCAACAATCATATTAAATTCAAGAAATAAAAAGATATCGGATTGAGTTGGGTTCAAATAACAGTAACCCAATATCAACATACCTAAAGTTTGACAGTTTTACAACTCGATTAGACATCCGGTTGCTTTGGGTTGAGTTATTTCATGTTGGGTTAGATTTAATTGATCAAGTTGGTCGGGTTTTTGAGCACGCCTAGTCCTAACTCAAAAAACTTCAAAATTATAATCTACTTAACAGAATTTGATTGAAATCATTCATATTTTTGCATTTGATAGGGTGAATTATTCTTTTAACCAACATACTTATATATATATATATATCTATACTATATTATAAAGCATTTGACTAAAACTCTTAAAAACTCTTAAACTCTTAAAACTCTTAAACTCTTAAAAACTCTTAAAC
>NC_037529.1:59559879-59571326 GCF_001531365.2 Cynara cardunculus var. scolymus | reverse complement strand
TATATTTTATTCAAAAATAAAAACATTATCATTTTCTCAAAATCACATAAAGCCATATTATAATATCGACTGAGATAAAGAAGAAAATGAAATATTAAAATCATGATGTATCTCGCTGCATTGCGCGAGTRCKCTTCTAGTATATATATATATATATATTTATAAAAACAAAGTATCATACTTAAAAAAATATAGGTGATACGAATTACAACAAAATTAGATTTATAGAATGACAAATTTTTTTAACGGTCTTAATAAACAACTTTATAAGACTTAATTTATAAAAAAAATAAAAATAAAATGTTACATCTAAAGGCGTTATAATAAGTTTATAAAACATCTTTTTATCGTTTTAACAAGTTTTTAAGACAATTTAATACAATACATCATATTAGTTATTTTATATGACTTTTTTTTAGAAACGTCGTATAAACCCATCTTTTTATAGAAAACTTATTATTTAAAGACACCTTTTCAAATATTGTTATCTAAAATAGCTAATACGACAAATTTTTATTAAAAAACTTGTTACAATATCTAAAAACGTTCTAGAAAATTATTACAACACTTGACACGGATTCTATTTTTAACAACAAATATTCGTATTTTATGCAATTCAATCTTGTATGTAGTTTAAAATTATTAGGATAAGATATTAGGTCCCAATTACAAATTTTTCTCACACCTCGTACTCCTCGAAGTCGAATGCTATTTGAGGAAGAAATCCTCTTACATGGCACTCCCTAATTTTGCGGAAATCATAGATACAGTTGCCATCGAATCGATTCTTACGACGCGTATAAAGACTTGAGAACAACCCTCTTCTTCAAAAAACTAGCTCATAATCACAATTATACACACCGCCGGCGAACAGACAGACACTCCCCACGGCGGCGCAACCACAAACCCACCGTGGCTCTCAATATGGGCATGAAGATGATCGGAAACGCTAACACCGAGAACTTTGTCAGGGGAAACGCGAGCTTGATTGCCGAACATCTGGAAGAAAACCCTGATGGCGCCACCAGTCGTTACCACCGTGTCTACAAGTGTAAGGACTGCGACAAAGAGTACGATAGCTTCCAAGCTCTCGGCGGCCACCGAGCCAGTCATAGGAAGCTTATGAAAGAAACTGGGGCCCATTGTTCTGGGCTTCAGTTTCTGGAAGAAAGCGGTCCTAAGCTTCACGAATGCAGGATCTGTGGGAAGGGGTTTGCAATCGGGCAGGCATTGGGAGGGCACATGAGGAAGCATAGGGAGATGAAACTCGACACTGGGCAGAAGGATTCACTGCACAATAATGCGAATGCGAAAATCTGGAACACGACGGTTGTATCGTGCAATCCGGACTCTTCTTCGGTCACGAGTGTTTCAAACGGTAAAGTAGTCTTCAAATACGATCTAAACTTGTTGCCACACGAGAACGAATTCATCAACGCTTACTGGGGTTCGATCAAAAAACGTAGATATTTTTGATTGATTTTATCAAATTACTAACTACTTATCCTTCTGTTCTTATGATCGTCAAGATATAAATATGTACACTCAGATTTTGGATATTAAATTACGGGATCGACATGAATTCATGTTGGTTTCTCGTTTTTATTTTATTTTGTGTGTCTTTTGCAACATAATTTATGTCAAAAGTGATGAAAACCCACAAAAGAAAACGTTGAGTTTATTAGCGACGGAAACGAGGGTCACAAAAGGCTTCTTCTTTCGTAGTGCTATCTTTCTACAAATAAAGCTTGCCTTCTGGAAAATAAAACCCTTCACCATGTTATTGATCGGTTTTTTGGTTCACTTATCGGATGGAATGAATTATGTTTTTTTACAAAAGTCCTTATTAATTTATTATAAGTTAGAATGGTTTATTTTTTTTAAAAACTTCTTATTACCAGTTTGACATCGGTGTAAGCTGTTTATCCAAACAGTCAAAAATGTTTATTACCGGTGTCATAGCGAAATAAGTCAATAAGTTGTTTTCATAAGCAATCCCAAACACCCCGAAAATTCTTTATCTATCAATTATGTAAATTCACATTATTCATTTATTATAAAAATAATGAAAAGTAAATTAAATAAATATATATTAAATAAAATGTAGTCATAATTTCAGATAATTGATGGACAACGATATAGTAAAGTTTGAGATAATATATTGTTAAGCCCTGGTGTTGCTTTGGGCTTAACAATTCAGATGCAGTTATGGGCTTATGGCTAGAAATAGGGCTTTATAAGTTTTGGGCATTTAGGTTATGGGCTGAACCATACTGAACAGTTCACCTATCTGCTAGTCATGGGATTCTTCAACTCTTTCATTTTCAGGAAATTTACAATACTAGTCCCTCAACATTATTATCTCTACATATTTCTTTCTTTCCAAACTTTAATTTTCATTTTTGGTTACTATATAAATCTTTATCCTTACTCAACAATCTGAATTTATATGTTAAAAATGTTTTTTTTTTCTTTTTCATTTTGGGTTAAAATGACTATTATACCACTCAAATTAAACATTTGTAGTTCATCATATTTTGTTGCTTCACCTATATAAAAAAACATGTTTTTGTTAAAATTCTCAATAATTCATAGCTTTTATAGTCTCGATATTTTGTAGTTTTTAAGAGTTTTACATAAATATTCATAAGATAATACAATATCATTACAAAAAGAAGAAAATGAACGGAAACAGAAAAGTAAAAGACAAGGTTTTACTCAATTTTACTCTTATCTTCTAAAACCTTTTATTAATACGATGAAAATAAATAACAAATTCCATTATAATATTGTTAACTTTTTATTACTTAATGTATTATAAACTACAAAATATATTTAAAACACTTTATTACGTATTATGTAGAGCAGTTTATTATGTTTATTAATGTAAATATTATAAAATTTAACGTTACAAATTTATATAACTTATATATAATTTTTTTTTAAAAGCTCAAGTGCTGGATTGTGCTCTCCGAGCAGAAGTTGTCCTCAGGGCTTAGTTGGGAGAAGGAATAACAAAACCTAGTTCATTGGCTGAGTCTCGTTACATCCATAGCTGAATGGACTATAAGGCCTCTAAACTCCTCCCTCAGGACACTGTTATATTTCCCAAGGGGGCGGACTAGCCCTGACTTCCATAGGTCCTTGGTTCGACCTCCTAATGAGAGTTGAGGTTCTTATGTGGACGTCTCATCCCTAAAACTTGTTTACCTCTTCTGTGGAAAAGGCTTGCGCTCCTATATGGGGCACATTGCGAGGGGCGTTCCATGATTGACCGAAAACAATTTCAATTAATAAACTCCATACATGAGTATTTTATTCTGTTTAATTTAATACTCATATCGGTATCTTTATTTTTCAATTTTTTCTACTGGTATTTAAAATTTGATCACAAGTATATTCAAATTTCATGTTTACAAGTAATTATTTCATACATGCAATTTCATAAATCTCTTTGAACTTCATGACGCTAACTAACAATCACTTGATAAACGCATTCAAATAATCGTTGAGTGTTACTGATACGACATAATACTCCAACATTATCATTATAAAAAAAAACTACTTCATTAAAACTAAAATAATTACATCTTTATTTTAAAATCTCAAATATTTTAATTAGAATAAGGTCATGAATTAAATAAATTATACCAATAAAATGAATATTTTATAAACTTTGATTCATATTAACAACACATGTTCAACTAACAAATGTAATTTCTACTTTATTTAAGAATAAATATCTGAGGAGAAATTGCTGTAATTTTTCATTGTATGTTTAAATAAATTTCGAATTTTGTTGTATCGTATGAGTAAACAACTAGTTTACATCAATATATTTATCATATTATAAAGCATTTATCTCATATTTTTAAATATTATAAAATTATTATCGTATAAGTTCAACCTTTTAAAACTTCATGTTTGAACTTCATAAAACTAACTCATAATCAACTGCTAAACACATTAAAGTACCAGATAAAACATTGAGCCTTACTAATACGACAATAGAATTCAAATAACTGATAACCAACCGAAAACACTCTGTCTATTAAAACCATAAAAATAAAATCGAGAGGGACATAGAATAGAACGAAGAATGAATTAGGATTCCGGGTAAGAGTTCTCTACTTCAGAATTGAGATGTATCGCGTTGCATTGCAGAGATACAATGAAAGTTGTATGAAATGAGTATCAAAAGGAGACTTCATGTTTTATTCATGATAAATAACCCTAAATAATCATGAATATTATGTATTTTCATTATTTATCATATCATAGGGAGTTCCAAATACAGACCGTATAATTATTACGAATCTTACAAACAGTGTAATTGTTATAGATCCTACAAACCAAATATGGGATCTTGATTTTGTTTATTTTGAAATCTAAAGGTGGTTATTAAATTAGTTCAAGATGAAGTTGAGAGTAAATTTAGGAACCGATTTAATCTACACCGTTGATCATCTACATAAACGATTAAGACCTCGTTTACTTCTCCCTAGAAGTTGTTTATAGAAGTGCGCTTAGATTTGTTTATATGGTTTACAATTACATGGTTTGTATTTGAAACTCCCTATATATAGGTGTAGGTTCATATAACACCCGTATTTTTTTGATAACAATCGGGAAAATGGTCGAAGAACGGTCGCGAAAAGGATCGGGGATCGTCCAGGAAACGGTTGGAGAACAACTGGAGAACGACATGGCATGACATGGCACAACATGACGTAGGAACACGACACGGTCCTCCTGGGGGACTTGGCCCAAGACCTAAGTCGCGACATAGGTCACATGAACCACTATTTATAGAGTGTGAACGTGGGCGTTCAACCACACGATTTTGGTTGCAAGCAGGGTCGTGTGGAAGGTCTGAAGTGCTTAAAATCAGATTTTTGGGGTTTTTTGAAGCTCTTCAAGGGGATATTGAGAAATATTAAAGTTTGCTTGGTGATTTGAGGTTCCTAGGAGTTAAAAGGTAAGATATATATATATATATATATATATATATATATATATATATATATATCTCCATCTTTGAGTTAGGGTTTGGTCCCTTTTCACCCTCAACCCTCATTTCTTATTTTGTGGTATACTTTGTTGATATATCAGAGCAGGGGAGGAGTTCTTGAGAGTTTGTATCATAGATCTGGAAGTCTAACTTAAGGATCTCAAGTCTTCACCAATGGAAAAGGTACAGGTTTGGATTTGGAGCCTAGGTTAGCAAGGTGACTTCAGGTTGTTTTGTGAAAAGTTTGTACATGTAAGAAATGTTCATTTTGAAGTCTTAAAATATTTTCCTTGATGTTTATCAAATTCCTTGTTTATTTGACGAAATTTGTATTTTTGGTATATTTGATTTTATAAATCTTGTAAAATTTCTATATTTGTGGTTTTGAACATTTTGATAAATAAATCATAAAAGTGTGTTCTTTTGATGATTTATTTTATAAATAAAGATTATTTGACGAATACGCATTTTTAGTATATTTGGTTTGGAAAATGATATTATTGTGCCATGAGACATTTTGAAAATATAAATAGTATGAATTCATTTGGAAAATGATTTGTCCCAACCAATTAAGGGTTTTTGAGTTAGTCGTACTCTTGGGCATGAGTTTGCTTATTTAGTGAGCAAATGCATTCTATTGCTTATGTTAACTTTTATTTGAGCAGTCAAACAAGTGTGGAGTTATTGAGTTGATTTTAACCATTTGAGTTTTGGGGACATTTTTTTGGTTTAAATTACTTATTATTGAGCTTGACCATATTTTTCATTTATTGCATTTCTATTTAAGAATTACATGTTTTGAGTGAGTTGGTCATTCAATTAGAGTTCATTTAGGGTGTGTTTACTTGTGGCTTAATGAGCTTAATCAATAAATGGGCTTATTCGCACAGCCAAAATGGTGTGTTTACTTGGGGCTTATTCGTCCAGAAATGGGCTTATTCACACAGACCAAAAATAGCCCTTGTCCACATTAAGCCAAAAAAAAGACGCTCAGGGGTAAAACACACGCTTATCTATCGATTGCGAGCTTCAAACTGATTGCGAGCTTCAAATCGGTAACGATTGCGAGCTTCAAATCGATTGCGAGCTGCTTCAGATCGATTGCGAGCTTCAAATCGGTAACTACTTCTCCACTATATCTATCGATTTTGCTTTTGAAAAAGGAACCCTAGTCGAAAATGATTGTGAAATCGATTGCACCTGATATTTTTGTTTGCTTTTGGTTTTGCTTCTCTATTATATCTATCGATTTTGCTTCTCATTGCCCGTTTTATAGAGATTTTGACAACCCCTGTGATTCATGTCAAGAACCCTAAATAGGAGAAAAGTTATGTGAAAATGAATGTTAAAGAAATGAATGTACAGAACCCTAAATGAAATAGGAGAAGTTCTGTGAAAATGAAATCATGTGCCACTCATGTGAAAAGTTTTGTGAAAATGAAATAGGAGAAAAGTTCTGTATTTGTCAAAGAAATGAATGTCCATAACCCTAAACACGTAGTTCATCCTCAGGGATAAATTGGTCATTTCTGTTATTCAGACTATTGATTCAGATAGAAAAGTAATCAACAACATAAATTTATCCAGACAGATAAATTTATCTAGACAGACAAATTTAATAAAAATTTGGTAAACAACCCCTTAGACTATAATGCACTGGATCCAAAGGCATGTGAGTTAGTCTTTTTATCAAGTGAGGAGTTTTGATGTTCTCACTTCATTGCTTGAGTAAGTTATATGGTCCTCTAAGTTTATGGAGATGAGCTCTTATAAGTTGGACTCTAGGATCGTAGGTATTGCAGAGAGGAATCGTGTAGGGTGGACTCCAGGACCTTTCATATTGCAGAGAGGGACCAATATGGATCATACTTTGGGACCACATGTATTGTGGAGGTGAACTTTTGTTCAATGGAGTCAGGGACCCTGGGTATTACAGTGATGAACTTGTAAGGAGTTGGGTATCAGAACCCTTGTTTTTATGCTTTGGCCCAGTAGAGTTGACACTAAGTATCAGGGGTATTTTGGGGTGAACTTGTGTAGAGCCGAGCCCCAGGACCATTGGCTTGTAGGTATAACTCTATGGTGTGTAAGTAGACACTATGGTCAGGGGTATTGTGGAGATGCACTTGTTTGGGTTCGAGCTCCGGTGTCTTAGGTATTACGGTGAAAACTTGAGAGGAGTTAGACATCGAGACCATAACCTTAGGGCGTTACTTGATAACGTTAAGGAATGGCTTACTTTGTGTTTCGCCACGATCGTAGAAACGGGTCTCCTCCATCACTGAAAGGTGTTGTTTTGGGTATTGAATATTATCTATGTTTTTGGTGACATTTTGAATATGGAGTATTATCCATGATTTGTGGTTTTGGGTATTGAACCTTATCCATGTTTTATAGAGTTTTATCCATTTTTCCATTATTTGAATATTAAACTTATTCACATTTTGGGTGATATTGGGCTTCTATTTCATGTTAAAATGGGTGCTTCAATTACCGAGTTTTCATCACGAAAATAGTGGGTTTTGGGAAAAATGTTCCTTTTAATTAAAATACATTTCATTTGAGAAATTGTGATTTAAATAGCATTCTTTTTCAGTTTTATTGTTTATATTAAAAATGAAAACTAGTTGAACTCGCCAAGCGTTAAACCTAACTTTTTTTATTTGTTGGCATGTGCATCAAGTCCTTGTAAGGGAATGACAATAGTGACACTGTGATGAGTTAAGTGCTAGTCAGAGTAATGAGAATTAATTAACTATTTGAGGACCTCTTCCATGCCTTGGAGATAGCAATAGTTTAGGGTTTTAATAATACTCGTCCCTACTCTAGAGTTTGTGCAAGGTTTGGATTATTATTAGTTGATGTTAAATCCTAGATTTCCATTACAAGTAATCAAGTGTTGACATTTAAAAAAGAATTATTTATTTGATGTCTTATCGAAAACTTTAATTTAGTCGCTCTTTCCAGATTTAAGGGTATTACAGTTCAAACAAGAACACCTCCATTTTGTGAGAACACGAGAACACCTATCACATGTGATAATCACCACAGGAGACCTGGTGGTGTGCGAACGACTTAGCCTGCGAGCTAGGTCGTACCGGAGGTTGTTTGCATCTCTAATTTAGTATCATATGTTATAGATTATAATATCACATCAGTAACACCCATATTACATGTGGTATGCAGGTGACTTGGCCCACAACCTAGGTTGCACCAAAGGTCGTTTGCATCTCTGATTTAGTATCACGTGTGATTGACCATAATAAAAGGGTATTCTCATGTTTTCATAAAATGAAAGTGTTCCCATTTGAACCCTTTCCCTATATCTATATAAATAGGGGCTTAAACATTTGAGAACTCAATAATATGTGAAATCTATGAGATCCATCCTAAGCCACATATTTTAGTTATTTTCATTTCAATATTTAATTATTAATCGGAGGTGATGTTGTAAATTACATTTGAGCGACAACTCAACACTAATTATCTGTTTCATCTTATCTTAATCAATTACATGATTTCAAACCAAAAATAACCATCAATTTTGAATTTCAATACATATTCTTGAATCAGAATCCCCAATTTTGAAATGAATTATGTATCACTTTATTATTGAGTGAAAACAAAATTCTTCTTATTTTTTAGGCAACAGGTGATATCGAATAAAATAGGGGTTCCATAATTGTTTTGTATAGTATGGTATCATATTGTGCACAAAACTTTACACCGTCAACACTTTTGTAATATGTGTTCTCATGCTTATTCATAAACATAAATTAGTTGAACCAAGCAATGGCAATGTTAATCTCGAGATGTAAAGCTGGTAACGACCGTTGCTTTGGAAAACATTGAGCCCCGTTTCATACATATGAGAACAAGATAGCAGGTTTGAAACCTACATGCACCTAAATTTTCTTTGGAAACAAACACTCAATGCACTATCTCAAGATATGTGTTTGGTAATATCAAACCAAATCAGTTGTTTGATACCATGAATATTTGTGTATTAGGCCACAAGTTACCAAAGCAGTGAATGTTCTATTACCATGAAGACACTTGCTTCACTCTGTGAACAAGAATATTCAATATGTTAACATGGATGTTCATCAGGTGCACATTTGTCTAAAATAATGAAAACATGCATATAATACAAATGGTCATGCATAGAAAACAAATGAAACCATTGAATCTGATTCCTGCAGAGCTTGCCATTGAATATGATTCCAACCCTTTGGTGTTGTTTATGGTTTGCTTTTGAATCCAATCACGGTTTAGGTTTTGCTTTTCAATCCATTTGTAGAACTTTGGTTTTTTTTTTTGTGAGATCTTTTTAAAATTGATAATTATCTTCTTCCATTTATGAATTTATGTAACTGTATCGCCAAATATTCGGTCAAAATTATCCTATTTGTCAAATACCTCATTTGCCCTTACGTTAAACAAATGCGCTAATTGGGGAAACTTGTTTTATTTAACTTTAAAAGATTTTATTATTAATATTTCATATTTATTAAGTATGTTTTGTAGCTAAAACCAAATCTCATAGTTCCTACAAATTACAGGGATCTCAAATGAAGTTCCCTTTATTATATAGGTGAAGGATCATGTGAAAAGAGAAGTCACAGTGGGAAGGGAAGTTATAGTGAGAAACGTTAAAACGCTAGAAGAGATCTGAAATCTTGATCACTTTTAATCTCATGTCCACCCAAGAATTATGCTTTAGAAGGGAATTGATCTGGTACATCTCGGTGTAACTCATTAGTGTTGACATTCAATTATGATTGATCCAATGGTGAAACTCTTTTCTTACGCTTATCACCATAAATTCTCTTCTTACTGGAATCTAATTTTATATATAATGGGGCTAATCATATGAAACCACAAAAAGTTACAACCCCATGAGAACAAATCTCAATTTACTGTTTCATATACTATACATGTTTTCATCTAAAACTATGATTTGAAGTATTGATTCATACATATTTGTTTCACAAATTTAAAAAAATTATGTGTATTTTTTGTTTTACAATGTGAACAACGAATGCTTCAATGGTATTCACGGTTCTCAATATTTTTGAGGTTCTCATTTGTTACCCTCTATGTATATATGTGTGTGTATCTAAAGAGAAAGCCCCCAAAAAAATTGAAAATTGGGAGGGGGATGTAATACCCCCTATAATCGTGGTAATATGTAACCATCCTAATTATTTACAATTGTTGGATGATTGATGGTTGGTGGAGTGTTCCTCATTCTTATTTTTAGGGTGGTCTGGTTAATCCCACCATATATGTATGTATGTGTGTGTATATATATATACACACACACACATAAGGTTAGATTATGGTGAGAATAAGAGTTAAAATGAGAAGCGTAAGAAGAGATTTCCATTCTTAGATGGACGTTCGGATGAGATGCACCGAGATGCATCAGATCAATCCCCGTATCAAACACAGTTAATGGGTAGCTTTGAGATTAAAGGTGATCAATGATCGAGATCCCTTCTTATGCTTGTCATCTTAACTCTCTTTTCTCACATGATAATTTCTCTTTCTATACATATTAGAGAGAGAGAGAGAGGTGAAAAAGATCCATGGAAAACCAAAAAAGTCCTAATAAAATACTCAAACCATTAGATTGAATGGTTATACATGATAAGGTGACTACAACCACATTTTTCATAGAATAAAAAATAACCCTTTTGTATTTAAATAGAAAATCATTGAAATATAATCAAAATTAAAACAAAACAAATTACATGAAATTAAACAATGATTTCATTAATATTCAACATAATTTCATATGTTTTTTTTTTCTTTTTTCATAATTTTAATTAAAAAGTGGGTTGGTGTTTAGGTTTACCAACTATTTGATGGGGAAGCCAAATGAATAATCAAGTGACAAGAAGAAAAACAAAAGAAATGATTAGCCTCTAAATCCACTCAACTTTTCAAATTCAAACAAAATGATTTTGGGGACATCTTCATCCAACTTTTTATAGACTAATCTTATGTGCTTTTATATGTAACGTGCAGTTTATCAAATGTTTATTTGGTAAATATTTAATGGTAAAATTTAACATTATTATTTACTTAGCACGATAAGATTTTAATTTACTAAAACGGTATCGTATGTAACAATTTATTCTGTAAACGTTTACCGTGGTAATAGTTGTCGCTCTCATTTACCGGGTAAGACTCTTGGTCTTTGTCTCACTTTTACTGGGTAAGATTTTTGGTACTTACCATATTCATCCTGTAAAGTAATGTGACTTGGTGTTCACTTATCAAGTAAGCATTTGGTAAACGACCCCTAAGATGATGGTTAAATAATGCATTGTAAATGTAAACAAGTAAATTTTGATATTAATGCGTTCAAGGAAAAAATTAACAGGTGAGAGTGTATTTAGTAATACTAGAAGCGTACTCGCGCAATGCA
>NC_037529.1:59550389-59559779 GCF_001531365.2 Cynara cardunculus var. scolymus | reverse complement strand
AGACGAATCATGTAAGAAAAATCAAAACGAATGGAGTCTAGCGTAATTTCCAATTGTAGTGGTAATTGACAGAGTTTGAGCAAAACGTAATTACTTCGTTTTTTGTTGTTGAAGTACATATAATATTTATATACGACAAATGTAACAAATAAACTCACACACCTTCCTCACCTATGGTGAGGTTTGAACCCCTGACCTCCTAGAAGGTCAAGGGCTCCGATACCGCTAGGCCAAAGGCCCTTTGGTTAATTCTTTCAGTCAAGATTTTTTGTTCCACCTATTGGATAACACACTCATATGACTAATAATGTTTAATTTATTATCTTTTTCACCTTGTTTCAAAACTTGGAGGATTAGCTTATAACATTTTGTTGAGTGTATGGCCCTGAATTTTAATTTGAGTAATGTTAGATGGTGTAAGGATTAAATGTCGATGAAAAAAATTTGGATAGTAATTGGATCGTGAACATAATCATTGTCTGTAATTAGTATTTAGACCCTATTTCATCCTATATATGGGTATCATGAAATGCAGTTGGGCATAATCCAAATACCCACTCTAGATTTGAAGGCGAAATTGTGAGCGAAACACACAATTTGTTGTTATGGTTTCATTATGTTAAAATGAGATTGAAAATTCTCAAAAATAGGTTTGAAGGTGGTTACGTAGTTATTTGACGATAAAAAGAATCATCAAATAACTATCAACTGTTAAAATCAACAACAATACTGGATACATCTTTTTGGGGGTGGAGAAAGGCCCATAGTGAAGTTAAAATCTTAACAAAAATATAAAATTTATCCTAAAGCTTTATCCCTATTTACCCCATGAGCCCCAAATCTTTTTGGCTTTATGCTCCCGACTGTTCCCATCTTCGAGAGTTTTCGACGATCAATACTCTTAAACCAATTCTTATAGAAGTAAAATAAATAAAATAATATTATAATGTGTTATTTGGTTTAACCAAAATACTAAAAAATAACCGAAAACATAAAATGTTTACCTGCAAACTGAATAACCCGAAACGGTTTTGGTTTGGATGGGTTATTTAGCTTAAGAATTTTTTACACCTTTAGGTGTGCCCCAAATCACCTAATTTTTAGATGCACCACTTTGTTAATGTATCAAAATTCAGAAGGTTATAAGCCTTCTGGGTAGAATTCAGAAAGCTAAATGCCTTCTAAATGCTACTTATGTTCTTTTTTATTAACCTGGATATCCAACCCGTTATGCGAGTTGACTAATCCCAGGGTGACAACCTGCTTTGCAGATAGCCCGGAGTCACCGCATTTGACTCCATGGCCACAAGGGGATTTATATTCCTTCTTGGATTTGAACTTGGGACCTCCTGGTACTTTTGAACTTTGGAGCTAAACTCAAACCAATCAGGCACCACCCTTGTGGTTAATTCTACTTATGTTGTGTTCTCGAATTTGGGGAGAAAAAAATGGAAAGAGAAGAAAAGGAAAAGAAAGATAAAGAAAATGATTTTTTTTATTTGTGTTTTTGAGAGGGAAAAAATGAAATAAAATAAATAAATTTTCATGTTTTTGAACATGAGAGAAATGAAAGGAAAAATGTCATTTGTAACACCCCATACCATACATTACAGTAACAAATACTTCATTCACAAGAAATACATGTTTATACACCACATAGGTCCCTTAGTACAAGAATTTACTAATATAGAATACATGGTCCAAAAATTCAAAATACAATCCTTGTACTAATCATCGTTTGTCTATCAAAACGTACACATCAAAAGTAAATCTTCATACAAATATACAAAATGGAAAATATCACATTTTTCCTTTCCCCTTACCGTCTGCACCTCCTGCAACACATATTTAAAATCACAAAACGAGGGTTAGAAAGTCCCCACAGTGGCGGTGCAAGTGCACGCCGACACTATGATCGCTTGCAAGTAATAAAGTGGTACAAACTACCGAGATCGTTCCCATAGAGAAGGTACTACTGAGATTCAAAGATTTTTCATGAACTTCTTGCATGAGTTTCGAGATGTAAAATAAAAGTTGGATTTTTGTTTATAAAAAGACTGAAATAGGACCGACTAGCTAAATAAGGAAATAAACTTCTAATATTAAAGAATGGGCATGGGTGCAAGTGTTGCTTAAGATAAAATTAACAATAAAATGGTTAGACTTTTCTGAGTTGTTTATAAAAACTCCAATCTCTCGAAAGTGAACTTTTATAACCGGGCCTCATAAAATTCCATAAGGGTTTTACGTTTACCACTTCGAAACTTGCCGATCTAGCTAAAAAGTAAAAGGAATGCGATTCTTACCCAAATCTCTTTGTGATAAAAATACCTATTGCTTAACCCCTAGCTAGATGCATACAAAAWTYGCGTCTCCACGTAATTATTCAAAGACCCTCTCGAGTTCTTTGTGCATCACTTAAGCCGTATTTCGGATCCGCCCATCTCTGGGTCTAAGATCTAATAATAACACTTCAAAGTGATCAGTTTATCCGTATTTTAAGTACCGTCTTAAGTGACTACGAAGTGATAAAAGATAAAAACACTCAAATATTATATAAACATCCTAAGTTAAACTCACACCCACACCCATACGAGTAATTTAGCTAGACATAATAAAAATAATTAAAGACATAAAATAATACTGAAATATAAATTGCATTAATGTAAAACTAAATTACAAGTGCAAGGAAATAAAATACTAGACTAGAAATTAAAGACATAAATTAAAAAACATAATAATAATAATAATAAAAGAAAAAGAGAGAATGAGACACAAAAGGAGTTTTGTATCTTGCATGGTGTGTGGTGCATTGGTGGTGTGTTCAAAATGGCTCATCAAGCCTCTTTATATAGGGGAAAGGAAGGGGAGTAAGTACAACCAATCATTACCTTAAAGGTAATTACTACAAAGCTAAAAAAATACAAATAAAAATAAAATAGAAGAAGGAAGACAGTTCATATACAGCTGGAGAAAATATCTGGATAAATCTTCAAGCTGCACGTTTCTCAAGAAGCAGCAACAAGGCTCGTAGACATCCCACATTGGTGCCACAGTGGGTACTGCTGTCAGAAAAATACAGGTTTTTGGAATAATACTTATTCCTTTGTGTTTCATCATCTTTTTAAAACTTTTTGAAATAAAAGGATAAAAACAAGAAAATTGGATATTTAATAATAATAAAAAGGGAGGAAATAAATAGGAAATAACTCTTAAAAATAAGAGTTATCTGTGGTCATGAAAGATATCTATGTATCCAATGGTATACAAATGCTAGTATCCAAACCGACTATATGTGATAACTGTATCCTGGTTATCACCTGAGGTAATTATTACGTGATTAATTGTTAAACGATTACATGATAGCATGATAAATTGTTATATTTGATCATGCTAATGGGTGAAACTAGATAAGTATGCATCAATTTTATATGGATAAATGTGTAATGTGAAATGCATGTATAATATGGTATGTATACATGAGTATACATGCATATTATGTGTGTGAGCATGCATGCAAATGGAAAAGAAGTGAAACGCTATTATAGCCGACTTTCCTGAAAAGGAAAGTATAAAAAGGAGGGCTTAGCCTCCATTCTCTTTTTCTTGCCACTTTTGTTATCTGATTGAGCAATTTAAAGAGAGAGGGAAGTTGATCGAATTGCTTATTTTGAAGAAGGATACATCTGAGTTTTAAAAGAAAATTGCATAAGGTGAGTGATCTAAAGATGTTTTACACTCTTTGAAATACATGAATTGTTTGTATCATCTTTTTATCTAGTTTGAAGTTTAAACCATATGAGTATTATCCGAATTTTTACCTAAACCGGATAAGAGTTGGGCGATTTAGTATAAATCGGATAAGGCTTAGTCGATTTAGAATTAAACCGGACAAGAGGGTCGAGCGGTTTAGTCTTAAACCGGACAAGGTATAAGTGATTTAARTGTAAACCGCTCAAGTGTTAAGCGGTTTAGTTATAAACCGGACATGTCTTAACCGGTTTAAAGGTTGAGCAATTTATGAACTTTGATCTTATGATTAAGTGTTTCAACGAAGAAGTATGAATACGACCATGAGTTGACCGGATTATTTTAAATCGGTTAAAAAGGGGGCGGGGACATAGTGTTGTCCGAATTTGTTATCCGGACAAAAGTGCTGGAATCTTTTCCTTAAGTGATAAATCGGACATGCTTTGGGCGATTTGTTGTCCGAATTTGTTAAACCAGTCAAGACTTGACCGGAGATGAAGTCCGGCCAAGTCTATTTTGACCGGATTTGCATTTTGATTTGTTTTTATATATAAATGGGGAATTTTGAAAAAGAATGATTTTGAAATGATAATAGTTCCATTAACTGCGATTCTAATTCTATATGGAATTGTTTATGTGTAATGTTTTGATGAAGAAATAAGGGTGACATATCAAGGAGATGTGTACCATGGGATAAGGGTGGCATATCAAGGAGAGGTGTACCATGGGATAAGGGTGGCATATCAAGGAGAGGTGTACATTTGGATATAAGGATGTCAATTGTATGTGTGTGTTATATAATATAACTCTTACTATCATATCCCTTAAGATTACTGTGGTCTGGAATCTTTATTTCTTTGTGATTTAAAGATTTAGGATCAGAGCTCTTGTTGGAAATCATAGACTGGATGTTATTGAGGAGAAGATAACAGGTTTGGCTGAAACTTTGAATAAACCTTATTTGATTTAAAAGGTTTAAAATGGCATTATAATAAATTGATTTGTATAAACCTATTGGATTATAATAAATTGATTTTGAACACACATGCAAGGTTCTGTCCGAAATTATCTTTTTGCACCATAAACTTGTTTCAAGAATTTAAGGGATCAAAACTCAATATTTTTGAGTGAAACCAGAGACATAAGAACAACAACTCACTAAAATAAACTCCAGAAGAAAAATCAAACATTTTGGAGAAGTTATCAAAGAATTATGAGTGTTCAAAGTAGGATTTACCTACTGTTGAACCTACTGTTTGCACACTTAACTTGTTCTAAGTGTTTGAGGGGTCAAAACTCCACATTTTTACATGATTCCAGTGGAATAGAATCCCAACTCAAAGAAATAAACTTTAAAAAAAATTAGCATTTGGACTATTATTTTGGGAGATATGGACGACAAAAGTGCTAGTAAGCAATCTGTCAGCACCAAAATACCACTTTTGAGGGTTAAAATCCACATGCAATGTGGTTTTACCCTACTTTCTTGAGTTCTAAGACTATAGGTCATGGATTATCACCATTTTGAAAAAATCTTTCATGTCTTTGGTGTATAATCTCCCATCTAGAACATCCAGAAAGTTGAGTCCAAATGGAGAACAAAGAGTGTAGAAAATGATGAGAAAAGATATGCAAAAGTACTAAAGTATTGAAAATAACTCTTTACCTTGCTTGCTAACACTTGTCCTCTTCAATGTTCTTCAAGAGCAAATGAAACCAAGGATGTTTTTACATCAAATTCGGCTGAAGTGGTTTTGGGGAGAAGAAGAGACACTTAGAGAGGATTCTAGGTGGTTTTGGAGGGAAAATAAGCTAAAAGTGGGAGGAAATCAAAGAGTCACTTAGTTTTATATGTGGGCTATGTGTGGGACATAATGTGGCCAGCCATAAGCCCAAGACCACACACTTTAATATATATATTTTTTACACAAAGCCCATTGAAATGTTAGATAAAAATAAAATGTTAAAATTGTGATTAAAAAATGAGTATTAGGTCAAATTTCCTAATTTTTGCAAAGTTGTTTGAACTTTTAAATAGGAATTTTATGTTTTTAAAATTGGACTTTATATCATCAACTTTTATCATGTTTGGAGAAATTTTAGTGTATTTGTCATTACATAAGTTAACTTTATCTGTTATCTGCTAAAACAGGATTTTCTGGGATAAATGTCGGGAATCTAAGCTAGTTGAGCTCTAATCAACTTGACTAAGCCCTAGAAAAATATATTTCTAATTTAGAAACCCTAGATAGCTGCTAACCTGAAACTCTAGAATTGACGGATGTCACAGGCTTTTTGGCTTAATTTTAACTCATTTGAGTTTTGGGGACCATTGTCCGGTTTTTATAGCTTAATGTGGAGCTTTGGATGTGAAAAGCATTTATTGAATATTGTTGGATAATTACATATTTTGAGTGCGTTTTTCATTCAATTTGAGTCATGTAAGTTTAGAATGTAATGCACTAGATCCATAGGCATAGGAGTCTGTCTTGTTGTTAAGCTTGGAGTTTAGATGCCTTCACTTAAGTCTAGTGAGTGGTCCCCAATTCATGAGTAGAGAGCTTGCGGTGGTAGCCTTTGGGTTGTACACAGAGCTATTAGCCTATGGTGGTAAGAGGTTGAGTTGTGTACGGGGCTAGGTCTTGCGATGGTGCTCGTGGGAGCCGTATACGAAGACTGGTATCTTTTATGGGGAGACTCATCTAAAGGTTGAGTAGACACTAGGGTTATTTTAGGAATCTTGAGGTGGTGCTCAATGGAGCCGTATACGAGGATTCATGCCATGAGGTGAAACTTGAGTGCTTTGATCAGTTGCTTAATTTTGTGCTTCCACCATATTCGATGGAATTGGCAAAATGTGTTTTTTAGGTACTTCGTTACCTATTCTTTCAATGTTTTGAATCTACAGATCTATCTATACAATCGGTATTTTGAGAATTACGCCTTGCGCAAGATTTGGGTGGGTTGGATATTGATTATTAATCTAAAATGGGTATTTGAATTGGAATTAACGAGCTTTGAAAAATATATTCCTTTGATGAATTGTGTCCTAAAACTGCATCAACTCATTAGGCATTAAATCCTGACACTTTTCTTATCGACATGTATATCAAGTTCTAGTGGAATCTGAGAGGCGTCCAAAGCTTTGTAGAGGTTCAGGTTTTGATGATACAAATTTGATGGTTTTAGTAACCTTCCGATTTATTCTAATTCTGTTAAGGATTAGTTTGTAGAGGTTTCGATTTTTTATGATAGAAATTTGATAGTTTTAGTATTTTGCTATTAAAGTTGTTTTAAGTTCAGAGCATTTTGAAATTTTAAATTGTCAGCTATTTTATATATATAGGGGTGTTATAATACGACCGTCGATGATAGTCAATCCACCGATTAAGGCCGTCGGTGATAGTCGATCCATTAGTAAACACAATCATCGGTCATTTGATGGTGATTTTCAAATCTCCTCAAGTAGGATTTGATGAAATCGATTTTTATTGACTAATCAGAGTTGCCTCCTAGGATTTATAATTGCCTCAAAACGTCCAACAAAGCCTGTAATCCACAGGTGATGATATTTTACTGATACATTTTACATATTTTGTTGTTTTGAGTTTAGGGTTTGTATGAATAACAATTGTGTAAATCTAGACTGTTTATGTTGATATATTGCTAACATTTTTCTGTTAGAATTTGTGTTTGGTTTAGGGTTTTGAATACTATATCCTTCATTTGTTTTTGAATTTGGTGGTGGTAGGTAGTGGAGGCCGAGGAGGAGGGGTTTGGGAAGGAAGATGTTGAGGGCTTGAGGATGAGGGTAGTAACACCTCAAGCATCTGTTCCTCAAATTGAGGTTCTTCATGAACACGTCGGAACATCCCAAGTGGCATCTTCAATAGATACTCCATGAGGATCAGATGGAAATCCTACTAGTGTTACTCAAACGCCAACACTGAACGTAGGTCAGACAGTTGATTCAACTGTTGTCTCAACAAAAAGGCTAAGTGCCCCTGGTGTTCATTTACCCGAAACAGCAACTTAGATGTTGGTTGGTGCTCTCGCTGCTGTACAAGCCTCAATGGACAACCTAGTAAATTATCTGAGGATACTACTCATAGGAAAATCCATGATGGAGAACATGAACCTAAATCCGCAGCGACAACCTACTCCCAGCCTACCAAGACAACCATCTGAGTGCTCAACCGAAAAGCTAAAATCAATCTTATATGCTAAGTTGTTGTCTGAGGCAGATGAAGGAGGTCAGTTCAAAGCTGATCTTATTGTCATGCTCAGGGTGTAAAAACAACCTAAGTATTTCATGAGACCGGAGTTCAATGCTTTTCAAGAGAAGTTAGAACAAGTTTCCAAAGCCTTTCTACTAAAATCAGCTCAGTGGAGGATACAATCCAATCATCATTCCAGTTGTTGTCCAAGAGGATCCAGATCCTTGAGGACATTTGCAAGAGTCAGGCCAGTGGTTCAAAACGAAGACATGATGACGGGGACGATGACCTCGGTCATTTTAATGGAGAGAAAAGACCGAGAACTATCAGGCATGATGTCTCTCGTACAATCCAAAGACAGACCTCAAGTGCTAAACCGTCTCATTCACAAGGTCAAGGTCATCATGAATCAACCAAAACAACCAGGTGGAAACAGAGCCAATGGTTGAAAAGTCAAAAAATTTTGAGGGCAAAGATCTGAAACTACTACTGTTGCTGTTGAGGTCCCACGTGCAGTGATCGATGTAGAATTTGATGAAGAAGGACCTCAGCCTCAACAAATTTAAGAAGAAACCGACAACTTCTTGAAGAATAGGACTTCGACCACATCAATGATCTCAACGAAGCCATACCAGAATCACCGACAAGAGATTAGTCGATTCCCCAACCAACCAGTCAAAGAACCTCGGGGTAGAGTACTCCCGCAACAGCTAATGTTCAGAGGTGTGAGAGAATAAGGATCAAGGTACTATTCCTTGAAGATTCAGAGTACAACATCTTCATCAGAAGAATTATTAATGTGGATCTGATGCAAGTTCTCCGAATCATTCACCTCAACAGCGTACATTGAGTACATACATATGCTCAAGCAGAAGGCACAATCTCTAAAGATGGTCAAGACAAAGCACAAGATCGTGAGCATAAAGTTAATATATACTTCCAGACGCGTGAACATCTGATTGCCAGTTTTCACCGTTCTCAGAACTGATGCCAAGGAATGGATGTTCTCAAAAGCTGACTTCAGGCACCTATCCTTTAAAGACTTTGAGATTATGTACATTGTTTGTCCCGAAGGGTAAGGCAATAAACAGAAAGTAATTGTAGAAGGGGGGGTTGAATACAATTACACAGATTTTTTTTTCAACTTTTTAATTCTTATTGATTTATATCAAGAATTAATACACACAGAAATACAAAAGATTGTTGCGGAAGATAAGAAAGGAAAACCTAACCTAAACAATCTTACAAAGAGAAGAACTTTCAAGAACAACACAGAGAGTTCTTGAAAGGAAATGAAGAACACTAAGAATCTCTTCACACACAGGAGAGCTAGGGAGTAGAAGGAAATAGCCGATTGCTTTGAGAGTGCACAGAGTAATCTTTCAAAAGCCAAGTATCTGCATGGGAGATGCACACTGCCTTT
>NC_037529.1:59536378-59550077 GCF_001531365.2 Cynara cardunculus var. scolymus | reverse complement strand
TCTTCGGTCTATGAAGATCTTCCTTCAATCGGCTTGTAGCTTCAAAATATTTTCAATATACATTTCAGCTACTTCGGAGTCTTGGTGTGTATATTAGACAGTTGATCCACAACACCGCATCGGTGACCTTCTGTCTTCACATCGGCTAGTCTTCGATTTTGCCAATGGCTTTAAAGTATGTACCAAGACACCAACTTACAAAGAACCAATAACTATTAAGTGTTGCTAAGGTAGAGGAACAGATCAGTGGGTCATCACCAAATCAATAAGTGACCCAACATACATGGATATGCGTAACAGGACTATCAGACTGGAAGACGTGTAGATAGCTCTAAAAGCTACTTAGCGTTTCATGCACCGTCAGATAATGCTCGGGTACGTCACAGATCTGTAGATGGGCATCAAAAGTAATCAACAGAGGGTGAACCTGCTAAAGCCAAATCAGAGTCTTGAAGACATAGAGTCCCTGCCTTTGTTCCTGATCGTAGAGTAGCCTCAGTTTGGGATCGTGTACTCCAACAACATCGGTAAGAAAAAGATCATGAGATTCAACGATCTAGCAACTTATTTTGATGGAACAATAAAGCATATCAAACTGAAGTTGTCAAGCAAGCTCGATCTAGAAAGAAAAGGTCTTGATAAGCTCAATCCTCACGACAAAAACCCGATGGTTAATTCTTCGGATCTAATTTACAAAAAACTGGAGTACCAGAGTATACTAAGAAGATTCGAGACGTACTTTGTCCTCGGACCGAGAAGAAGAAGATTTGTATAAAGCTACTTCATTACAATGGGGGAGAATGTTAGTTTATTATTTTGGTTGTAATAAAGTGGAAGGACTAAATATGTAAATATCGTCAAGGTATAAATAGATTTCCTATTTTCTAGAATAAGTTAAGCTTTTTATTCCAATCATTAGCAATCATTTTCGAAAGCGACGATTTTGTCAAAGCAAACACTGTATTCATCATTTGATCAATAGACAACCGACTGTTTTGATTCATTGTTGCATTATTGTTGAATTACTTGTTCTTATAACCATTTTGGGTGAACAACAATGTCATAAGGTTCTATGAATGTATTTTAATGGATACAGGGGAGTAAAGAAAGACAACAAACTCTATTATACTAACCTTAGGTTTATCATCGAGTGTAATTTTGATTTATATAACATCAATAAGGTTTAATTATTTGTTAAACTATATATGAGTAAGGAGGTGAAAGCTCGTATAAGCTATTGTGAACCTAAGATCTATAAGATACAGGTTAAGGGGATACACCCCCTTGTGTGGAGTTTTAGGGGCAGTGCCCATTGAAGGTATTCATTAATGTTGTGTTCTCAAAACATTTTTTACAACGGAAAGGAAAAAGTGGGAAAAGAGAAGAAAGTAAAACAAATAGTGTTCTTAAAACAGTTTTAGGGGAGGAAGGAAAGAAAAGGGAACAAAAATAATGATAAGTTTCCTTCAAAAACTTTCCTTCCAAATGTAGGAGGAATAATTAAAATCCACTCTATCTTTCCTCCTAAATAATATATATTTTTAAACGGTATATTTGTAATAATGACATTTTTCTTTTCATTTCTCTCGAGTTCAAAACCAGGAAAATTTCTTTTATTTTCTTTCATTTTTCTTCCCTCTCAAGAACACAAATAAAAAAATCATTTTCTTTTCCTTTTCTTCTCTTTCCATTTTTTCTCCCCAAATTCGAGAACACAACATAAGTAGCATTAATCACAAGGGTGGTGCCTGACTGGTTTGAGCTTGGCTCCAAAGGTCAAAAGTACTAGGAGGTCTCAAGTTCAAATCCAATGAGGAATAAAAATATCTTGTGGCCACGGAGGTTCAAATGCGGTAACTCCGGGCTATCTGCAAAGCAAGTGGTCGATTTAGGATTAGTCGACTCGCATAGCGTGTTGGATATCCAGGTTAATAAAAAAAACATAGGTAGCATTTAGAAGGCATTTAGCTTTTTGAATTCTACTCAAAAAGCTTACAACCTTCTGAATTTTGATACATTAACAAAGTGGTGCATCTAAAAATTAGGTGATTAGGGGCACACCTAAATGTGCAAAAAATTCTGAAGCTAAATAACCCATCCAAACCCAAACCGTTTCGGGTTATTCAGTTTGCAAGTAAACATTTTATGTTTTCAGTTATTTTTTACTATTTTTGTTAAACCAAATAACAGATTATACTATTATTTTATTTATTTTACTTCTACAAGAGTTGGTTTAAGAGTATTGATCGTCGAAAACTCTCGAAGATGGGAACACTCGCGATCATAAAGCCAAAATGATTTGGGGTCCATAGGGTAAATAGGGAGAAAGCTTTAGGATAAACTTTTATAGTTTTGTTAAGATTTTAACTTCACTATGGGCCTTTCTCCACCCCCAAAAAGATGTATTCAGTATTATTGTTGATTCTAACACTTGATAGTTATTTGATGATTCTTTTTATTGTTAAATAACTACTTAACCACCGTCAAACAATAAGCAAGTAGCTACCTATTTTTGAGAATTTTCAATCTCATTTTAACATAATGAAACCATAACAACAAATTGTGCTTGTTTCGCTCACAATTTCGCCTTCAAATCTAGAGTGGGTATTTGGATTATGCCCAAATGCATTTCATGATACCCATATATAGGATGAAATATGGTCACAATACTAATTATAGACAATGATTATGTTCACCATCCAATTACTATCCAAATTTTTTCATCGACATTTAATCCTTACACCATCTAACATTACTCAAATTAATATTCAGGGCCATACACTCAACAAAATGTTATAAGCTAATCCTCCAAGTTTTGAAACAAGGCGAAAAAGATAACAAATTAAATATCATTAGTCATATGAGTGTGTTATCTAGTAGATGGAACAAAAAATCTTGACTGAAAGAATTTTGATACGTCCACACAAAGTAATTACATTTTGCTCAAACTCTGTCAATTACCACTACAATTGGAAATTACGCTAGACTCCATTCGTTTTATTTTTTCTTACATGATTCGTCTCCGCCCTAAGTGGCATTAAGTCAATTTGTTAAGTTGGGGGTATTATGGTCATTATATCTTTTTCTTTTATAATTTTTTTGGTAGAAGGTATTAAAAATTTGCACATGTGATTACATTTCTAAGAAAAACGAAAGAAGCTACATTAAAAAGACTTGGTATTATAAACAAGTATTTATGAAGTTTGTCATAAAATATAATCACTAAAAGATTAGTCGTCATAAAATAAAATCACATATTAACGGGCTTGTCTGTTTTCGTCAATTCATTTACATGTGGGGCATTTTGCAAAAGAAAATTAACTTCCATTTGGGTCCGGGATGATTTTACAAAGAATGTGGAAACTATAAAGTTTCTGGTATAATTTCGAAAGTCGAGTGACAAAATTAGCTCTAGTTCAACTGAATAACTCGAACAATTTTTATAATTTACTCTTAAAATATTACCATCAAAAAAATCAGTCTAGTTTTAGAGTTGATAGTTACAAAAAGGAAGCTACAGCCTAAAAAAACCAAGCATTGCGGACCAACCAAATTTTAAAGTTTGTCGTAAAATATTATCCTCCAAGCAATACTTCTCATAAGAGATCCGCTAAATTCTAGAGTAAATTATGGGTTTGGTTTTGTCATTTATTATGAAAATGATCTTTTATCTTCATATATTATAAAAGAACGCTCCAACTATGCAACCATTCATGTTGTTCGTTAACTATGAGATTAAATTGGTCTCATTAGCATTTCTTTTTTCCTTTATTCTACCTTTTTTTCATACCATCGATTAAATCTATAATTTACTTTGTAGTTTTTTTAATTTTTATTATTTAAATTGATTTTTTTTCATTTATAAGATTTCCTATGGTCCTTCACCCACCTGCACCATCTCCGGTGACCGGCAATCACAACAATGCTCTGATACCCTGCAACAATGACATAGAGAAGAACAAACATATAAACATAAACGTATGAATTGACTATGAACATATAGGAAAGAACACAGGACTTGTGATGCATCAACAACACATCTTTGTACGCTTGGGTTTACAAATTTTTAAAACTATCACATCACCCATATTTGGAACTAGTAAGGGACATATTCCTTACTCCATATGCCCAACTCAAAACCCATATTTGCAGCCAAGACAAACCAAATTGATTGGAAGGTTTGTATCCCCGACGGTGAGTAGGGAAGGAGCGATGACATGTTTTAAAGGGTGGGGAACGATGAAGTTATGTATTTTCAGGGGGGGATTGGACCAACATAAATGTATATATTAGATATATAGAGTGGGATCATTTGCAAAATACCCTGTTGCTATAAACTTTGCAAATCACTTTGATTCGGAAAAACGATATGGAGTCCATATAGAATTTTGTTAAGCTTTCTAGCTCTTTCTAGCTCTGGTAACAATAAGTCAGCACTTTGGCGGAAAACAATGTAATATATTATATAGGATACAATGTATAAACATAAATATAAACATAAACGTATGAATTGATTATGAACATATAGGGAAGAACACAGGTCTTGTGATGTATCAACAACACATCTTTGTACGGTTGGGTTTACAAATTTTTAAAACTATCACATCACCCATACCTAGAACTTGTAAGGGACATATTCCTTACTGTATATCCCCAACTCAAAACCCATATTTGCAACCAAGACAAACCAAAGATGATTGGAAGGTTTGTATCCCCATCGGTGAGTAGGGAAGGAACGATGACATGTTTTAAGGGGTGGGGAACGATGAAGTTACGTATTTTCAGTGGGGATTGGACCAACATAAATGTATATTTTAGATATATAGTGTGGGATCATTTGCAAGCTACCCTGTTGCTATAAACTTTGCAAATCACTTTGATTCGGAAAAACGATATGGAGTCCATATAGAACTTTGTTAAGCTATCTAGCTCTGGTAACAATAAGTCAGCACTTTGGCGGAAAACAATGTAATATATTATATATGATCTATAATGTATCGAAAAACAAATAATATGCATTATATATGATACAATATACAGGAAAACAAATAAAATTTTAATTATTTTTAAGAAATAATAATTATTTTGATCTTGTAAGAGTACAAACGGTTAAAAAATGATCATATTTTAAAAAATAGTTTTGAGAAACATTTTAGAAAAGTAATTTTGAGAAAAAAAATGAAGGTTATAAAAAACAAACATAGTTTAAATTATTGATTGTAAATAAACAATTATACAATAGAAATTACTTTTATAATCAAACTCAAATTACTACAAGGTGAGTTTGTAATCGGGTGGAAACACAGATGTATGTATATATATATATATATATATATATATATATATATATATATATATATATATATATAGAGAGGAGCGATCAAATGAAAACCACTCCAATTTGTAAAAACCATAAAAACTACTCTCATTCGTCGATTTTATTGTTTAATCTTATGAAATTTTTTCATGAAATTGTTTAATCTTGTGAAATTGTTTCATATAATACTTTTTTTGATGAAGTTGTTTCATATATGGTTATGAAATTGTTTCATATAATATGTAATGAAATTTTAATGAAACCGTTTCATGTATTTCTCTAAAATTAAAATAATGAAGATGATAATATCCATGATTAACATCATCCACAATAAAAATGATTAATCAACCTCTCATAATTACAAAAAAATGAACAAAATGAAAAATTATGATTAGGTGGAAACAGAGCCAATGGTTGTAAAGTTGGAGGATTTTGAAGGGCAAAGATCTGAAACTACTATTGTTGTTGTTGAGGTCCCACGTGCAATTATCGATGTAGAATCTGATGAAGAAGGACCTCAGCCTCAACAAATTAAAGAAGAAATCGACAACTTCTTCGCATTCTATAATGACAAAATGCTTGAAGAAGAGGACTTCGACCACACCAATGATCTCATTGAAGCCATACCAGAATCACCGACAAGAGATCAGTAGATTCCCCAACAACCAACCAGTCAGAGAACCTCGGGCCAGAGTACTCCAGCAGCAGCTAATGTTTAGAGGTGGGAGAGAATAAGGATCAGGGTCCTGTTCCTTGAAGATTCAGAGTACAACATCTTCATCAAAAGAATTATTGAATTGGATCTGATTCAAGTTCTCCGAATCATTCACCTCAACAGCATACGGGTTATTGAGTACATGCATATGCTCAAGTAGAAGGCACAACCTCTAAAGATGGTCAAGACAAGGCATAAGATCGTGAGCATAAAGTCAATATATACCGACAGACTCATGAGCGTCTGATTGCGAGTTTTCACCGTTCTTAGAACTGATGCCAAGGAATGGAAGTTCTCAGAAGCTTACTTCAGGCAGCTATCCTTCGAAGACTTTGAGATTATTTACATAGACATGTGTAACAGGACTATCAGACTGAAAGACGTGCAAATAGCTGTAGAAGCTATTAAGCATTTCATGCACCTTCAGATAATGCTCGGGTATGTGACAGATCTGCAGATGGGAATCAAAAGTAATCAATGGAAGGTGAACCTACTAAAGCCACATCAGATTCTTGAAGACATAGAGTCCCTGCCTTTGTTCCTGATCATAGAGCAGCCTTGGTTTGGGATCGTGTACTCCAACATCATCGGTGAGAAAAAATTCATGAGATTCAGCGATCTAGCAACTTATTTTGATGGAACAATAAATCTTATCAAACTGAAGTTGTGAAGCAAGCTCGATCTAGAAAGAAAAGGTCTTCATAAGCTCAATCCTCATGACAAAAACCTGATGGTTAATTCTTCGGATCTAATTGACAAAAAACTGGAGTATTGGAGTACTGGAGTATACTGAGAAGATTCGAGACGTACTTTGGCCTCGGTCCGAGAAGAAAAAGATTCGTATAAAGCTACTTCATTACAAAGGGGGAGAATGTTAGTTTATTATTTTGGTTGTAATAAAGTAGAAGGACTAAATATGTAAATATCGTCCAGGTATAAGTAGATTTCCTATTTTCTAGAATAAGTTAAGCTTTTAATTCCAATCGTTAGCAATCATTTTTGAAAGCCCCGACATTGTCAAAGCAAACACTGTATTCATCATTTGATCAATAGACAACCGACTATTTTGATTCATTACTGCATTATTGTTAAATTACTTGTTCTTATAACCATTTTGGGTGAACAACAATGTCATAAGGTTCTATGAATGTAATTTAATGGATACAGGGGAATGAAGAAAGACAACAAACTCTATTATACTAAATTTAGGGTGATCATCGAGTGTAATTTTGATTTATATAACATCAATAAGGTTTAATTATTTGTTAAACTATAAATGAGTTAGGAGGTGAACGCTCGTATCAGCTACCGTGAACCTAAGATCTATAAGATACAGGTTAAGGGGATACACCCCCTTGTGTGGAGTTTTAGGGGCAGTGCCCATTGAAGGTATGCATTAATGTTGTGTTCTCAAAACATTTTTTACAACGGAAAGGAAAAAGAGGGAAAAGAGAAGAAAGTAAAACAAATAGTGTTCTTAAAACTTTTTTAGGAGAGAAAGAAAAGAAAAGGGAACAAAAATAATGATAAGTTTCCTCCAAAAACCTTCCTTCCAAATGTGGGAGGAATAATTAAAATCCACTCCATCTTTCCTTCTAAGAAATATATATTTTTAAATGGTATATTTGTAATGATGACATTTTTCCTTTCATTTCTCTCGTGTTCAAAAACAAGAAAATTTCTTTTATTTTCTTTCATTTTTCTTCCCTCTCAAGAACACAAATAAAAAAATCATTTCTTTTCTTCTCTTTCCATTTTTTTCTCCCCAAATTCGAGAACACAACATAAGTAGCATTTAGAAGGCATTTAGCTTTCTGAATTCTACTCAAAAAGCTTATAACCTTCTAAATTTTGTTACATTAACAAAGTGGTGCATCTAAAAGTTAGGTGATTTGGGGCACACCTAAAGATGTAAAAAAATATGAGGCTACATAACCCATCCAAACCAAAACCGTTTCGGGTTATTCAGTTTGCAGGTAAACATTTTATGTTTTCGGTTATTTTTTACTATTCTGGTTAAACCAAATAACACATTATACTATTATTTTATTTATTTTACTTCTATAAGAATTGGTTTAAGAGTATTGATCATCGAAAACTCTCGAAGATGAGAACAGTCGCGAGCATAAAGCCAAAAAGATTTGGTGCCCATAGGGTAAATAGGGTGAAAGCTTTAGGATAAACTTTTTATATTTTTGATAAGATTTTAACTTCACTATGGGCCTTTCTCCACCTCCAAAAAGATGTGTCCAGTATTGTTGTTGATTTTAACTGTTGATAGTTATTTGATGATTCTTTTTATCGTCAAATAACTACTTAACCACCTTCAAACAATAAGCAATTAGCTACCTATTTTTGAGAATTTTCAATCTCATTTTAACATATGAAACCAAAACAACAAATTGTCGTGTTTCGCTCACAATTTCGCCTTCAAATCTAGAGTGGGTATTTGGATTATGCCCAAGTGCATTTCATGATACCCATATATAGGATGAAATAGGGTCTAAATACTAATTATAGACAATGATTATGTTCATGATCCAGTTACTATCCAAATTTTTTCATTGACATCTAATCCTTACACCATCTGACATTACTCACATTAAAATTCAGGGCCATACACTCAACAAAATGTTATAAGCTAATCCTCCAAGTTTCGAAACAAGGCGAAAAAGATAACAAATTAAATTCATTAGTCGTATGAGTGTGTTATCCAAAAGGTGGAACAAAAAATCTTGATTGAAAGAACTCTGATACGTCCACACAAAGTAATTATGGTTTGCTAAAACTCTGTCAATTACCACTACAATTGGAAATTAAGCTAGACTTCATTTGTTTTAATTTTTCTTACATGATTCGTCTCTACCCTAAATGGGATTAAGTCAATCTGTTAAGTTGAGGGTATTGTGGTCATTTTATCTTTTTCTTTTATAATTTTTTTGGTAGAAGGTCTTAAAACTTTGTACATGTGATTGCATTTATAAGAAAAACGAAAGAAGCTACATTAAAAGACTTGGCATTATAAACAAGTCATTATAAAGTTTGTCGTAAAATATAGTCACTAAAGGAATAGCCCTCATAAAAAACAATCACATATTAACGGGCTTGTCTGTTTTCGTCAGTTCATTTATATGCGGGGCATTTTGTAAAAGAAAATAAACTTCCATTTGGGTCCGAGATGGTTTTCATAACAAAGTGGAAACTATAAAGTTTCTGGTATAAATTTGAAAGTCGAGTGACAAAATTAGATCCAGACTAAATAACTCGAACAATTTTTATAATTTACTCTTAAAAAATTACCATCACAAAAATAGTCTAGTTTTAGAATTGATAGTTATAAAAAGAAAGCTACATTCTAAAAAAACCATGCATTGCAGACCAACCAAATTTTAAAGTTTATTGTAAAATATAATCCTCCAAGGAATAGTCCTCATAAGATATTAGTTAAATTCTAGAGTAAATTATGGATTTGGTCCTTAAGGTTTGTTATTATTATAAAAGAACCCTCCACCTATACATTTTGTATTGAATTTGGCCCTCACACTAACAGTTGTCCATGTTGTTCATTAACTATGAGGGTAAATTGGTCTCTTCAGCATTTCTTTTTCCTTTATTCTACCTTTTTTCATACCATCGACTAAATCTGTAATTTACTTTGTAGTTCTTTTTTTAATATTTTTATTATTTAAATTGATTTCTTTTCATTTATAAGATTTCCTATGGTCCTTCACTCACCTGCACCATCTCTGGTGACCGGCAATCGCGACAATGCTCTGCTTACCTTGCAATAATGACATAGAGAAGAACAAACATATAAACATAAATATAAACATAAACGTATGAATTGATTATGAACATATAGGGAAGAACACAGGTCTTGTGATATATCAACAACACATCTTTGTATGATTGGGTTTACAAATTTTTAAAACTATCACATCACCCATATCTAGAACTAGTAAGGGACATATTCCCTACTCTATATCCCCAACGCAAAACCCATATTTGCAACCAAGACAAACCAAAGATGATTGGAAGGTTTGTATCCCCATCGGTGAGTAGGGAATGAGCGATGACATGTTTTAAGGGGTGGGGAACGATGAAGTTACGTATTTTCAGGGGGGATTGGACCAACATAAATGTATATTTTAGATATATAGTGTGGGATCATTTGCAAACTACCCTGTTGCTATAAACTTTGCAAATCACTTTGATTTGGAAAAACGATATGGAGTCCATATAGAACTTTGTTAAGCTTTCTAGTTCTTTCTAGCTCCGGTAACAATAGGTCAGGACTTTGGCGGAAAACAATGTGATATATTATATATGATACAATATACAGAAAAACAAATAATATGCATGATATATGATACAATGTATAGGAAAATGAATAAAAATTTATTTATTTAAAAAAAATTAAAATTACCGACAGATTTCAGTCGGTAAATATGTTTTCTTTCTTTTGGCATCTGTAATTTGTCGACAAAAGCCGTCGGTAATGGGGTCCATTGGTGATTCGATCCGTTGGTAAATGTGTCAATCTGTGATCCGTCACTAATATCCATGGTGATCAGTCGGTAAAACCTTTTCCCACAACATTTTAACCGATGGACTTTTACCGACGAAACCGACTTTTAGCAACAGATTACCGAGTTATTTTTATTAGTCTTTTTAGAAAACCGGTCAAGTGTAATATGAAAAAAATGCCTCTCACATAAAAAGCATATGGTGTTAGTATATCATCCGTTAAGAGGGAATCCAACACTAAAACAAAATCAACTTTTTAGGACGTCAATAATGTCATAATTGATTGTTTCGTAGTACTTCAGTTTATAGAGTTAAACAATATTTGTACGTTCCTTTTAATGTGTTGATATAATAATACTGGATGGCTTATCAAGTCTTTTAGCAATGTTTTGAAACAAGGTGTCTTGTTATTTTTTATGTGACATTATTTAAATACGTCTTATAAAAACAATTGTTTTATGCAAGATGTGTTTAGATGACACTTTCTAAAAAATGTGCTATGAAGAACCAAATAAAACAATTTATTTAAAAAATGTTGTAACATTCGATATCGTGTAAAAATTGATATTGTAAGAATACGAACGGTTTAAAATATGAATCTGCTTAAATATAAAAAACAAACATAGTTTAAATTATTGATTGAAAATAAACAATTATACAATAGAAATTACTTTTATAATCAAACTCAAATTACTACAAGGTGAGTTTGTAATCGGGTGGAAACACTACATTTATTTATTTATATATACTAGTTGTGTATCCGCACAATGCGGCGGGATGATTTTTTTTTTAAAGATGTAAGTGGACATATTGATGATTGATTTGACAGGAACTGAAACAATCCAATAATGTATTTGATGTTGAAATTTGACAACAAATTGATTTTAATTTGGTTATGCATAAGATGTTGTAGTATCAATAGAAAGTAGGAAATTACCTACATTAAGAGTGATCAAGATTGTACAAGTCGAGCAACCTCCATTTATTATATAGCATAGCATACCAATAACTCTTATTTCTCATAGTAATACTTTTATGAAATTTAGTTTATAAGGTTGTATAGATATAGGTAAACCGTAGATAAACAAAAGGGACATAAAAATAACATGAAGATACACTCAAATATTTAGAACATAATACGACCAATGGGGTCGTAAAATTCATAATCTAGTTTTCTATGTTCATTTTTCCCTAAACGATCTAAAAGAAGAATATAGTAAAAGAATTACATAAAGATCTGATTTAATGCAACCATAAATAGGAACCATTCTCCAAAATTCCTTCATCCCAACCAAGCTTCTGTTAGATATGTTTTGATGCAACCATAAAGCATACACTTTCTTTGTCAGCCAGAAGACTAAAACCTGATAAAAGCCCAAAATTCAGCTCAGTAAACAACAGATGAAGCACAACGACTTCAAACCAGATCTAAAATCATCGCCTACACATGGCTTTAAACATCTTTGAATCAATTACTTCAAATCTATACACAAATCAAAAGTACATGAATAAACAACTGGTTCCAATTGGGTTAAAAAAGCCATTCAAAATCAAAAAATTAAAAGCATTTTGTAAGCTATMTTTCAGAATATGAATGAAGTATTGTGTATATAAAAATAATTAAGAGGTCGTTTACTAAAYGCTTACMTAGGAAGTGCTTACTGGGTAACTTTCCTTACCGGATGAACATGACAAGGGTCAAAAATCTGACTCGGTAAGAGCAGTGATGAAGATGGAGAGTCTTACCCAGWAAATCTTCGCATGGATAGGAATTTTAGCTCCCTCCTTTCTTCTTCACCTTATTCTCCTCCTTTCCATTTTGATTCTTCTGCAGAGCCTTTTTCCGGTATGCTAACTTGTCTTAAATCATTTGCATTACTAAGGGGTCGTTTACTAAACACTTACCCGAGTAAACGCTTTCCAAGTCATATTACCTTACCGGATGAATATGGTAAAGACCAAAAATCTTACCCGGTAAGTGAGGACGATGGCTCTTATCCCGGTAAGCGCTTACCGGGTAAATTGTTGCATACGATGTCGTTTTGACGGACTAAAAACTTACCCGGTAGGTAAATTTTATCGGTAAACACTTACCGAGTAAGTGTTTAGTAAACGGCCCTAACAGAGTTTTCAAGTAATAAATTCTTCCATAGTTTCAGACCTTGACAGCTTCTGTGAAAAATATCATTGTGCAGACTCTATGGATGTTTGCTTTTTGTGTGAACGCATGATATGGTAGATTACATAAGGACTTATGATATAGGATATGCATTATCACATACCATTTGTTTGAACTTATCTAGGGATTCATACATTATAATCAATCCCAAAATATTAAAGGATTGATGGTGATCATTCTCTAGAAACAGCTCTAGACTTCCTAACGCATCGAAAAACACACATTCTCTGTAAAGATATGAAATCAAAAGAATAATTTATGGTTTAACAGGGAGTAAGACAATAGAAAATCAATCAACAATAAAACATCAACCAGCATCATGCTTTGAACAAAAATCACAATAACCCAAAAAACTCAATTATGTTAAATAATCTCAAAAGCATAATGAAAAAGCAAAACAATGCACACACTTGAGCCAAGAATATCAAACAAAGGAAACCAAACAAGCAAACAGAGAGACCCAAATTTTCACAAGAAAATCAAGTCACTCTTGCTAACTCTTTTTTTGGAGGGTACACCACCACTCGCAGGAGTGATGCAACCAACTTGTCGTAAATGCAACTAAGGGTCCGTTTACCCAAACGCTTACCCGGTAATTACTTACTGGTAAGAATCAATACTCTAATTTATTTAACCGAGTAAGATTGTAGTCCATCAAAACAATATTATATGGGATGATTTACCTGGTAAGAACTTATCAGGTAAGAGTCGTCAGCCTCACTTAGCGGGTAAGACTCTCATCCTTATCACCGCTCTTATAAGGTAAGATTCTTGACCCTTGCCATATTCATCCTGTAAGATAAATGACTACGTAAGCACTTACCGGTAAACATTTAGTAAACAACCCCTAAGTTCAAGATTGRTCAAGCAAAAACTACATAATATGCAGGTCAAAAAATAATGAAATACTCCAATTTTCAGTCAACCAAATAACTTTGAACGTGCTTATCACAAGCACCCC